>NC_088110.1:13538289-13838552 GCF_036370855.1 Dromaius novaehollandiae
CTAGAGCTTGCAATGTCACCAGTATCAGCAGATCTAAGAACAGCACATATAATGTACTTGAGTGTTACCTGCAGAGCATTTTCTGTAAAATCAAGTATATAGAAGAGTTTATGTTAGAAAAAAGAAGGTCCCACGGTTCTTGTTGCATATCTCTGAGTGAATCGCCATTCTAGCTCAGTAAAGAAGTCAACTGATGATTTTTTTCCTGTCTGCAAATGCTCTGAACTCTGGCTGCAGTCTGAAAAAACAGGCAGTGTTCTTTCTTTCGGTTACATCGGTGTGCCAATAAAGATTCTGCAATCGGATTTTATCTGACAAGATGATTAATTGCATTGTTGCATGAGGGCAAGTAAAATTCAGGTCCATCTTCCATCCCTGCATTTAGCTTTCCATGTACTAAAGGTTTTTCTTTTTTCTTTTTTAAAAAAGCTTGGCTTCTGTCAAGCCTGCAGCTTTGACTTGAAACTGGCCCTTTTGAATATGTGAGTCCCATTTTACCAGCTTACTCCTTTTTATAAGAATACTTAGCTCAGCCTCATTGATGATAACATGTGAGTCAGAGACCTGTAAGAGACTAGAAGTGTGATAGCCACGCTACGACCACAGGCATCCAGCTAGTATTATTTATGTACCATCAACAATGGGACATGCTCAGACTTGAAGGACTGGTGCTGACCTTCCCTTGCTAATCATTTATACACTCCTTGTTTTGAGTGCTCCACCTTAAGGTTTCTCATGACTCACTTTCTCTCTGGAGTGAACAAATAAATCCTGAAGAACTCTGTACACTTCCAAGTGTGCAACCTGTCCCCTCGTGTCGGCACTGTTCACGGCAACAGAAGCTCTCCAAGTAGCAGTGCTATTTATTGTGGTGTGGCCTCAGAACTGGAGGACCTGCAGAGAGCTGAGAGGATGGTGGTGCTCAGCTTGTTTTGGGCCTCTCCAGCTAAATGCCAACCCAGCGCTCTCACGGGTGCTGGGAGGGAGGGATACGGCTCCTCTGCAGTCTCTGGAGACAGTGAAATTGGACATTCACAGTTCGCCCTCCAAACAGGGAACCTCAGACATTCAGATAGATACTTTGACCATAGTCAAAGCTTATTGAAGAAAAATCAAACCCAATTCTATCTCATGAAAATATGTACGTATATATACACACATACAGACATACATGCCTTTTTTAAACCATTTTTGCCCACTGTACATGGCTGAGAGCACTTAAGTTGACTTGCTAAATGATCACTTGCAGGCATTTTTTATTTGAAGGGAACAATCGATTGTGGATGCTTCTATTTCTGGGTTGTCCAGAGCAAAAGACCTCATGCTGGACACTCAAATGCAGACGGCGCTGCTGATAACCTTTATCCTATCTATATTGTCAGGTCCATCTGCTAGTGGAGACATCCCTGCTTCCCTTGCACTGCTTTTGGGAGAAATAGACAGTAACTAGTTGTAAAATGCTTTGAACATATGAAGGGTGTGCAAGGGTGAGTGTTATTAATAGTATGACTGTATTATGGAATACAGGAATGATGGAGCTGCACCACTACTGCCATTTATTAGATGTGCAGCAGTTCTTAAGTGGGATTGTAGAAACTTAGGGGAGGAGGCAGAGGCGAGAGGAGAGGACGTAAGTACAAGACGATGCTCGGAAATGCCATCTCGCCTTTGTCCCGTCCTTGTGTACCTCTTTCCTGAGGAGGAGTTGCAGGGAAGCAGGGTGGGAGGGAAGGGTGTCCCAGCTGGAGGGTTTGGGGGGAGCTTTGGGGAGGGCTTGGCTGCATGGGGCTAAGCTTGGCTTGGCTTTGGAAAGAAGGAGGGAGGCTTGAGCTAAAATGCAAAGAGAACTGCTGTCCTAACGGTCTCTGATCTAGATACATCTAATGGGATGTAGCTTTGCCACAGCAGTCCCAGGGGAGCAATGTTAGAAGTAGGACACCATGGGTTGGTCCAGCATGAGGGAGTAACTTAAACTGCAGGGTTGCGATGCAGAGGAGGATGTGGTTCTTCTAATTCCTTCCCCGTCTCCCATTGTTTCCTCCAAGGCGCAAACAAAATCCTCTGCTCCTCCCGCCCAGCCCAGCTTTTCTCCTCTCTTTAGCTGGGCTTTTATCCTTCTCCCCTTGTAAAGCCAAGCGCTCATCAGTATATACCCACACCCACTGCAGTGGGGAGTTTCACATGCTGGAGTGAAATTTGCCTCCTTTTGGCTATTTCTCCCTATCTGGGACCCATATGTCAAGCAAAACAATTGTAAATGGGATTGGTTCATTATAAACAAAGTGCTTCTGCATGGGGCAGAAGAAGGGAGGGGGCAGAAGGGGGTCTACAGAAAAGGTTGTATTTCACTGCCATGCCCACTGGTTGTTGTGGCGGATTCGGTCTCGTGAATTTACAGAGCCCAGGTGATGGCTCTCCTCCCGATTCAACAAGAAGAGGCCAGGAAGGCTTGGCAGTTGTAGCCACACAGGCAGGGACGTGAGGGACATGACCTGTCCTGCTATTACCTTTTAGAGCCAAATTCTCCCTGGTTCAGAGGACACTTTACGTGTGTTTGTGGGACTGCCGCAAGGTCAGGGTTAGATTGCTTCACATCACCAAAATATGAATTCATACAGTTGTCCCAGAGCAAAGCTTGAGTTTATTGTCTTGTGCAACAGGACAATGTGGAATAATACTGAAGCTGGGGAACCAGAGCACTCTGTGACGTCTAGGGTGAGAGTGCCCTGACGACCTGACGGGATGGGCACACTGAACACTGCTAGAGATTAATCTTTTTTTTTTCCTGTTTCCATCAGCATGATCTTATTGCTTTTCTTTGCATGCTAAAGATGCCACCTTTGACACTGAGAGGTGCAGTGCGGCAGAGCTACATCTTTTAATGGAAGTTCCCAGGCTGCATGCCAGTACTCTGCAAACAGATAAATTTATGATCTTTCAGGTACAAACAGGCATGATTTGTGATCCAGAGGAGGATGTGGTTCTTTCCATTCCTTCTCCCTGTCCCCTTCTAGCTCCAAAGCACACACAAGCACAGCCCAACGATGTGATCTTCCCAGGGCTGGTAAACAATATTCCTATTCTAAATTACTAGAGTATCTTTAGAAAAAAAAATTGTAAAATCCCCACAAGCATGGGCTATTAATCATTCTGTAAAATACAAGGCTAGCTGCACAGGTATAATTCAAGAAGTCCAGCAACTGTAAGGTTCATCTCAAATCTCTGCTACTAAATCTGTGCTCTTTTGTCACGGACTGCAGTTTATAACGCTGTTAACATAGAGCAGTTTGTCAGCTGGGAAGAATGCCTCTCTTAGAACTTGAAATGTATTTTTCCACACTCATCTTGCACCAAAGTGACATTATTCACACTGAAAACAGACCTGATTTTAAGTTCTTGTATGGTCCTGAAAAAATACTCGAGTGACTTGAGTGACTGATTGAAGCTCGCATCGGGTACAGCTCTGCAGACAGGTGCAGACGGCCCTGAACTCGCTTGGCCTGCGCGCTGCGATGGCGGGACACACGCCGCTTGCACAGCCGTGTTACGGCATGCTGTGCCCGAGCCTTGCCATAGACACTTGGTAAGACCAGGCAATTGCAGAACAGCATTTTTTAGAAACCTCCTTGGGTTTGACACTGAAGAGCATGAATGCTCTGTGGTCTTGTGGTGCATGTGACAATATGACCACGCTCACGTGTACAAAGCCAGCTGCCATCCATGTTGCAATATTAAAAAAAAAGAAATTAAAGGCACCTTATGTCCAGCAGCAGCCCCAAGGTTTGCTGGGAGCAGGTGTGCCAAACGCAGTGATTTATAATGGAGAAACAATTTATAGGTCTGTCCTTTTGGCTGTTTTCTGTCAGCCAGCTCAGAGAGAAGCATTTGTGTCATTCTGGCTGGTCCAATACTTCGTTGAGTTATCTCTCTGCAACTGCAAACAAGAGAGAGCTTTCTGTATGAGTTTGATACTACCATTTCAAATCTTTTTCTCTGTAGTAATCATATAAAACACGTGTACCTGGGAGGAAGAGAAAGAGAGATGCAGAAAGTGTCACTCAGCAATATTTATGAAGTCTTGTGTGAAGCTATTTCTCTACCTACCTGCTAACACACTGCATGTTTTTGTTCACTTCCTCCACTCAAGGATCTTAAAATGTCTTGTAGACCAAGTTTTGGGGGAGCAGTATTATTTTTATTAGCCCAACTGATAAGTAAGCAAACTGATAAATAAAGAAGCATGTTTTGGGGCACAGAAGTGCTTTCTCCATTCTAAAGTAATCTGCTCTAGAAGAAGCAATTTTCAAAGCAAAATGTGGGCTAAGAAATGCTCTGAGTTTGGGTAACCAGTGCAATGTCCTTTGCTTCTTGCTGCCTGCTGGTGAGGCAGCCGTTTTATACTGGTGTAACAGGTAGGCACCTGGAGCACTGACAGGAAAACTGGCTTCCTCAAGGCTACACACCAATTTTGTGAGACACAGAAAGTCAAGGACTCCCCGGCTTTGCTAGGTCCCCAAGAACCTCATTTTTTCTTGCTGTGGCCAGTGTTGTCTCAGTAATATTTTGGATTGCTTTTATATAAAGCTCTTTTTTCTGGGATGATAATGTTGGCCCGTAGATGTTTTCCGTCAATCTTCTCCAGAAAATTTAAGTTATTCTGAAAAGGGAATTAAGTAAGGAAGATTTACTACAGCTTTAAAAAGCCAGCACTTGCAATGCAGAACCCCAAAGGAATGCTTTGTGATTCAAAATACAGTTGCATATCATTGTGTTGGCAATACATACTTATTCTAAGCCTTCCCATGTCTCTTCCTAGGATATTAACATGGATTTAATCATCAGTTAAAACACCCAGCAAGACAAAACTTGCTGCTGAAAGTAGGTTGTTTGGTAGGGACATCAACTTATTTATCTTTCATTTTTAGTGGTATTTTTTGCAGCATTGATATTAATACAGGTTCTATTGGTTTCGCTTCCCTTCCAGTAACAAGGGCAAAATTTGGATGTGTTTCACACTGGTCTTGGATGAGCTATGACAGGACGGGTTCCTCCCCTGTGGGACTGGTTCCAAGTTCATCGTTATTTCCAGTCAACTTCTTTACTTGATGGTTTGTCCTGCTTTGTGCGGTGTTAACCTGTGATTATAGAGAGTTGCAAGATGTCTCCAACTTTACCAGTCCTAAGCTGAGTAAATGGAGGTAAATAACAGTTTTTCCAACTCTCGCTCAACAGGGATGCTGTGTGCCTTTCCCGTGGATGCCCACCGGTGTCCTGACACCACAGACCAAAGCAGCTCTTACTTCCCTGTCTGGTGCCCTCCCAGGGCTCAGGCAGAGCCATGGCTGTGGTGCTGCGGGCTGTTGCTCGGCGGTGGCAAGCTGACGCAAAGCAGCAAGTCTTCATCCTGCCATACAGATGTGCACAGATGTGCTAGACCTTAGCCGTGACCCGGGTAAGGCCTGGCCTGCCTTTTCTTTTTATCTTTCTAGTTAAAATAAGGTCATCGTGGATGGAAGTATACAGCTGGTTTCTGTATGAGAAGCAGCATACAGTGTCTGCGCACCGCCGAGCTCCTCGAAGCTGGCGGCTGCGGGCTCGGCGGTGCCGACCGAAGCAGTCGGGGGCTTTGCTCCTCCCGGGACCGGCGTGTCGCCGGCCTCAACCTCCCAGCAGCAGAGCCGTCTGGTGCCTTTTGCGCCAACCCCAAATCCCCTTGGCAGGCTGCTGCCAAGGATCTCGCGGATGCCGTCCCGCTGCGGGGCCGGCGGTGGGCTTCGTTCCCCAGGGAGGCTCCCGCTGCGCAGGCGCTGCCCTGCGCCCGCCCTGGCCGCCGGCGAGTCCTGGCGGAGGTGAATCACGAGCGGGAGCTCTGCGGCCGCCGGTGCACGGTGCAGGCCGGCACCCAGCAGCGCCTGCACGCAGCGCCTGCCGCTCGCACCTCTGCCGCTCGCCTTCCCGGCCGCCTTCCCCCAGGGTCCTAACTCCCGGCTTTGCTCCTCTATAAACATAATAACGATAATTATTCTCTCGTTGGACACATAGCCATCGTCTTTGTTTGCAGGCTTAGATAAATATCATTCAAATCGCGGAGCCTGATTCGTGAGTCAGGACGGTGGCAGGCCTCCAAAACCTCCTTGCCCACGGAGAGTGTTTGTGTGAGAGCGATAGCGAGTTTCACTCTGTGAAGAGTGAGAAACTGGAAGCCAAGTGAATTAAACACAAAGCAGATAATTATGTGTAATTCATTTACTGACTAATGATTGCACCTGGTACGGAGGTTTTTGAATTCATTTAACTCTGCAGAAGGTCTCAAAAACAGTCTCCCTGCTGCACGATAAAAATATAGGCTGGCATTTCTTAGCAGACCAGTGTTTACATTAGTGGTATTGTAAGATTCTGTCTTTTTGGCTCATTCCTTATTTTATCTCACACTGTTTCTTTTTCCTTCTGGATTCTCCTGGTATCTCTTGTGAAGTGACAGTTGCTCAGCCCTGGTCCACGGGTGGCTGTCGCTGGAGGGTGCCTCCTCCGCTCCGCTCCCAGCAGCCCTGCAACGCGTCGGCGCGTGGCCCCTCGCCCAGCGCCGCGGCCGGGAGTGCGCCGGGCCGCCACTGCCCTTCCCCCGGCCGCCGTCGGCAGCTTGGGGGGCTTTTTTGGTGTCACCCGCTTGCCACCTCAGCCTGGTGCCACCAGCTCCTCCCGCCTGAACACGGCCAAGCAGGAGCAACCATCGCCCCCTAAGAGCTGGATTGCCGGTGGAGGGCCCAGAGCCGAAGCCTTCAGCGGGGTGAGGACGACCGCGTGGGTCCCACGGAGCCGGGGGAGCTGCCTCCGTGCAACGGGGCCCTGCGCCTCCGCGGTGCCTCCCTGCCCGGCACGTTCAGCCCACGGTTCCCGGGATGCCGTGGGCTGGGACTGGCGCGTCCCGCGCAGGGACGGAGAGCGGCTCTGTGCCGAGGGCTGGCGACCGCGGAGACGCTGCCCGAGACGCTGCTGGTCCCGAGCAGTTGAAGCGAAAGAGCTTTCCGAGCTATGCTGCCTGCGCGAGGCGTGTGCTGGCGCCCCGCTCCCGGCCTGTCGATGGGCTAAGGGCGGCTCACCTTCATCATCCCCCCACCCCCATAAATGTGTGCGGATGGTTAATCGTTCCTGTGCTCTGTAATGGCGCTTGGTCAACTCCACGGCCCCTTGGCTGCGCTTCCCGCGGAGCCGGTCTGCACTGTCGTAGGGCTGGGATCTGTTCTTTAATTAAGTCCGATGAAGCACAGGGTATGTGAGATGTAAATACACCTCTTCTGTGCGAGTGGGAGAGGGTTAAATCTGCTGGCACTACGTGAACGTAGATTTATGTGCGATGCCCTTTAATACCGATTTTGGGGAGGGAACAAACTGGGAATGACATACGGGGGGGGAGGATTGCAAATTGATTACTTGGCTGTTTGAACAGAGACAATAAATCTTGAAATGGTCACATTGGAGGAAGAAAACCCAACCAGCTGCTTGCACTATTTTCAATAGCGAGCGTGCACCTCCTTGGCGCTGCCCCAGCGTTCGGGGCGCTGAAGGGCGCGAGGCCCCACGGCCCTGCGCGCCCGGCCGTTTCCCACGTGGGTCTCCCACCCGCGCGGTGCCGCCCGTGGGGCCGGGCCGGGCTGGCGACGTGCGTGGCGGCGGCGGTGCTGCTTTCTCCGTCTGCAGCAGCCACGGGTAATGAAAACATGGGCAATAAAAAACTGTAACCCTCTGCTACGATATTTGGATGTGAGTGATTTGTAATTAGAAAAGCCAAAACCAGCTCATCTCGTTCACACGCGTATTCCCATTGACTAAAATGGCAGTCAGCACGCACTCTAATTTGGAGCCTGTGCAACCCTTCTCCGACGACGAGCCGACAAGCCAGGACAGCTTGCGGGCTGGGCGACGCGATAGCGCTGTGCCTGGAGGTGGAGCCTCGCCGGAGACAGGGCGCTGCAGAGCCAAGGAGCCCGATTCACGGCTGCCTTACTCCAGTTTTTCATTGTAAAAACACCACTGAATCATCAGCAAAGTTGAATTAACTAAAGAAAAAATGGGAGCATTGTGTCCAAGTTTGCAGCGTGCGTATGGAAATGACTAGCTCTTTCTTGCAGAACTAACAGATAGGGATTTTTTTCGGCACCGTGTTTCCAAAACGCATCAAGATTATGACAGCGTGTCTAGGCTGAAGTTTTACTTGTCAAAAAAACAATTAAAATCTATTATAACAGCTAGTGCAGAATTCCCTCAGTATGTCTGATGTGGTGATGGTGCTGTATTCGGAAAACGAGTTTTCTGAAAATTTAAATAGCTTTGAAAAGATACCATTTCTGCACACCAGGTGGGCACAACCTAAAATTTAAAAAGAAGGTAAGTTAGAAACCCAGTCACGGTTTCTTTTCAAGCTGTGAAAATGCACTCTGAGCAATTGAGAAGAACTGAGTAATTGTGATCTTTCTGCAAGTAATGCTCTGGAAGAATCAACCGAAGGCAGCAAGCAAGCTTGCAATTAGTAATTCTAATTATAAAATGTGTACATAAAACGAGGTGGCCTTGTAGGTAAAGGCCAAACTCCAGTGATGCAATAGGAATAGTAGAGCATCATGTAGAGACGGACAAACCATGTCCCTGGAGAAACACTTATACATTATCTGTATTTTCCCAATAAGCGTACCAAAACAGATAATGCAATAGCAGCGTTTTGGTTTGCTTTGTGTGACGTTCATCTGAAGGCAGCACCAGCCAGTGCAGCTTGCGCCCGCTGCCGCGGCTGCCGCGCGGAGGCCTGGGGACGGCAGTGCCCACGAGCGCCTGTGGTCTCAGCGCTGCCGCGGCCAGCTGTGGCAATTGCCCTTAGCAGGGGACTGTCGCGGCTCGCTTCCACACTGACAGCAAATACCAAATGCCGGTACTTTTTCCTTTCTTTTTTGAGACTGAGCCTGTACGCTTTCTAGACAATGCAGATTTCTGTCAAATACAAGTTACGGAGCTTGGAGAAGGAATAACTGTGAGACAGCGTAAGGCTCCGTGTTGTGCAGGCTGTGGTGCGTACGCACGCTGAGCTCAGCGAGTCCGTGCAGCGCTTTACGTGCTACGAGGCAAACGTTGACCTCCAGCACTGTGGCGCAGCGTGGCTGCAGGTCTCCGCTGCAGGACGCGTGGGTAATAGTGCCAAGGGACTGCACGGTACAGTCGTTACAGCCCTTTTCTCAAAATGAAGTCCTGGACGCAACTAGAGAAGGTGGAGAGGCATAATACCTTAGGGAAACGTTTTTATTTATTCTCCTTGGATGCATGTATGGCAATCGCCGTGCAGCATGATCCAGGATGTTGAAAACCATTTCATTATGTTCTATAAATAAAGGCCTGATGTGGTTCAATTGTATCAATTATGCAACTCTCCTAAGTGGTGTAGTCAAGGGTAAATGCAGGCAAAGGGCACTCCCTTTGCACCCACTGCTGCTCTGGGCATTTCCAGGAGCTACCTGCTCCTTGCGTACCACAGAGGGATGAATCTCTCCGCTCTTATTTACCACCGTACCACTGACTCCTCTTTGGTCAAGAGCTTTTCCTTTGCGCAGATGACACAATAAAATGGAAAATGGAAGTCAAGGCTGTTGTGCAAGACATAAGTGTGGCTGTATGGTAATTTTGAGCAAAGCATGGGTTTTAAACAATGTTTAAACTGACACCATTATTATGCAGTATAATTAATTACGGCTAGAAGGGCATTCGAGGTTAGCTGGCGCTACCTTTGTCCATTTTACAATTACACCAAGAAGAGGATGACTAAGTTGTGCTTAAGCTAATTGTATCCATTTGGTTTTATCCCTCTTCTCCACCGTCACATGTCACTCATGTGCTGCCCGGTGAGTGTTTTGAGGGGTCTGGCGGGACGTGTGCTGCGCTCAGCGGGGCCCGGTGCTGGCCGGGCAGCAACGGTGCTCCTGCGATAGAGCGCTAACAGCAGCACTGATAATTACAGCTGGTCGAAGTGAGAAGTACAAAACAGGTGTCACTTTTTTCCTGCCACTGTTACAGTCACCTACGAAAGCATTAGCCTTGTCGGCTGCCGTCGGCGCGCTCGCGGAGGTGTTTGTGCGGGCAGACGCTAAAGCCTTGCCGCAGGCGGTGACGTCCTCCGCCGTGCCCCGCGGCCCGCAGACACCCAGCAGCCCGCTTGCTGGATGTGCAGCGTGGCGTCATGGCCACAGGCAGCAGGACCCTGCTCCACCGCGGGGCTGAGGGAGCCGGCGCCGGGCGCAGCGGACGGCCCCACTGCTCGCACCGGGCTGGCTCGGCCGGCTGCCGCCGCACTGCTGCCAGGCTGCCCTGGAGCCGAGCGGCCGCCCCGGAGCCGAGCTGGCAGCCCTTCGCTCGCCGCTGTGGCGCGTAAGCTGTCTCTTTTAAATTTGTCATTTGACAGCGTCAGGATTAAAAGAAAAAACAATGATAATAGATTTACCTTGGAAAGGGATTTGGTAATGTGTGGTGTTGTTCAACTGCAAGGAAAGGCTACAGCCTTCTGCTGGCGGCTGGAAACTGGGTCGTGCTCAGGTAAAACAGAGCTGCCTGCAAGGGCCGCCTGCTGCAACTAGCAGGCAGCTTTTAGAAATTACTGGCTAATGCCATTTAATAGAAATACTGCCAACTAGTCTTAAAACTTGGTTTGTTCCTTCAGTGGTAATATAAAATGATGCAACAGTGCTTCCCTGGGAAGAGGCACCTTTGTCTCTGGTGCATGTCACTACCTATGTTTTTTATGATGGTTCATATGGCAAATACAAATTATGAAATTTGAATATATCTGCAGAAAGCAACCAGAGGGTCACCTGCCCCCTGAGCAATAACTGTACCATCAGAGCTACAGCACAGCCTATTTATCATAACCTGGAATTACTGACCTGCTCCCATGCCCATTGCAGGCAACATAGCTTTTGCCATGGATGTTGCTTAAGCAGGAGTAAGTTTGAAGGTTTCTGTGACAGGGAAATATGCTCATGTAAGTTCGAGCAGCTCCATCTGGAGCATTTCCCTTGCAGTGTGTACAGTACCGCTCAGAGAAGTAATGCACGTTTTGGTAACAAACTGTCTGAATCATACAGGAGAACACAGATAGCTCAGAGCTGCTTATATGATTTAGCTCTTATATCATCTAACAACATTTTCACAATATTGCAATAGCAACTGAAGGGTTGTTTCTCAGCCCTCATGACCCAGAAGGTACCAGCTGAAAAGTTTCTGTTTGATTGCTAAAGAGGAGAAAGCAACAAACGAATATTGGCAAATCTTAGATCAGGCATGATGTCAGTGTTGCACACCTTGGGCTTACCGCCCACCTTCACTTCAGGGCAAGGAGAAACCAGACCTGCAGACACGCTGATCGCCGCCCGCTTCGAGAGTTTCCACCCGCCTGTTTGGAGATGAGCTGCAGAACCCCACTGCTTTCGACCGCCCGCCCAGAGAGCCGGCCAGCTCCTGGGGCTGCCCAAGGGTCAGTCGCTGCACGCCTGCTAAAGCCTTTGCGATGCCTTTTTAAGGCAGAAATTTTCAAGAAAAGGCAGTCTGTGCCAAAATTGACCTTTCTGATTGAAGAATGGGGAGTAAAGTCCTCGCTCTTGTCCATGGGGAGCAGTGCGCAGGGGAGGCACTGTGTCGGTGTGGGAGGGCTCGACGCTGTGGGTGTGCACCCCTCCGAACCAGGCTCCCTCGCCTCCCGGGAGGGCGATGGGCCGCTTGGGGCAGAGAAGGGCAAGGCCCGGACTGTGTCTGAGTGCCCACAGCCTGTTTGCTGGCTGCCCCAGTATGGGGGATCTGTGCACGGGTCAATCCCTTTCGCAGGAGACAAGCCGCTGCCACCGTTTCTGCAGGCAGGCCCTTGAGCGCACACGGTGCCGGCACGCGGAGGGGCTGGTGCGGGACACCTTTCAGCCAGGCCCGAGGTAAGCAAGCCTGGGATGTTAACAGCACCTAAGGCATGGAGGTGCCCAGTCCTGCTGGCTTTTGGGAGTGGCTGAACTCCACAAGGTTTTGGACAGCCTTCAGAGTCCCAGGCCAGTGTCTGAAGCAGGCTGCAGGGCCCTGAAGCTGAAATGCTGGTTAACAGCTGCGTAACCTCGAGTGCATGTGGAGCAAGTGCGTCGCAGCACAGTAAAGTCACTGGTTCCCCTTGCAGCTGAAATGAAATTGTTTGGAGAGCTGCGGATGGCAGTATAATTTAAACAAGTGCTGTGTTACTATCTGTTGCTTCTGTAGCAAACGTGTCTGTCTGACCCTGCTGTTGGGAGCCTTGTCAGAAAGTCTCCCCAGCAGCCACCTCCCTGTTGGCTGACACGTCGCATGTCTGTATTGGTAGCACTGATATTGCACTGCTTACAAAGGTGGTGAAGCTGTTATGCTGACAAATAATACTGAGTGAACTGATGTCCCCATCCTGCTCAATTCTCTGCTCATTTCCCTCCATTAAGCTAGGCATTAAAAGATGATTTGTTCACATTTCCAAACCGCATGCATCACACTAATTGTCGCGAGTGTTGTTGTCCACCAGCTAGAAACAGAGGCGATTGGAGTTCATCTTTTCTTTTGAAATGTTACTCCATCCTCCCACACCTCTGTCATCTTTGCTAACTCCAGCCGTCCATCCCCGGGACCTACACCCACTCTGATCCCAACTCACCACTGTGAAAGCAGACCTTGCTAAGTTGATTGCCATGCTTCTTCCCTGACTGCGTCTACAGAATCACTCGGATACTAAATCCGAGCCATGAATGAAAGCCCACTGGTTGATCAGGACTTTGGGTCTTAGGGCTCACTCCATGCAGCAGGTTAGTCACTGTAACCCTCAGCACAGCAACTTTGAGGTGCTGCAGGACGCAGTCAGGCGGAGGCCTGACCTCTGTGGCGGCTATAGCTGGTCCGGAAGCAGTGCTCAGGAACAGCCTGCCCCTGGGGATGGGAGCCACGGACCCTGATGGAGGAGAAGGCTGACCTGGCCAGGAGACACCTGATTCCACACCAAGGGGCTCTCGTGGGCCTTCTTGCAGACCATGCGATGGTTGGAGCATCCAGCTGAGATGCTGAAGGTGCAACAGAGCCCCTGCTCCTCCTTCCCCACCTCCAGGGAAAGCCCTGCACACTGCGACATTACAGCCTGGGCTCTCTTCTGTTAAAAGTTTTCCACTTTGTACCAACACCCTCCTGGAAAGCTCCTCCAGGACGCTGCTGAGCAAACACTGGTGCAAAAGAGGTTTCAAAAGGAGATGAAGGCAAGAAAAAGTTATGTAACTCTGGTACGACATCGGCTAAGCATTGATGCCATAAATACAAGGCACCGTGTTGGATGTTTTATTTTGGTTGTACAGTAAACTGTATAGTGAATTAGAGTTTGAATAAACTTCTTTTGTCAATTTTATTACCTTTCTGAAATAAAAATAAATAAACCCAAACAAAAAAGGAGCGAAGACCTGCCAAGCCAGCCTGGTTCAAGAAGAACCGCACTGAAAAGGAAAGAATTGTGCCTTAAAGCTGAAGGGCTAAAAGAACAGCTTTCAGTGGAGCAAAGCACCTCCAGAAGGAGCTGTTTCATACAGGATGATCTAGATTAAAAAGAGGACTTTTCCAGAAAGAAAGACAAAACCAGAAATGCCATAACATTTTCACTACAAGAATTGCTTTCTTGTTTGCTAGGAAGGCTGAATGCAAATAGCGGCTGAGAAACAGGAGTGTGGCACGGTAGCAACAATTAGGAGCATTTAAATGGTCATAACAAAAAGAGTTCACAAGCAAATGATATAATGTATTAAGTAACTTTTACTAGGCTGAATATAAAACTGAGGCATCAATCAATCCCACTTTTACTTTGCAGTTGATCTCACCGGTGAGTTCCTGGCTTACTTCTCCAGCGCCAAACATGGGCACTTCCAGCAGGCAGCAACACGTAATACCATAGGGTGGAGGTGAATCAACCACCTTTGCTCACGAAGCCTGTGAGGGACCCTTGGATGATCTGCCAAAGGTGGGTGGGTGAATAAGAGTTTTACTTTCTTGCTAGACTCCAGTCAGGACACCACGCCTTGTGATAGTATCTCTGTAATAAGAAAACAACTTTAAGTGATATTGTGTCACTGCAAATGAAGCAGGAGGGTGACCCAGCAAGTCAGGACTTCATTAATGCACTGGTGGCTGCAGTCTGAGCGTGCAGGTGCACCACTTCTGCCTTGGGACCCCGGCACCTCAAACTGCCATGGGGAGATGCCTGAACACTAGCCACCCGTGTCTGGGATTGCGTTGCCCTCCTGAGAGGATCCACAGCAGGGCTGTCACTACACTGAAGTCCTATTATTTGTTCTTCTGTGCTTTACTGTTAAATGTCTTTTAATGTGCTAGTGAGAAGATTATAAATACAAGTCCATCACAGAAATGTGGTGTCTCAGTCACATTAATATGGTTACAGCAAAAGTTGATAGGATTACATATGTTTTGTCTAATTACCAAGACCTGCCCAACGCGGCATGCACGGATGCTCAAGCAGAGTAGTTGACTCCCGCCACTGCACCCTCCTGCCTTTTCCCTCAACTGCAGCTACATGGTCCAGCCCCAGTTATTGGGGCTGTGTCTGGTCTGCCAGGCTTTCCAGCTCTGAACGCCCCAGTGCATCCCACAAAGCCCTTCGTGGGTCCAGTCCCTCACTGCACAGACCAGCATTTCTGGGAGTTTTGCTTTCCATGGAAAGGGAGTGATTTAGAGGGCTTTGCAGATGCTTCCCTGGCTGGGTGCAGACTCCAGCAATGATGTGAGGCCAGAGGAGTGAGCCTCAAGACATCCAAGGGCATTCCAGTTGAGCAAAGCAGCATTTGTTCTGCTCTGCCTCCCCCAGGTCAGACCTCCTGGCTTCCCAATCATTTTCTCTCGGCAGTACTTACCTTCTACAGTAACACTTACCTCAGTACAACGCTTCAGACCCCAGTGAACCAAAGTCCAGTGACACACAATGGTCTTCTGTGAAATCTGCCTATTACAGGCCATTGTGCAAATGTGCATTTTGACAAGTGCCTGAACCGTCTTGTTGACTGAACTATCCATGCTCTCTGCAAACAACCATGCTTGTCCCTAGCACTCCGTGCAGTTGACCTTGCCCTTTCTTCTTCGTTATTTCTTCCTCTCACTCAAACTAATCATATCCTTTTGTGCCAAGATCTGACAATGCTACACTCTACTGTCCATTGGCCTGGGAGCCTCATTCCCTCCCTCTTCCCATTCCCTCCCCATAGGGCTCCTGCCTAACACTCTGGCCATGGCAGTAATAGTAGGAAAAGGGTCCTTGGTGGCCCGAGTAGGAAGGAAAGGATTCCCAGGATTCTCAACACAGGAGAAATAGGTGTGTCCTGGTTAGGTTGCTTCTGAGTTTGACCTGTTCAGCTGCTCCCTACCAAAAATTCCTTCACCTAGTCCCATAGGCACAAACTCCATACAGTCAACAGGCTTCTTTTGAAGGGGATTAGCCAAAATCCTGCTAAAGAATAAGATGTCCTTTATAAGGTATCAGTACATTTTTCCTGGGAAAATTATGGAGCAAGTCCTCACAGAACCATTTCCAGATACAAGAAGGCCAAGAAGGTAATTAGGAATAGCCAGGGTGTATTTACTAAGGGCAAACTGTACCTGGCCAACCTGATTATCTATCTGCTGGGATGGAATGACCAGCCGGATGGACCAGGGCAGGAGGCGGGGGCAGTAGATGTCATTTACCTTGGCTTTAGCATGGCCTTTGACATTGTCTCCCATATTAGCCAAACTGGGCTGGTACGGACTGGATAGGTGGACCACAAAATGTGTGATACAAGCTCATGGCTGGACCACAAAGCTCAAAGGGTAATAGTTTGACATGTAAGTGGAGGCCAGCTAGGAATGGCATTCCTCAAGGGACAAGACTAAGGCCAGTTTTCACCAGCAACCTGCACGATAGGGCAGACTGCACCCTCGGCAAGTTTGTGCTGAATTGAATTCAGAGTGTGGATCAACATGCTGGAAGACAAGGCAGCCATTCAGAAGGTCTTCAGCAACCTGTAAGACTGGGCTGACAGAAAGCTCACAAAATTCAGCAAAGAAACGCAAAGTCTGCACTTAACACAGAATAAACCTATGCAACAGCACAGGCTGGGAACTGAGTAGCTGGAAAGCAGCTTTGCAGAAAAGGACATGGGCTCCTGGTGGAAAGGAATTTCAACAGGAGTCAGCAGGGTGCCCTTGCTGTGATGGAGGCTAACCAAATACCGGGCACTATCAGAGATAAGGGAGTCAGACCCTTCTCCGAGGTGCACGGCAAAAGGGAAGGGGCGATGAGTACAAGTTGCAGCAAGGGAAATTCCACTGCATATAAGGAAAGAAATTACTGAAAATGTGAGACATGAAGCACTGGAACAGGTACCCAAAGAGCTTTGTGAAATCTCCATCCTTGGAGAGCTTCAAAATCTGGTGGACGAAGCCCTGAATAACCTAAGATAACTTTGAAGTTACCCCTGCTTTGAAGGGGTTGGACTGGAGCCTTCCAGATGCCTCTTCCAACATAAATTATTTTGTGTTTTTTTTTTTTTTTAATAGCTGTTGCTCAGGGAGACCTGTCTAGATTTAATGTTTCCTCAAAAAGAATGGAAGCTATTATCTCTATAGCATCACCTGCCAGTTATTATTTATTTCTAATAGGAATGAATTCTGAGTATGCATCACAAGTCCAGAGAGTCAATCCAGCCTTCGCTTCAGCGATTTTATGTTTAAGGATCGAAGAACTGAACCTTCTTTCTCAGACCTTCAAACTGAGCAGAAAAGAGGCCCTATCTTTAATGCACAGTAGTCACTAGGATGTATCAGATATGACTCCTCAAACATGCCAAAAAGTCTTCAGTTCAGATCTAGTATGAGAAAGACATATTTCTTGGCTTTGTTTTGGATACATGCAGTTCTTGCACATTCTTGTGGTGGCAACTTGACATGTTGAGAGGCTTTCTGATGAAGCCATTGTTTTGGCCTGAAATGTTGTGAAAGCAATGTCCAAGATCCGGCCTCCAAACCCAAACCCCTAGCTCAATATTTGCCTCCTACCAAGATTTATTTGGTTCAAACAGAAAACCATGGGTCACCTCTAGTCCCAGATCTACTCTGGCATACATGGATTAAGCAGCCTGTGTGCTCAGGTATGCAGGGGACCACCTTATAGGATCTGGCACAAAGCTGAGGTGGGGGGACTCTGCAGAGCTGGACAGACAAACGGTGCATATGTGCACAGTACAACTCTACAGTGCACGTATGCTGCTACAGTGCATGTGACTGAGTCCTGTCTGACGTGCTGTGCCATGCAGTATTCATGTGCAGCCATTTGTCCAGCAGCTCAGGCTGCCAAAGGCTCAGAAAAGCAGCTAGCTGCCATGGAAAAAACCTCACAGTTGGCTGCTGAATCTCAGCCGAGCCCTCGCAAACGTGGGGTGTGGATCCATGAGACCATGCCTTCGGCCAGCATTGGCTACGAATGCCCCAGCTATGCATGCACAACAAGAGAAGCTAAGGACACAGCACTCCCTCTGAAGGGCCAGTGGGTGAGGATGTTACGTGACTCAGTATCTGGAGAGATGCAGGACACTCCTGTGAGTCACAGTCCCAAACATCCCCCCACAAAATCCCAGATGAACCAGCCCTTCTGCAAGGTTCTTCTTGTCAGAAGAGCAATGAATGCTCAGAAAAGGCATGAGATTTAGCCCTTGCCTCTGCCCTAGGTGGGTTCTGTGACACCAACACAAAACCTGGGCCAAGAAGTTAAAAAGAAAAAAAAGGAAAAAAACATATGCATTTAAAAATATGTTCAGAAACAAACAAACAAAACCTCTTATCCAAACAAATCATAGTTAGATCTTGGGTGAGACCATGTTTATGAAGGTTTAGCCAAGGAGTTTGCGTGGAGATACTTCTCCAGCCTTAGCATAAACACTACCAGCCTGGACAAGTGCTACTAGATAACACCTCATTAAAACGCTGTTGTGGTATTTATTTATAGATAGTAATTTATATCACACCCATCATACACACCAATCTGGCAGCTATGACAGCAAACCAGACTTCTCCCACAGTACTCCCTGCCCCAATCCACCCCATCTCCCCCCCAACCCCTCCAACCAATGCAAATGCTTCCCACTTGGTATCTGGCATGCATCTGGAGTGACAGTGCTGTCCTTAGAGAATGAACTTCTCTTTGTCTGCATTTATGCAGTCCCACAGCATTCTCCAAATGTGCGGGTGGAGTATCAAGATGCAACAGCCCCATCAAGAGCTGGACACACACATCCAGGGTGCTTCGCAACTAGATATTCTTGGGTACCAATAATCATCAGCCATCTCTGGAGTAGACTGACAGCCGACTTCTGCATTTCCTGGAGAATCCAAGTGGCTTTAAAATGCACTATGGCTAATAGCGGAGAAGCTTCTTTGCACGTCATGGACACTGGTGCAATAGCCAGCTTGATAAACCACCTTATATGAAAGCACAGGGTGCGTCTCCAGTGGGGGAAAAAAAAAAAATAAAAGACTGGCAAAAAAAGAGGTTAGATGAGGTAGCTGGGACTGCCAGGGGCAATCTGAAATCAGTTTACATTAGAGCAGGTTGCTCTTGATTTTGCTACAGCAGTTGTCACGCTTGGTAAGAATAACAAGCTATTCATACAGCAGCTGCCATTGTGCAGCTCAGCACAGGCAGCCTAGTGGAAATAAATACACGCCAATGCAGTGGTTAGGATGGGGAAAAAAAAATTTAAAAAGCATACAATGACGGTGTAAATAAGTTTACATTTCAGGAATCTGTGAGCATGATTGTTTCCCTGTAAGAGGACCTTGTCAATAGAGCAGCTGATGTTTTGTCCTAAATCTTCAGTTTGGCTTGAAATGCTTGCACACACATCCCACTCTAGCTCCTAGGTCCTTCCCACTATCTGGCCCCTTCAGTCTCCAGCTTTTCTAATACTTGCAAGCTCCCTAGCTATCTAGAGTTCCACCTTTGTGCATGCCCAGAACTGCCCCAGGCTTGACAGGGCCAAGCAGCTCGGCCCATTTCACACCTAAGTCTGATCAAGATCCAGAAACTGGGTGTTGCTTTGCCTAAATCCCCTGAGGGTTTTGATCAGGGATTATATGTTACCTAGTGACTGTTTCATGCAAAATGCATAAACAGTCCTGGAAGCAGAGTCCAGAGCCTAGAACTCCCATGTGAATGCTTTAACCATTAGGAAAAACAGTCATGCTCTCCCATGTGCACTTGCTTTCTGGCCCAGTGATTCACCAGTGCATCGCTGAGGAGCAGCAGATCCTCAGCAGAAAGCAGGCCGGGAGTGTCCGGCTCACTGCCCTGTGGTTCGGCGGTTCTGCTGGACATGGGAGACGGGTACAAACACCCAGAGCAGAAGAGTGACCTGTTTGTCACTTCCTGGTAATCAGTGTTTCAGATGAAATGTCTTTGCTGAGCGCTGTGACAGAAAGGCTGGCTGTACTCACCCTCTGAGGAGATGCTGGGCTGCATCACTGCAGCAGTAGCATTTAAGACTGAAAAACTTCCCTGTTGTGCTTTCTGATCAGCTTGTTGAATGTTCTGGACCTCATGTGGAGGTACTAGACTTGCCTTGGGCGCACTGGCTCCCACCTCAGAAGCTGGACACTAGAAATCAAGAATCACAGCGCTTAATACTTAAATAACAAAGTCCTCTTGGGTAAAATTTCAAAAATGTATAATTGCATCTGCAAATGGCTACATCCCATCGTTCAGCCTGGGCATCCAGGTCCTGGCAAACACAGTGTGGAGTTACATGACTTAGCAGGTGCTAAGGGAGAAAGCCACTGGAAAATCTGTATCGCTGATATTGCTACAGAAAGGTAAAGTCGTCCTCCATCCCTGCACCACACTAATTCCTGCAGGCTCTCTCTCAACATGTGATGGCGCGTTTTTCCCTTCCAGGACAATTTGGGGTGGAGGAGGAGGGAAATATATTTGTGTCATATTAAAAGAAGGAAACAATTGTAACTAATTGTATTTAGATAATCATGAAATAGCAAAATGCTTTCTGTATCTGTTGCACTGCTTGTAGAGATTAGAGACATTGTTTTTTCACAAGCAGAGAACTATTTTACCATAAAAATGCACAAATTATAATATTTCTCTGAGGAAATGGTCAACTGGACAAGCTCCCATCTGGACAAAATTCATGAAAATTTATAATTTGGTCTGGTTGTTTGCCATTTTTGCTGCACAAATTATTTGCTCTGGTAGAAGTTGATAATTCTTCCCTGGACTAAATATACAAATACAAAATACACAAAAAAAACTTGGAAAATGCCATAATTTGCTCCCAAATACAAAGCAAAAATTGTTTACAAGATTCATTTACTGCAACAACTGTTCCAAGGTGCATTTCTCCACTTGCTGCAGTGCTCAGAAAGCTCCTTTGGGAAGGGCTCAGCGATCCTAGCACACACACAGAAAACATCAAGAGAGAGCCACAGGCCAAGTCACTTTTAAAAAACACTCTGAGGCTTCTTTCCCTCTGAGACACCAAGAAAAAGAGCAAAGCTGTTCAACTTACCCCCACACCATGATTTGGCAGCAGTATCTCCTTCATATATCTCAGAAAAACAAAAAAAGAAAGAGAAAACGCTTCGGAACTGTGCACTTCAGCCCAAACGCGCTCCACCAGGCCTTCCCCACCACGGCCCCAGCCGCCCCCAGATGTTCACCACCCTGGGCAGCCAGGTGCAGGAGCAGCCACCAACCGAGCTCAGGCCTGGCCAGCTGCTGCTGCAAAAGATTCTAGTCCCCTCAGCTGAGCACAAAGCAGAAGCTAAAACATAGCGATGTTGCTACAGAGCCCAGTCCCAAGACCACCATTAGGCACCAGAGGGCTATGGAAACTGCAGGGCAGGTAACAGTTATTTTTATTGTGTCATGTGTGCCTGTGCACTGATCAAATCACGAGAGCACAGGAGCCTGCAGATGATGGGCAGACTTCATACCTGGCCCTAAAATAGCATAGCCTATGTAAAGGGATCTTGGGCTAAACCTGAAGCATAACTGTCCTCAATATCTCTAAGCCTATTCAATATGGCTCTTCAGTCTGTGAGCAAGGCCTCTCTTTATTAGACTAGGAAGGGCTAGAGCGATTCCACGACAGAAGGCTGGTGGGTCAACCAAAGGGACTCACCACTGTCACAAGCTGAAGTGCAGCAAAGCACAATGTTTATGGGAAAACAGGAGGATTTTTCTCCCCAAGGCTGACAACTGCCAGGCTCATGAAGTGCTAAGGTACAAACTGAGAGAGCATGTCACCACATTTAGCTCTGTCTGTGACGCTTGCGTGTTTCAGCAACTGCAGTGCAGCGCTCTGATTCGCACCGCTGTTTGCAGGGCATTAGTATGTGAATCTGTGAAAATCAATAACAGCTTCAGGGGAAAATTAACAGATGGTCATGGGGGAAATCTCCCCAGGTTTTTTCCCCTTCTCTGTCATAATAAGCTACTCATGCATTTCTGAAACCACCTGCACATTTTCCCAGGCATCCTGGCTACTGGTTAGAACAGAGTGTATGTATGTCTTTACATTGGTGTTTGCAGCACTGGGCTTCCTTCTCATTACATACCACTCATTTGTGCACGAAAGACTGCACAGTCCAGAATTTCGCTGTCATGATGCCAGTGAGATGTGATGTGGGGTGATGACTACTGCTCAGGATTGGGTTCAGGAGATACTTACATTTTCTAGCTAATTCCATTGTTTCAGGAGAGTCACCTGACATCCTGGTATCCCAGTTTTTCCATGTCTGTAAGGGGAAGAAGTAAATCCTCTCTGGCCTTTAGAGGAAAAGTATAGTGGTATCAGTGTCATTAAAGACTCCTGCAACTCACTAGGCAACTCAGAAACAACAGCAGATGTTACCCAGAACAGAGAGGCACCAAGAAGAAATAGCACAACATCGAGGGAGTAGAGCAGAGAGCTCCGCCACCCTGGGCGTATACGACTGCAGAGAGGTGGGGATGGGTGGCAAATGAGTAACCAACACGTGCACTTGCATGTGGCATCGCCATTCTGCAAAGGCTGCCAACCAGTAACACTTACTGCTCTCCCTGCCATGATGTGTGGTATGGCCACGTGCTCCTTCAGAGCAGTGTGGAGGCATGGGATCTAGGGCTTTACGCTACCATCCTCTTAACCCTGCTTAACCTAGAAGGTATTTGCTCAGATCCCCA
Organism: Dromaius novaehollandiae; assembly: GCF_036370855.1. NCBI lineage: Eukaryota > Metazoa > Chordata > Aves > Casuariiformes > Dromaiidae > Dromaius > Dromaius novaehollandiae. The sequence goes on from NC_088110.1 coordinate 13,560,575, forward strand.
GCTCAGCCAGATTTCATAAAAGCGGGCATCGATCCCATTATATTCCCTGCTGCACACACCAGGTGTTCTGGGACAGACGCTTGGCACACATGAGAGCAGCGCAAGGGCCTCTCTGAATTGTACCACTTGCAACCACCACAGCAGCCCAGCATGGAGGTGCAGACACCCAGGGCAGCACCAACCATGCCTGCGTCCCCACGACAGTGCGTCCCCTCTCCTCCCTCTGTCTCAATAACACCAAACAGCAAGGCAAACAGGAGGGCTCCAGGGCATCCAAAATACCCCCTTCCTTTAAGCCAGGAGCCACTGATGCTGCTCTCTGATACCTGTGAGCACTCAGTTGCACAAATTCTCTTTCCATCCCACTGCAAAGAGCCTACCATGGCCCCTACACGGCCTTCCCTGTATGCGCTACTGCTCTCCTCACCTCAGCACCCCCTGCTCAGCCTCACTGTCCTCTCCTTGGTGCCAGTCGGAGGGGCAGCTCTTTAGAAAGCCAGCCGTCCCCTTCCCCACTCACACTCCACTGCCTTGGGCACCAGAAGGCCCTGGCGGCCTCGAGGACTGCAGAGCTCAAGACCATTTGTTAAGCCTTAGGCACTGGACAGGTGCTCTGAGCTCCCAGGCAAACGTGACCTGCTCTGCAGTGAAACCTTCCCTCACCGAGCTCTTTCCCTCTGCCTAGACTAACAGGCACTTGGGGCAGCCTGGGCAGGGGTTGGTGATTTGTTAAGGGACCACTGCCTCTCAGACCTGCATTTCAGGGACCCAGGAACTGTAGTCTGCAATCTGCGTGGCTTCTGTTTCCAAAGGGGGTTGGGGTGTGTGTGTGTGTGCGTGTGTGTGTGTGTGTGTGTGTGTGTGTGTGTGTGTGTACACCCTGCTACTTTCCTTCATGAGATACCTGAGCGTAAGGCAAACCACCCTCATGAACCCCTGCTGGAGGTGCATGCTGGCAGTGCCAGGCTGTCTGCATTTCAGCTGTCTGCTCTAGCAGCAACATGTAGATCGCAATCCCTATTTTGAGGAATAGCTGCGTGACATCTAAAGTGCCTCAGGTCAGTGCAATTGAAGAACATGAACACTAAAGGTTACAAATGAGAAGCAGTGGTTTGCTGGCAGCTGGCACAAGTATTGCTTTTCTGATAAGCACTTTACATGGCTCATTAATGGGAAAGCCTTATCTAATGAATCCTACCTGCAGCCAGGAGATGCACCACGAAGGACAGGTTCCAGCCCTTTTCCAGACTTCTGTGAGATGACTAAAGACAATCAGGGCTTGGAAAATGACCATTTGTTGCCAAAAGACAATGACAGAGTAGAGGTTGTGATGCATAAAGTGCACATATGCTCAATCACTTGGAAGAAGGATGTTCTGTAACACCCATGTTTGGATTTTAACTGTTGACTGTGGGCCAGGTTCAGCGGTGACGTAGCTGGTTTTGTAAGTTACCCATCAGTAACTTAGTGGGGTGGCTCTAAGTGGGCCAGCCACACCACAGCTCTTAACTGGCACACTTCCATAGGGAAGACTGGGTCTGACTGTGAGCCCAAAGGAGAATTTCCCAGGACACAAATAATGTCCTATCTGATATTTCAAACTTGATTGCCTACAGTGTCCTAAGACAAACCACGGCAAAAATATGAAAGGGTTTTTTTTTTTTTGTTGAGGTTGTTTCCCAGCTACAAATCCTCTCTATAGATTTGGAGATGTTGAAAATAAAAAAATAATCCAGATTCTCATAGATTAATTGTTATTTTAGTCCAGAATTGGGTTGGAAATAATAGTGATGGCAGGAAAGCTAGGCCAGGCTGATTTGTTACAGTAAAGCTGTGTTGTACTTTAGATTACTTATTAACAAACAGCAAATGGGCCTCTGCCTTGACCTTTTTTCATTTGAGCAAATATACTCTTCCTGCCCCTTGTAAACAGCAGTTACTGGTAACTGAGTCATGTACCCCCTCACATCACTGAAGTTAGTTTTTTGTTCATCTGGGGCAAGGATTTTAGTTAAATTGAGTTTTGCCAGGCTCACTAAGGTTATTAGCAGTAGTATTAGTCATAATAATACCAGCAGTAATAATAATTCTCTGGATCACCAAGAACCTGAGAATGTCTAAGTACTTTAAAAATACTAATTAGCAAAACTCAACAGGTCTGAGAAGCCAGCAAAAATTGTAAGCTTTACTTCAGAGCTGAAGAGCTGAAAACTTAGAGCCAAAATGAGCAGAAGGGTCTGTCTGGCAAGCTTGAAATACTGTGTGTCTTTGGGTGTCATGAAATGTCAGGTACTCAGAGCTTCTGGCAAGACCGCCAGGTTAAAACAGCAGCCTACATCACATATTTGGAACAGCAGAAGTCAGGAGTAAGTTTGGGAACTGGAGTCTAAAAAAGAGGTTATGGCACTGAAAGCTGGGCTTTGGGTAGCTGCGCTGCTTAGAATGGGATTGTCAGGCATGCCCCAGGTGTCTTGTGCGTTTGGATCCACGGACACTGGTCCCCGGGCACTCTGGAATAGCCTGCTCCTACTGATCACCGATGCCACTGAAGAACCAAGAAAGTGCCTAGAACCTATGCATATTTTTGTGCCAATGGACTATGGACACCCACCCCTTCGTCAGCTTTTATATTACATCTTTCCAAGTGGAAGAGACAAACTCCAACAAACACAAGAAACCCCTCTGCAGTAGCTGATGACTACTTTTCCTACCTAATTATTTTCCTGACTTCTCTCCAGTTGTATTAAAGATCCAGTGGAGGCCAAATTGTGACAGTGGTGCCAAGGGGTTTAGTTGTTTTATCCAGCAGCTATCACCCAAATCCATTCTGAATCACACAGGCACTTGGTAAACAAGGTGAAAGTTTCATCTAGATTCTCAACCAGTCAGTGATATCTGTGATGTCTTTGCAGCAAGGGGTAATTACTTATATTAATTACAGACTCCTCTAGGGTACATTATGTCACTACATACTGTGGACTGGACATATAAACCAGAGGAGTGACTCTTTTGTTTCTTTGATTTGTTCCAAAACCTTACCATTTGCAGGCACAGAAAGGACACAGGCAAAGTCGATCTCTGTTTTGTTTGCAGTCAGGATGATGCAGTGCCAAGAGCAACAGCCTCACATTGGGAGATCCAGGTGCAGTTTCTCACTCTGACACAGACTGCTCATGTGATTTAGAGCATGTCACGTAACCTGTCTGTCCCCATCTGTAAAATTAGGATAATGGCAGTTAGTTCATGTTAAAGCCTCAAAGATGTCTGAACAGTAAGAAAAAGGGAGCCTGTTTCCACTGAGTCTTCATCCATCAAGTGTCTTCTAAGAGTTATAGCAACAGCTGTGACTAGACTGACTCGATTTCCCTGTCTGTGATACGATCACTGGTGCATGCCTGGTGGGCAGCTTTCCACTCTACGATTCTGTGATCACTGGCTAAAGCTAGTTTTCCCTCAAGTACTTCATTGCTCTGTACTGCTCATTTCTGTCACGTGCTCTTCTACACCCCCTCTGATGCTTCTTGCCATATGAGGCTTCACACCCTTTCTGAACTTTGTCAGCAGGTTCCTTTTTCTCTAGGTGGTCCCACTCAGAAACAGCCTCTCTCCAGGCCTCACCATCAGGTGCTGCTCCTAGGTCACAGCCACCCACTGCACATCAGTATTCCCACTGCCACAGCTGTGTGGCCGGACTCAGCTGCCAGCCAGTCCAGTCCCCCAACCCCTCACTGCTCACTCACCCAGCCCCTAGCTGCTGCCTTGCACCACTGACAGTCCTGACAAAGTCAGTCAACGCAACTACGCCGACTTACTCTAGAGACTGGACACCAGCACAGGAAACCTTCAGAAGAATAACCGAAAAAGTTATCCCTTTTCTCCCTCCCTAAAAATAAAGCAGGGCTTTTGAGCATACCAACTTCTATCCATTTGGTGAATATATCTGTCTTAAAAATATAGCTGCTTTCTTTAATATTTATCACTATGTGAGGTGATTACTTTGCAGAGTAATGCCTGTGAAAAATTCTCTGAGAACCTTCTCTCTCCTCTGTAAATGTGGATGGTGAACAGTTGCTCAAATTTCACAGCTAAATTCATCCAATTTACTCCATTTAACTCCCTCAACTTCTTTACAGAGTTAGATTAGACGTTCTCCAACTTTGCAATGGAATTTGAAGCATCTCCTCTGCTGACAATAATTCCCAATGTCTCAGATGTTCCTTTACATCTCTTGTGATATCCATTATAATTGCTCTTTACAAAAAAAATGCAAGCCTCAGGGTTGAAATTTTGTGAAGTGTTGCTCTTGGGGGAATGGCAGGGTTCATTTTCCTCCACTTCCCTTTGTCTCAGCTATCCCTCTGCAGAAAAACACTGGTGCCACAGAAGTTTTCAGTCATGTGATGTCTAGTAACTTTAATGGGAGTCCCATAGCTGCCATCCCACACAGCCCTTTGAAGATCCGGGCTCTGTGTTTTATCCCAGATAGACTGTCTATAAAAGTCTCCCAAACAATTCATGCACAGTCTCTGGCTTGGCCAGTTCTCATCACTTACATGTTATCCTACAGCAGAAGCACCCTCCGGGCTTGCATTCAGGCGGGAATGGAAGTGACACTGCGTCTCCTCGGGACCCCTCCGGAGTCAGCAGACCCTAGGACATAGAACATGAGTCCAGCAACGCGGGGGTTCTCTGCACAGCCTTCTGGCGTTGCAGTCTCCTCACATAACATTTGGCGACCATCAAACAGGGGCAGGAAAAAACTCCCCCGCCAGATCAGCAGGAGCTTTGGGGGGTTTCTGTGGTGTGAGGCACGCTTGGGTCCAGGCATACACCCTTGGCCTGCAGTGAGCGCGCGCCATGGGCTTACACAGTGCTTTCCTAAGATTTTTAGTCACTGTCAGAGGAAAAAAAAAAAAAAAAAACCAAGGGCAGGAAGCAGGGAGGGCTGCTTGAGTCTGCTGAGAGCCTGAGAGGACATGTCTGCACAGATGAGCAGGAACAGGGGCCCCCGCTGCCGGTTCTGCATGGCATGGAGGAGGGCAATGCTACCAGCAGGGGACAGGACCATGGCGTGGGACTGGAGTAAGGCAATCAGGACCCTGACAGGTTTCCAAGGTCCTGGACCACAGGATTCCCGTGCGCATGGGCACGTGGCTCCAATGCAGGTATCAGAGGAGGCTTGCATCACCACGGCTTGCTGCATCCCTTCTCCTCACCTCTATCCACCCATGAGCTGCTGAGATCGGCTGCCCCGTGGGGCAGGCCTGCTCCACGCAACCTGAATGTTCAAGAGCTCTTCTGCACCACTTTGCAGTGACGCAGTGGTGCAACGGCTCATGTCCTCCCCCAACCCTTCTTTCCTTACCTTTATCTAAGACAACCCCCCCAAGCACCTGCGGTCAGGTTGTCAGCAGCTGTCTCCTTGACTGAAGTGCACAGCTGGGTGTGCTGGCGGGTGACAGGGCAGGCAGGGAGCAGGGTCTTGCTGCTCGCTGGCTCTTGCATACTGAAGCAGAGGATGTAGGATTACCCATGCCTCAACCCTCTCGTTCCCTATGGCTCCTCCAAGGAGATCCCCCAGCAGCGCGAAGGGAACAGGAAGGATCTGGAAAGCTCTGCGGCTCTGCCATTTTCATGTTTGTTTACACATGCTACTCTCCGAATGGGCAGAGGTCTGTGAAATCGCTGATTCATCAACATATTTGCCATCTGTGGCCACTTCAAATGGAAGTTTACTCCGACCCAAGGATGATTTACTTTTCTTGGCTGCTCATCTCAAACTGATGCTGTCTCCATTCCCTCAGACTTCGAGGGATTTGGGTAAAAACAAATATTATTGAATCTCTTGTGAAGTTGTTGAGTTAACTCTAAGCAGTGAAGCATTCAAGTCTCTGACAGAGAAGGGACAAATGGGCAAAAGTCAGTCCTGGGAACGGCTCCTCTCGGACTTCCTACCTAGCCATTTTCTTTGACCCCACTGGTCTCAGCATGTCTGCGAAGTCAGTTTGGAGCTCACTGAAGACAGGAGAGCCTCCGCCACTCAAGGGCCCTGGAGCAGGGTCTAAGCTGAGGACTGGAAACAGTGGTTAAACTGCCAAATACCACACTCACCCATCCCAGGCAGGACACAGCTACCTCCTGTCCCATCACCAGAAATGCTTCATTTCCTTCTGCCTCGCCCCAGCCATCACCAGTACCTCTTTTTTTGCAGGTGATTTTGGCTTTTCCATCCTTTCTTTTTTCACAGTGCTCTAGTAATCTGCTGTTGCTGGTCAACTCTCCCATTAACGGTCACAGTCTCACCAAGCAGAGTAAAGCTGTGGTCGGTAAGATCACCCGTCAGGGCATGTTACATGACACTACTGTGGCCAAGCAGCTGCCCCCTTCCTCCCCCCCCAGCTATGCCTTCCTACTTGTGAAACTATCCCCTTAGAACCAGAAGAACCTGCTCCTGGATAAGGTGTCTGAACAAGGCTAGCAGAAATTGGCCTCAAAACATTGCTATTAGTGCTGACACCAGAGTCCAAAGAGGTGCTGCTCAACCGCACCTCCCACTAATGTCACAGCAGTGGAAGGTGCTCTGCATGCCTCGGTATTAGCCCCAGTGTTATCACAGGACAAATCATAACCATCATACTAAAATTTTGCAATAACGTCAATTTAATTTGTAGTGAGAAGAAAAATGTCTTGTCAGGCCAGGTGGCAAATTCTAAGTTTCTCACATGATTACTGTCAAACTACTGTCTCCATGAAAGAACATCATAGGGCACATTTAATAAACCTTGGAAATGTTTATCAGAGGAGCAGTCAAGATCCTGGCTGATCTGCCAGGATCTGTGCGTATAAAAGAGCCAAATGCAGAGTTGAGTTTTATGGAGTTACCTCTAATAAAAGACTTCAGTGCTTAAAACAAGACTTCAGTTGAACTCCGGCGCTGAAGTCCAGATTCACAAAGGTCCTCGTCTCTCAGACACCTGCACTCTGTAGTCTCTCCTTGGTTCACGTTCAAGTTTTCTGCTTCCGCACCTGCCCAGAGCAGCATCTTTGAGGAGCTGCGTTCTCGCTGTGCTCCACTATGCTCTCAGCATCCTGAAGTCAGGCGCCCCTTCCCTGAATCCCCTGAGGAGCAGGGTCTTGCAAATCAGCTCTGAGAAGGCCAAATGCATCCTGAGGCTCTTCACAACATGAAGTTCTGATCACTCCATTCTAAAACAGAAGCTGGCCACCAACAGCAGGACAGGGAGAGCAAACATCCGGTTAATGGAAGACATGGTTTCACTCTAAGAGCTTCACCCGGAGTAGCTGATCAGCCGGCAGTTAGACAGTCTCATGGGAAGTGAGAGACAAGCACTCTCAGATTGAGGAAGGCATTGGACCCTGGTCTCCCACTTCCTCAGTGAATGCTAAAATAAAAGACAGTGACTTAGAAGATGGGCACCAGCCAGAAGGAGGGAGCACTGCTCTGTTCCTTGAAAGGTATTTCTAGCCCTGTCCTTTTGGGGAAGATTCGGGGCTCAGAGTCCTCAGAGGACTCAAGCCTGAAGCCCTGAGTGAGGTTTCTCTGCTGGCACGGACGTGAGAGGGCAGGAAGGCTTCAGAAACACCTGCATTTTCAGTCTGTGTTCTAGACATCAAACATGCTCTCTGTTTTGGATCCCATTCTCAAATGCCTAGGTCAAGTCTGGATGCAGCAGAGCATGAGGGGGGGCTACACAGTTGCACAGCCTTTCTGCTCCAGTCCCCAGGAACACACGCTCATCACGGCTATGATCCCCTCAACCTGTCCCTGCAGTCTGGCTGGCCTGACTCCCGTCCGCTCACCCCTGGGCACTGGGCTGCCTGGGGGGCACTATTAGAACGGGGTCTTTCATTTCATCTGTGTTCTTCGAATGAAAGGATGTGGCTCGCTGAAGCTGTATAGGTCCTCTGGCTAGTGAATGAACATGCTCTACAAGAATTTGCTTTGGCTTCTCTGTGTTTATATCCTTTGCCACCAAAAGATATTATGAAAGTTGCTTTTTCCCCCCTCTATAGAGAATAGGAGAATAAATGACCTGGCACTTTCACACTGCAGTAAAACACCCCTTAAAGAGTACTGAATAAATGCTGCCTCATCTGTTTGAAAATGCATTGTACTTTTATGGCTTCATGTATTATCTTGCAATAATAATAACAAGAAAACAAATCTTCCATATAAAACAAAGCAATAAAAGTGCATCAGTTTCCAGTGCTGGCTGGTAATTCTATGTAGTGTATTTTTAGGCCTGTCGTGAAAAAAAGACATAATACAACTTTTGCAAGCTGTTTCTCTTGGCAGCTGGCATTTCCATTTCCAGCGTAACTCAAAAGGCTAAAGTGACTGACACCACTCTGAACTAAAGTTAAACCTTTACCATATCTGCTGCAGCCACTGCAGAGTTCTGCTTTCATGTTGCTGCTAGCACAGGGAGTTTCAGAAGAATTTTGGATTGGTTTGGATACAAGTCTAGCAGGGTGCTACAAATAGAAATAGCAGAAGAAGGTAGTAGAGTAAAAATATGCAGTGTTAGATCACGGGTAGAAAAGTAGTGCAGACAGGAAGTCAACGAAAGGCATAGGCACGCTGTTGCTTTCTGCTGCTTGCAACGGTTTTGAATGCGCTCCATTTCCAAATCCCTGACAAAACTCCCAGTCACTTGAGCCTCACTTCCCTCCTTCACATTAACATTCATAGCCATTCTGGATATAAAGACAAGCACATTTGGAAAGAGAGTGCTTGCTTTTGAACCTGCCCTTTCAAAGCTGCCCTGTGCATTACATAATAGTTCACACGGTCACCACATTGTAAAGTTTCATCTCATGACAAGTACAGTGGGACTGAACAAAGAACTGTATATTTAAACCTCTCTGACCTTTGGGGTATGTGTTTGTAATCTGGGCTCAGTATATTCGTACAGTGGCCCACATCCGAAAATCTGGGTGCCTGCAGCAAGGTTTTGTTTATGCATCTAATGGCCCAGTTTTTCAAGGTGCAGACCACGTCCAGTTCCTACCGACTTCTGCGGGATTTGTCACTAACATTTAGGCATCTGAATATGGATTTAGGAGCCTAACTTCTGGCACTTGGGGTGGAAAACTTTAGCCAATAAGAATGCACAATCCTATTACCATGACAGCTCGGGAATGTGAGAACTCAGCAGTTTGGAATAAGGCGCCACATTAAAAATAGATTAAACTGAAAGCAGCCCTTACGGCCTATGGTGCCTAGGACAAGTGTCTGCCAGCTGAAATGCCTTGTAGGTAATTGTTCACTAGGGAATCAGGTGCTAGCTGAAGGTGCCCACAGCTGCGTCAAGAAACGGACAGTTTTTTTTTTTTTTTTTTTCCAGAGACACTCTTTTTTTTTCTAGCACCATATGAAACTCAGCAGCTCCAACCCGGAGGGGATCCATGCAAACCTCCTGCTTGCTTTGATTCCCATGGCACTCACATCCACCGAGTTTCACTTCGAATTACAGGCTCACAAACCTCAAAAGTCAGTTAAAAGTGATAAACTTTGCCAAACATGGGCTCTAGCTATAGAGTAGGATTGTACTCCCCTTTCTTATAATGCAAGAAACATTCTTTTAAGGTAAGAAACAACAGAGAAAGCAAGTTTCCCAATTGTGACCCATGAAAAATATGATCAGCACCCAGTGCAAGGTGTTGGAAGGACTTATTTTCTGGTCCGTGTGCAGCCTGAGGGTGAAAAAAAGGGTGACCCTGTTTCCCTGGCTGGTGGCCTCCTGCTAGTCAGGGACAAAAGTCACTTGTCCCTTTGGTTCTCTTAGATCTGCCCAGCAATGACCACAGGGATTTGCTGACCTGCCGGTGGGCACTTACAAGAGTTGATGGGGTTGCATTTCAGTGGCTCTGTGCTTTCCTCTCTGAAAGCTCCCAGAGGACAGTGATGCTTTTATGCTCAATAAATGCTGTCATTTTGCATTATATCTTTTTTTTGGAAGTAACTTCATAAAAGACCAAAACAAAACAAACCCCCAAACCCCAAAATCCAAACACCAAAGAAAGCTGAGGAGTGCTGTAGACATCACAAATGAATTACTGCTCCTTTAGTTGACATGGAGTCAAAAGAAGCCATAGCCCTGCCTGCTTTACAATAGTGATTTGCCATAGAGTGGTTATTGGTCACTAACATTACTTGCTCGGATTTTAGCTCTTTTTCTTCCCCAGTCCCATGATGTGGTGAGGCCTTGATAGAGGCTTTTGCTGCTGCATCAGCATTTGTGGCATAAAACAATTGTGACAATAGAGCAAATCTTTGGATTCCACTGCTGGGTTGCTTAAGTGCATATAAGACCAAGCACAACCCCAGCTTCCCACCATTCTCCTCCTCAGACTTCAGCCCTTCTATGCCTGATTCACGCAACAGTCACAGACTGACAGCACGGATGCTGAGGACGGTCTTGCATGAAGACTGACAAATGACTTGCTCAGAGCAGACCGGATGCATTTGCATGTAATGGCTCAATGTGCTGGAATAGTATTACAAGCATACTCCATCCAATTTCACCTTCAGCTGAGTACAGTAACTCACTGAATATTGCACTGCACTTCATAGATTAAGGAATCTTTTGTATTTTATTAGCTTTAATTCCCCGCATCTCTCTCTATACCTCATTTTCCCTGCAGGATTTGGAAATGCCTTGCAATAACAGGATCAAGAAAAGAACAATAGCTACCAGGTATGTGAATGACTAACTCTGCTCCAAAAGCAACCCCAAAACTTTCTGGGGCGTTCAGAGAAACTCTGTTTCCGTAGGATACAGGTGGTCTCAAAGTATCATTGACTGTGTTTCAGTGGAATAAATAAAAACAGCTAAATAATAGATGGGGATAAACCTCCCTCAAACCCTGGGCTTTTCAAAGACTTCCCCTGCTCCCCCACTCCACACCCCCCCCCCATACATTTGAGGTTCCAGAATTTACCTCGTTTTATACATAACTTAAAAAATTTACACTAGGCTTTATAATCCTAAAATACCTCTATGGCACACAGCCATGCTTGCAATACGTGGGTGGAAAAGCTGTCAGCGTAGCGGAAAAAGTATTCTGCTGAAACTCAAATCTTTGCAGAAAGAGCTGAGTCATTCTTTCGCAGTTAAGGTAGTCCAGGCTTGTTACCCTCGCCCATGCCCTTGGATTGCGCCTGGCACGCGCGCCCGTTCTCCGACGGCCACAGGCTCCACTACACCTCTAAACGAGAACCGTGCTGGAAGCCCCGGGCTGACTTACCTCGCATAGGTGTATCGTCCATGCATACAAACGGGTGGTGACCATCCCGGAGACTCAAAGCCTTTGAGTACCTGCAGCGACACAGCTAGCTTTGCACCAGCCAGTTCACATCCGTCAGCTCAGCCCAGGTAAGCAAGGCGATCCTCAGCAATATTGCCAGCTTATGATTTGATCACAGTTCTCAAGGCAAATGATGTTCTCCTCAGCTCCTGAAAATTAGTGCTTTTTTATTAAAAAGGAAGAACATAGTGAAAAGCTTGAAAACCTAACTCAAATGCACAAAACTAAAAGAGTGGAAGACCAAAAAATAAAAAGGAAAAAAAGATTCTCTCATTATTATTCTCTCATTTTTTTAAGCCTCCTGATTTTTCAGTCAGTATTATTCTTTTGGCTGCCTATGAGCCATTTATTAACACGTAAAATGACTGCAATTGTAAAGGTCTACAAGTCACAACTGCCAATAGATTACAGACTCTACTATTGTAGTCACATATGAAATCTATAAAGCTCATTTTTAAAGGAACTTTAGTACAGCCTATACACTTGGATCCCCCAAACTGTAAGTACAACATAATTTGGCTTGAAAAATCTTTGATCCTTCAACCTGCATTTTAATTAGAATGCAAGATTTACCTGAAAATTTATGTTTGTGTCCAAATCAGAAGAGTCTACATGCATGCAAAAAGGTATTTAATTTGTATGTGCAATAATGTGCCAGATTTTCAGCATGTACACATAGTTTTCATATGAACTGCAGCAACAATACATGCTGATTAGCTGCAATGTACACAAGCAGCCATGCAAATACTATCATTGGGATTCACAGTTGCTTACAGTGCACATTTGCCACTGTAAGATGACAATATCAGAAGTAACTTTTGCAATTTAAAGCTTATGACAAGTACACTCTAACTAACAAATCTTCCATAAAAGCTTATTTGCTGTTCTGTGTTACATGCTACTATAATAGCTACTAGCTGGTTTAACCTGCATCTGTGGGTTTCCTCTTCCAGTGGGAGGATTTATTCTACATTGTACATCACAAAATGGTGCCCAGAAATACACACCCCAAATCTGAACTGTTCTCCCACTGCATGCACTGGAATTATGGGTGGGACACCACTGATGGAAGAAATGCAAGAGAAGGATTCCCCTCTGTTCCCAAATTTTCTGAAACTTTTCTTGTCATTCTCATATTTCACAAAACCCAGCAGTCCTCCAGCAAGAGCACTTTGCTTTTCACGGGAAATGACTGACTGGGGCAAAAATATGCTTTTCTAAATAAACAGATTATGTTATGTAGCATGAAAGCTGAAAAAATAAAGTAGCCTCAGCACGCCTACTCCCTCCCTGTCTGCCATCACCGAGCACACACACATACACCAGCCTTGGATGAATACCTTTTCAAGTGCCAGGCCCTTAAACAGTAGTTGTTAAACAGCTCTCTCTCTCACGGGCCCACTCTTTCCTTTTCCTGTATTCTTTCCTTGGAAGATTTGTTTCCAGTCCAGTAAAAGTCAATGAGAATTTTGCTGCTGGCAGAATCAAACTCTAAATATCCTCACTTCTACACCCTAACTGCAGCCTTTTGCTTCCTCTCTTTCCTAATTTTCCCTCAGTATCACATTTTCTTCCAAATACGTATTTCCTCTTCTCCAATCCCAACAGCCTTGTTCATGCTTCTGCTCGCTGGGGGTTGCTCTGTAAAGCAGCCTGCAATGACCTGTGCTGTAGCACCGCACTGACGAAGGGGAAACCTGCTCTTTTATATCTCATTCGAGCACATTTTGCACGCGTGGTAGCACTGGAGATGGCATTGCTAGGCTCATGCTACAGCCTCACGGTGCTCATCTGCTCAACCCCATTTCCTCAGCCGGTCCAAAGCACGGCATCCTCTGACTGCTGCGGAGTGAACCAGCACGTCCAAGCCCTGTCAGACCTAGGGCACCAGCCGAGGTGGTATCACCGCCAGCTGCACGATCTGCAAAAGGAAGAGCAGCCACATCAGTACCTGAACCTTCTCTCCAGCAGCAGCATACCCAAGAAGAAAAGGCAGACACAGCTAGCGTCCTTCCAGGAAGCTCTCTACAAGTCAACTGACAATGGCCAGCGATATAAATCAATGAAAAGAGACCTGTAACCCATATTGGGCCATGGAGCAGGCACTGGAAGCATCTAAGCCCTTAAAAATATTCCTCAGTTATAAGCAAGAAATACAAATACCAAAATATACACTGTTCAGATGAGCCCCAAAATGTTTTCATTATTTGAACTCTCCTATTGGCTACTAAAAGGGAAAAAGCAAATTTCACTCAGTGCAATAAATATACGAAACTCCTTCAGTCTCTTGCTCATGAACTCTTACAGGAATAATTCAGGTCACTGACATAACACTGAGGAATATATCCAGCTACTGAACCAAGTACATACACCAGTAATGTCAGGAAACATCTGTCACTGTTTAAAATTCTAAGGAAATAATCCATATAAAAAATAGCTAAAAAAAGTTACAGTTGTATTACTCATAGCTAAAAAAAACTCAGATTGCCTATGCCATTTGGTAATCAAATTACAAAATAAATTATATGAACTAAATTAAAAATGTGAATGACATTCTTTGACTACTATATAAACTAGGTCTTACAAAATATTCACTTGGAATTTTCCTTAGCAAAGGCCGCTTTCTTAAATTAGTTTTATCAACTCAAAATTCTTGATGTGATATTTGCAAATGTTATTGCTCACAATGCAAACATAAAGCAGTATACCTAGAGCTTTATTTATTTACATTAATCTACATGTTCACTTAAAAATCAGAACTCGATGCTTTCATGTGGTAATCATATATTGACTTTTTAAAAGAAATGTTGTCAATAGACTTACAATATACATTCTTCACTTAGCAAGCCAAATAATACAGCAGTATTTTTAAAACTGTAGTCTAGGGAATCAAATCCTATTTCTATTGCGGTCAGTAGCAAGCCCCCTTCAGAAACAGGTGGAATTCTGTAACCAATAATAAGATAGGACAAGAAATTTTTGGTATGAAAACTCTGGCAGTCCCATTTGTTTGACATTTATGTGCCAGTAAATAGGGGATTTTGTATTTTAGGAAAAAATCTAAATGCCAGTTTGCACAAATATGAATCAACAACAAATACTCAATTTCGGCCTGACTGTCACCAGTATTTTAACTGAACTAGCAAATCAGTAAAAATGTGAAAATAATTTTTAAAAACTTAGTGAACATAATGCCCCAGTCCACCAATCTCTGCATGAAACTGGATTCTATTCCACTAAAGAGAGTTAAAACCTAATGTATAAATGACAGCATAATGAAAATAAAATGCATATGTGGCAGGGAACACTACATGCCTGTATGAGAAAGCTATGTGATACTTAGTTAAGAACAGCAGGTTTGGCATTCAGCCCCGATCTCGGTTACTGGTTGGGGTGTACTTGCTGGTAGTTGTGCGAGCCATCTCCTCTCCCTGAGGGACTCCAGTACAAGTCATGTGGTGGTTCCAGTAAATATTAGTAGCCCAAGAATTATTTGGTTCTTGAAACAGATCTACAGCCAGATGTATTAGAAACTGTGGAGGGGATATCTGGAGTGAGAAAATTGACATACAAAAATTCCCCTGTGTTCAAGAATACTCTGAACCACTCTGAAGCATTTATTCAGTCAAGACCATCCCTGACTCCAATGGGATTTCTGACAGAAAAGGTAGGTCGAATGCCTGAAGAGGGGTTAATTCATAAAGGTAGCTCTGCTGTATCATGTAAATAATCTCAAATCGCAAAAACACTGCTCAGAAAAGATGGTGTGCTAAGCCCTCTCTACAGTCACTCGCTGCTGGCTCTCTGTGAAGTTGCGTTCAGGAAAACTCCCAGCACGGCCTACGACCGAGCCCCCTAGCATTCCGAGGGAGAAATCAGCTCACCAGACTAATAAAGGAAGAAATACTGTCTAAAACCAGCACAGGGGAAGATGTTAAATCTCTCTGTTGACTGGGAACAACGGTTAAAATAAGTCGTCCCCTGCTACACCGAAAATACAGTCTATGCAGGTAACCAAAGCCAGCTTCTACAGCATGGGCCCAATCCTGTTCCCACTGAAGTCAGTGGCAGAACTCCAACCTGTTTAATGGGAACAGCAACAAGCTTTCTGTCTACTTAATATATATAAAGATATGCATCTCCTCTTTGACATATTTTGGGCTCAAAGCCATTGGCTGACACTTGTTTGGTTCTCTGTATGTACATGACTCACAGGATAATATAATGCCTGATTTCCATTCTGCCAGACCTGTCTTTCTCAGTAGTTAACTATTAATTTGGGAGGCAAGATGCAATACTGCAGTAAAATTGGATGGTGTTAAACTAAGCAAAATGCACTTAAATATTGAGAGTAAGTGAATCAAATGTCTTTTTGTGAAGGCTCCCTTCCAGCTGATGATACACCCACATATCTCTTAAGACATGGGGGTGTTGTTCCTGCATAGTGAGATTTTATGGACCTCCATCAAACTGCAGAGCAGGCCATGTAATGTAAATGCATTACTTTTACCCTACCAGGCTCAAGGAGAAACCTGATAATGGAACTGACATAAAAAAATCTTTATTCCAAAGAGTTGATTTTTTTCAGTTTATCTACACAGAACTGGGTTACTCTGAATATACAAGGGTTCAATAAATTATGAACACGTTGATCTTCCACCGAAACTGTAAACTCTTTGGGAAAAAGTCCAACTTTCTCTCTTCAGATCCATAAGGTCCTACTCTAAGTTTGGATACTAAACACTCCCATAACAGCAACAAAAAATGAAAAAAGATTATTAATAATGCAATGTGGACTAGAAGGAATTATTTGAACAGACTTTCCAATTCTTCTGACGTTCCTTGTGATATGTCTATCACTACCAAGTGCTGCCTTTGCTTCAAAATGCTGCACCTCAGATAAGGTACAGCAAGTCACACTGAAACACAAGTATCACAGTGCAAGTCGTGTGTGTGCGTGTGTGTATGTGATTTCATACACATAAACAAGGATTTCATTACCATGGAAGAAAGAGAAGCTCAGAAGCAGAGACGTCACCTTATTCAGTCAACATTATTTTGGCTTAATCTCTTATACCAGGAGAGAGCAGTGGGCCTGTTCTTTTAGTCGATTAGACATTTGCCATTGTTTTCAGCAGAAGTGGGCTCAAACCCAGCGGGAGCACAGCGCTGAGAGGTACCTGTTTTCTCCTAACACGAAGCACCTTCCAGCACCGGCTTGCTTTCAGGGTGAAAGTCAGCATGAAGCGCTCCAGGAGCTGCTTCCTACCTTCCAGCCACCGGCAGCAGGTGGACAAGGCGGGCTCCTTGGCAGGAAAAAAAAAAATCACTGAGAAGTCCTCACGTGCCGACCCGCTCTCTGCTGCAGGACTTTGCCACGGTCATGAGCAACGTCTCACCTCTGTACACAGAGCTGGCAGACAGCTACTCCCTTCCTCCCCGCACCCGCTCCGACACGTGATTACTCGCTCGGCCTCTCAGCCGCTGCCCCCCCACGTCCCCGATCCCACCTCGGGGACTGACGAGGGCCGGGGTGGAGAAGGAAGGACTGCACAGCCACGCTCGTCGTTTTGTGTCAGGATGGGCAGATGCTGGTAGCATCGCAGCAGCACTGCCTATAAAAGAAACAGGCTCGGTAGGAAACTTCCAAAAAGCCACCCCAGCGCTGCGGAGACAAGTGCCGCTGAGCATGCACACACCCACAGCAGCCTCCGCAGCGCCCGGGCTGCTCGAGTCCTTGCCCAATCCGGATGAATAGCCCTGGTGCGGGGAAGGTGTGTGCAGGGAGAGGAGCGGGAGCACGGCCAGCCCCTGCCCGCGGTCGCGTCACGCATACCCCCGGCACGCCACCCTCCTCGACACCAGCACGGGCCTGCATCGCTTTTCACAGGCGAGCGCATAAAAATCCTCCCCATTATCTAGCTACTTATAACACGTGCCTAAATACTACTGAAGCAGCCCAGCTCACAGGCCACGGCAAGGACAAGGCTTGCTTGGGGTCACACACGGCATTCCTCCGTTCACGGAAATAACGCCGGCAAACGCTCTTGCGGTGCTCGTCAGGTCACCTGTACAACAGGAATCAGGCATCAAACCTGGGCTAATGCCGCTCCGCGCCTTCGTCTCCGTACTCCCGCCAGACCCCCGGTCCCGACGCGGCCGCCGAGAGGGGAGGCACATGGCTTCGCCGCGCGCCAGGCCGCCTGCCTCTCGCAGTGGTTACTGTGCAGGGGCTACGCCTGCAAATTATAGCACGCTGCGTTGGTGACAAATTCATCCTGTAAACTACAGCACGCCGCGCTGGTGGCAAACTCATCCTCTCCAGGGCGACGTTCAGCCCGTGGTCTGGGCTCCCCAAATGCAGGAAGTCTGACGGCAGAACTGGTGGCAGTAGGGGGCTGCTTTCACACTCACCTGGGGGAGGAGGGGAAAAACAAACAAATAAAAAAAAAATCCTCTAATATCCTCTCTCCTTCCAGAGCTGGAATACGGTTTGCTTTGGCCCTGTGGTTATGGCAAACACCTCCAAGCAGGCTGCTGGGAGAACTTCTTCATCAGAGCAATGGCTTGAGGGACCTGTCTACGGCTCAGCCCAGGGCTAGGGCTGATGGGGGCAGAAAGCCGAGCACGGCGGTGGGAGAGGGGCTGCCAAAGCGAGACGCGGGCTGCAAAGAGTGCCGTGCTGCGTGGACGGCGTGGCTGGGCAACGCCGGGGGCTTCGGCTACGTCAGCCTGTGGTTTGGTTGGGGTTAGAGTTATGGAAAGCCGCTCGCCTCGGCGCTGTGCTCAAGGCAAGTATCTCTAAACGCTTCCCTGCTATCAACCCTCCGCAACATCCCACGGCACGCTGTGTTCACGCGCCTATCGAATCACCTGCGCGGGAGATAGGCCAGCTTCACCTTGCATCAGAGAACGGCTGCTGCTTCTGCCGCTGCAGAGCTGCTTAATCTATCGTCCATGTAAATTAATGGGGGAAATCTGCTTTGTCTGAGGCCATAAATGATTCGCTGAAACCACACGCACACGCGGTGAGTCACAGCTCAGAACATAACTCAAGCGATCAGGACTAACCACCAGATCACAGTCCCTCCCACAGGTCCCCTGCAGTAATCTCTGCTCGGATGCTAACAGCGCTTCCCCACGGCACACGCCGCACGGCGTTACTGAGCGCGGCACATCGCGTGCTACGCGAGCGCAGCTGTACGGGCCGCAGGAGAGGAAACACAAGTAAAAGTCATTTTTGCCGGACACCAGTAGAGCTTAACTCTTCCTTAGGAAAATCACCAGTTCCCAGTCCCCAGCTTTAAATCTAACTGAAAAACAAAATCTTTGATCCCGACTCATCTTTCATCCATCCCACGCTGCGGGCGCTCGCACCGCCTGCCATGGCAGCTTCCCGAGGACCTGCCTCACCCTCCCTGCACTCGGGAGCGGGATTAACACACCCGCAGCCAGGACAGACCCTTCCCGGCGGAGGCGAGGGCGCTCTGCACCCGGGCCGGGATGCTCCTCACACCTGTCAGTGCAGCACCGGTGAGCGTGACACCCCACCTGGTGCACCCCTACGGGACCAGGTGTGGGCTTTTATGAAGATACGTGTGGGCTTGCGGGCCAGGTGACACTGCCTCAGGCACTTGTGGGGTCAAACCCGTCCTTTAGGTGAATTCTGCCATCGCAGTATTGGGGATCAGCAGCTGCCTGTGCCAGGCCAGGCCCGCTGCCGCCATGTCGCGTCCTGTGGCGCAGCGCCCGGCCTGCTGCCCACCACAGCACCCAGCCCGCCGCCTCACCGCCGCCGCGGGGCCAAAGACCAGCGGGGGCCGAGCCCTGGCGGGGCCGAGGGCCGGCGCCCCGCGGAGGGCGGCTGTCCCCGCTCGCCCCGACACCTCCGGCGGGTCGGAGCCCACGGCGGGGACAGGGGCCGCCCCGGGGCGACCCGCGGGGCCCGGCCCCGGCCTGTCCCGCCGCCCGCCGGGCGGGGCCCGCGCGCCCTATCGCCGCCGGCCCCGGTGCCGCCTCCCCCCGCGGCCCCGGCGCGGCGCGGGGCCAGGCCGGGCGCCTCCCGCCGAGCCCGCGCCGCACGCCGCGCCTCCCGCCGGCACCGCAGAGCCCTGAGGCGGCGTCCCGGGCCGCGCCGGGCTGCTCCGCCGGGCCCCGCGTGCCGAGCCCCGGGTGCCGAGCCCCGGGTGCCGAGCCCGGCGCGGCGCTGCGGACGTCCCCCGGCAGCGGGGAGAGCGCCCGGCTCCGCGGGGCTCGGCGGCGGGGCTCGACGTGCGGGTGCGGCGCCGGCCTCCTCGCACCGGCCGACCAAGGAGTGGAAGCACACCGAGAGGCGGCGGTCACGGTGGGATATATGCAGTTTATTTATGAATGCAACCAGGACTTCGACAAACTTTATATGCAGTTCCCCCCCCACAAAAAAACAATTCAGAAACCCCCCACCAGCGTGTGCGCACACACACACACGTACCTGTGCATACCCACGCACGCCCCACGCACGCCCTGCACACACACGCAGCACTGCGCCCCAGCGCCACGCTTCCACGCAGCGTCACCCTGCACTGCTGCGCCGGGGTGGCCGCTCCAAGCCGACAGCTGCAGCGTTAGACAGAGGAGCAGCGCCTGGCCACCGGCGCGCGCTGGGAGGGGACGTGCTGTCTGTTTATTTTTCTCTCTCTGCCCGGGGGAAGCTCCAGAGTCCAAAGGTGCAAGGTGCCGCGTAGGGCCTGCTGCGCCGCGGCCGCGGGCCTGCTGCACCCAGGGCACCGGAGCCGGCCCCGTCCCCCCGGCCGAGGCCGCACACACACACGCACGCTCGCACCCACCCGCACAAATAATAAAATAACATTGCAGCACAAGGGCATAGTCTCTGTCACCAGATAAGAAAGTCGTGTGATGGCAAAGATCTAAGTAATGCAATAAAAATAAAAGTGTAGCTAGTATACACAGAAAGGCTTTCACATTACATGAGGCACAGCTTGGACAGACAGAGACCTGGAGAGGAGCTAAATGTCCTGGAATAAAGCAAAATACACCGGAAGTTCGTAGTAAATACCCGCATCAATAGGTATTTATTCATTTGTGCTTCGCCATGTCATGACATACAGTACAAGACACTGCTGCTCTTCGCTCTGACGGAAGGCGGTCACCGCGCTCCCTCGCGCGCTGCTGCTCCCCGCAGTCCCGGGCTGTCCGTGGCTCGCACCACCGCTGGGGAAAGGGGGCTCCTGGGAGGGTGCAGAGCTGGGGGACGGTCCTGGTGGCAGTCCAGCAGCTCGCCCAGGCCTCGGTGCACCGACAACGGCGTGCGGCGCGGGCGTCCGCGTGCGCCCAGTCCTCTCCGCCGCAGCCCGTCCAGCCTGGCGCCCCGCGACGTCCCTCGCCTGTGGCCTCCCCCGGCCGGACCCTCCTGCCGCGCTCCTCGCCCTCTTCCCTCAGCCCTGCCAGGCTGCGCAAGCAGAAAGCCCCAGCGCTCCTGCAGCCAGCTTTAAGGCACAACGTGGGTTGCTATGTGTGCTTTATTATTATTATTATTATTACTTTTACCCTGTGTAGACATGTGGGCTTTTTTTTTCCCCCTCATTCCCTTCGCCTTCCTCCTTACAAAACCCACCACGGTTTTCAGCTTATTCGTGTGTCATCCCTAAGGCACAAACCTTTTAGTACTACTACAGCTGCCTGGCTTCTTTTACCGGTCATTAATCGTTCCAAACCAAAAAAAAAAAAGGAAAAACCTACGGAAGGGAAGAGCTCCCGGCAGCCCTCCGGGGCAAGGCGGGCGGCGGGCCGCAGTCCGCGCCGGTGCTAGGCACAGCTGCCCATGGCCTTCACCAGGGAGCTCTCGGGCAGCTGCCGGAAGATGCCCCGCAGAGTCTCCAGCT
Source organism: Dromaius novaehollandiae (assembly GCF_036370855.1). NCBI lineage: Eukaryota > Metazoa > Chordata > Aves > Casuariiformes > Dromaiidae > Dromaius > Dromaius novaehollandiae. The sequence continues at coordinate 13,581,787 of NC_088110.1, forward strand.
CGCGGCTGAGCTGCTCCACCCGCTTGCGCAGCCGCTCGTTGTCGGTGGTGAGCTCCAGCACCTTCTGCTGCGTCTCCACGTTGCGCTGCTTGGCCTTGTCACGGCTCTTGCGCACCGCAATGTTGTTGCGCTCCCGGCGCACGCGGTACTCGTTGCTGTTCTTGTCCACTGTCTTTTTCGATTTGCTCCGGTGGTCGGCGGGCAGCATCTTGAGGGCGCCGGCGGCGGCGGGCAGGCCGCCCGGGGGGTGCGGGTGGTGCGGGTGGTGTGGGCTGGGCACGGGCGTGGGGGGCGGCGTGGGGTGCCCGGGCTGGAGGTGCATGGTGGTCTGCGCGCAGTGCGCAATCTGGTACTGCAGGTGCGATGGGTGCTGCTGCGCGGCGTGGTGGGGGTAGAGGGCCGACAGGGCCGCCGACTTGACCTCTTCCTCCTCGCGGGGCTCCTGCTTAATCACCAGCGGCCGCAAGCCCGGTGCCGCGATGCGCTCGTAGAGCGGGTCCAGCTTGCCGTCCATGTAGCCGGTCATGCAGCCGAAGAGCGGCTGCTGGTGGTGCTGCTGCTGGTGCCCCGGCGCCGAGGCGGCGGCGCTGGCCCCATGCATGCCGTGGAAGTCGAAATCCCCAGCCAGGATGGCCTTGGCTTTCTCCTGCTGCTTGCTGTGCTGGAAGAGGTCGGCCAGGAACTCGTCGTTGAAGGCAGCCGGGTCGATGTAGGCGCTGATGTCGATGGAGTTCTCGTTCTCGCAGATGTCGCCGAGCTCCGCGCTGCCCGCAGCAGGTGCCGCCGCCGAGGGAGCCTCTCTGTAGCCGTAGGCGCTGCCGGGCAGGGGAGTCTGGAGCTGGTGGTGCTGGCCGCTGCTCATCGGGGGCCGCGAGTCCACCTCGTAGAAGTTGGCTTGCTCCATGAAGCACCTACAGCGCGCCGGGCATGGTGAAGGGCTCCGGCAATCCAGGTTTCGGACGGCGCGGCGGCGGCTCCGCCGAGCCCGCGGCGCCCCGCGGCTCCCCGGCGGCGAGCGGCCCCGCGGCTCGGCTCGGCTCGGCTCGGCTCGGCGCGCCCGCAGCCCGCAGCCGTCCCCGCCGCAGCCCGCCCGCCCGCTCGCTGCCTGCCTGCCCCGTCGCTAGTGGGTTGCCGCGGCGCTGCCTGCCGTATTTATACACACCCCCGCGGCGCCGCGCATCGCCCTCTAGTGTCCGGCCTCCTGCTGGGAACCTTTGCCCGCCGCGCGCCGGGTCTTAGCGCCGCGGCCGAGCGCGGCCCCGGCCCCGGCCCCGGCCCCGCTCCCCGGGGCTCCCACCGCTGCGCCGCGCTCCCGGCCCCGGCAAATCCCCGGCTTAGCTGCGGAGAAAGTCTCAAAGTTCACCGTCCCCCGCGCTTACTTGCAAATATTTGGCCAGTCTGGGCTCGGAGCCCCGCCGTGTTTGCCCGGGGGACCGCGGCGGCTTCCCACCGGCGGGCGGGCACCTGCCGACGGCGCCCTGCTGCCGGGCGGGCTGCGCCGCGTCCCGCGGCTCCCCGGCGGGGCGGCTCGGCTCGGCTCGGCGCGGCTCGGCTCGGCTCGGCCGGCCCCCGAGGGCTCAGCCCCGAGCGCCCCGCTCCTCAGCCGCCCGCCTGCGCGCGGTTTCGGCCCCAAAGCCGCCCGTCTCGGCTGCGGCGCGGAGGGCAAAGCCCTTCCCGCGCCACCCGCGGGGCGAGGGGCGCCGGCTACGCGGCCGGGACTCCTGCGGGGGCTGCTGCCGCTGCCCGCGGCTCCGGCCCTCCACGGAGGAGTGCGGTGACCCCCCCCCCCCCGACGCAGCAGGAAGCGGGATCCCAGATGCCCGCAGCGCACAGCGCGGTGCCGGCCCCGTCGTGCACGGCCCGGCTCCCGGCCGGGACAGCAGCGCGGTGACCCAGCGGGGCCCGGCCTGCAGCCGTGGCCTCCCTGGAGACACCCTTTGCCTTCCCAGCCTCCGCTTCCTGGCTGCGGTGATCCCGCACCGCCGACTGCAGAGACCTGCACCTCTGAGCTGCCCTGACTTCTCTCCCAGGGTAGCACAGCATGTTCCTGCAGCAGCTCCTGTGCAAATCCACGGACTTCCTAAGAGCCCGAGTTTCACGCCTCAGCTCGGGAGGGGTAAGGATGCACAGAATTTGCTCCTGTTGCTACCCCTGGCAGTCTGCGGAGCAGATGGATCTACCTGTCTTCCCTCTACGGGCCTTCGCTTGTCTCCCAGGTGCACCTTAGGGCACCAGGCATTCAGCTCCTGCTGGTCCAGAAGCTCGCTTTGAAACTGGCACAGAGAAAGGACATGCCCAAGCCATTGGACCAGGTGCAGCCTAAATTTGCCAGAGGAAGATCTGCAGAGGAAAGGACTCAAACATACTGATGTCGGGGGGGGGGGGGGGGGGGGGGGGGGAAGGGTTGTAATTCTTAGTCCTGGATGTCCTAGTAAGCCAGAAACTTGTGACACACTAGATTGCTTGCTCAGAAAGGGTTTGATACATTCCTTGCAATTAATAAAGAACAAAGTCTTAAACAGGAAACAAAATTACAATGTACAATGAACCCATTTTTTGTACCACATACCGCACATGTGAACCTCTGTTTCAGGAGCAAAAAGCAGGGCCAGTAGATTCAGATAGCCTTGTTGCACTCCAGTATCCTATCAAGAGAAGGCATTCTGTAATTACAGCAGGGAAAAACACTAACTTACAGAATATAGCTTTCACTTTTCAGGTTGAATGGAAAAAATCAGTTATAAATTCTTTTTATACATGGTCAATATTTCCTAAAATTGTATGTGTTGGTTTCAACACTTGAGCAGTTCCTGAAAGGGGTATTTCAGTGGTCGACTTGGAGCTGTAGCACAGTCAAAACACCAGTAACAACTCTGAACAAGCTCATGCTACAGAAGAAAATCCTCAAGTCTGTGACAGAAACAAGTTTTAGATGCTTCAGAGTCTACAGTAAAATCTCCCAATTGCAGCTGACTGTCTGAATTCTGCTTGTTCTACTCAAGCCATCCCATTCATAGAAAAGGGACAAATCTGGAGCTTGACATTTTGCCTACTGGGAGACGCTGTCTTCTGCAACACCAGCTGGTGATTCGGTTTTACTCTGAAGCTTTTAAAGGCCTTATCTAACTCTGAAGTCAGCAGAAACAGGAGTAGGCCATACGCATTTAAAATAAAAGGTCAGTGCTATACAAAATACCAGAAACATGTAACTGTTTGTCACTTAATAACAATACCTATGTCTCTGTAGTCTTAAAACACTCTCACATCTTATAATCATTTTGAAATTAAGGCCTAAACACACATTAAAAGAAATCCAAAGTAAATCAGAAAGTTTAGGATCAGATTCCATTCCTAATTACTGTAATTAACGAACAAGTCCCCACAATTTAAGGACTGGTTTGCTCAGTATTTTTTACATAGACCCCTTTTATCTAAGTTAAGAACTTTTAAATCATCTTTTTACATGAAAACATAAATTCCTGCTCAAATTGTTTTAATATGGTATAAAATGAGACTCCCAGACAAATAAGATCTTTTTTTTTTTTTTTTTTTGTCTCTCCTCCTTCTATGGCAACTAAAACATTTTGAAGCTGATAATCTCTCAGACAGGTACAAATGCACATTTCCACATTCATCTCAACAGTGACTGATACCAAATATTTCAGATTGAACATCAAGAAAAAATTTGTCTTGTTGCTTCAGTTCAGTGTGTCCGGGAGTTAATTCAACTGAAAGAGGAAGGATGTCTGCTGCATACTGTGGATCCCTGAAGCAGCACTGCTGTCAACTCTTGAGGGTGCTATTCTTCCATCTCAAAGTAGATGTTGCCTCTAGCAGCTACGAGCCAGGGAAGGATTAAAAAAGCTGCTCTAAAATTCTGAACAGCACTGAAAGTCATTTATACAAAGTCAGTTGTACTGGTTTCTGTTAGTAGGGAAGGAAACTGAAAAGAAAATCATAATCATGAAGGAATGCAAATATATTTGCTTTATAAAAGCAAATTTTGTGACTGTTGGGGTTTTTAATAGCACCAGAACATTGAATTCTCATTCGCTTGCCCTGGACTCAGCTCCTGCCCTGTTCTCAGGCCTTTGACTCCTGTGGGCTGCAGAAGGAGCTCCCTTGTGCATACAGCCACAATATCCAGGCTGGCTTTAGATGCTGAGTCAGTAGCATAAGACTCTGCTTTTTGGTCCGAGGGTTCGGAAGTATGTGTAGAATATGACACGTAGCAGCTCAGGTAGGAATCAGAGTACCATTATACAATTATTTTACTGCCTTGTTAAATGAGAGTATTTCACTGCTATTGACAAAGCTGCAGAATGCCCTGTCTGCAGGCAAAGCTCTTGGTGTGAATGCCAGCCCAGCCCAGCCCCTCCTCTCCCCCACCTGGGGAGGGGGTGGAGGAACGGATAGAGTTGGCCAGGGGCAGGGATAGGCACTATGGAGCAGGAAAAACAGGACAGCTGCCCCGGGAATGACATGGGGACAATATACTCAGCTGGGGACAGCACGGTGCCCTGAGCGCAGCAGGGAAGCAGGCAGGGATGGGGCAGTAGTTTTCTGTGTGAATAAAGAGCTGGCAACCTACCATCTTACTTCTTGTGTTGTAAGACAACACAAATTTCTCCCCTCTCCTGTGCTTTCTGCCCCAGGGAGGGGAAACATGATCCTGCACATGTAAAAGCTGCCACACCATGACAATTTTCAAAAGAAAAGTCTTTATGTGCCAAAGCCAACCTCCTTGGAGGCCAGCAGATCAGTATGCAGCATGGAATGACAAGTAAAGAGGACCTTCCCTTCAGCTGGGAAAGGCAGCTGGTGACCAATTGCCATTTTTGACATGCAAAGATTGTCCAATGACAGATGATTAAATTACTTATCATTATGGCTTTTCTCTTTTGGAGAAGCAATGCTTACAACTCCAGGGTGAAAAAACTTAAATTATGCCATCTCCCTCTTCCCTTTTCTTACCATTCCCCTTGTCTTCAGGGTCTCTATGGCCATGTCCTCAGCCCGTGCTGTCCTTGTGCTCTACTCACTTCTGCTCCTCTCCTGAGAGCTCAGTCATTTGCAATTACCATGCTAGCTGACTGGGAGCATCTTCTCGCTTCCTTCTGCCTGACTACTGCTCACGTCCTTTCAAAGTGGGGCTCATAACTCAACCCGTTTCCAGCTTGTCACCTGCAATCGTGTATGATCAGGCTGTGAAACTGTAAGTGGTTTATCTGACTCCAATTTTTTTACATGGTTAATGAGCCATTACCTACATAGTTCCTCTTTTATAGTTAGGATCGTATTTCAGTGATTATACTCACAGTGCCCAGAATATCCTGAGTGCTTTTCAGATACAGGATTAAGTTCTGTCCCAAAGAAGGTACTGTTGAAATACCAGGAAAAAGTGTGTGACAGTTTTGCTCCCCATCTCTTATCCTGTTTTATTCCACATTATGAGACTGTCACCTTTGCCTCAAGACTTCCTCCAATCATCTTTACAGTTCTTCTGCTAATATGTACCAGTTATCCCCATGCTCAATATCTGGTCTACCCACAAATCATCCATTCACTCTCTAGTCTTCTACCTCAGACTACACAATAACCTGCCTTCTTTCCCACCTGAATTTATTTTTCAGTCTTGCATCTTGCAAACTTCAGTGGTTTTTCTCATCATGAGTAGCTCACAATCTTTAATTCATTCACACTTACATCTTCCTGGGAGGTGGAGCAGTGCTGCTACTCTGTTTTACAGCTAGAGAGCTGGGAGACTGAATGACTTGCCAAGGCCACACAGGAAATAAGTGGCAAAGCGAGGAATCTCGGCTTTCCCATGTCCTGAGCTAATATCACAACCAGTGAGCGTCCAGAAATTCCACTGTTGCTTCTCTACATTTGAAATACTTTATTTTTCACACACTTCCTTGCTATTTCTACATTTTTTGATGGAAAAGTTAAATTAACTTTTATCTTGAAATACATTTATTACTAAAGTGAACTGCCAAGAAAATGTCATTCTTTTCCTTTTGATTTTGCCATTGTATGGCTTAAGGGAACATATCAGAAATACAGTTTATTTTTTACAGACCCTGCCCCTACCCCACTGAATTGAGCATGAAGACTCTCACTGATCTGTGTAGGAACTGGTTCAGACCCTCAGCTAGCAGAAAAATTACACAGCAGAACAGTAATAGGGCAGCTAACATGCTCCCCACTCAGGTCCCAACTCTGCTTTTAGGGGCAGTGGTCCCAAATACTCTCCAAAGATTGCAGCTACTAGTACTGTATACAGCTAGCCACTTCTCATTATATCATTCACGATATAATCCAAAAATGGAGGTTTAACCTGCTGGTAAATCTAGAAACGTAGCTCCCTACCTGTGTTTGCACACAGTTAGCTCTGAATTCAGGCCTTTAACTTAGATGCTACATGAGCTGTACAGGGAACTTAGCCTCACAACTGTAAATGCCCAGAGCTGCAAGAACTGCACCTAAAACTAAATACTGACATGACATAATAGACAGGTGTCTATAGACTTGTCATGCATAAAGCCAGCTGGACTCTACATCTAGGTTAGCATCATTATTTAAGGAAATCCTGCTAGTTGGAGCAATAGCATCCCCTCACTCATACGAGTAATTCACTCTGATGTCAGAAGTGTGTTATGATTATCAGCTTCTCCTAAAAATACTCATTTGCAATATTAACTGAAGAAGTAGCTAAGACTGAACACATATACTGGTAACTGTCCTAGAGGATATCTCCATGAACATTGCACTGTGACACTGAATCACTGGAAAAAATTACCCATTTGTCTATTATGTGTTTTGATTTAGCATTAATACTTTAAAAATATTCATGCAGTCATCCTGTAGCAGTATGCATACATATGCTTTTAATGCAACAGGTAGTTTACTGGGATAACCACAACTTTGGCAACAGACCAGAAGACCAAAAAAAGTCAATCTCCAATCTTCTGGTTTTCAGAAGGCACATTTACAAAGATGAGTTGATACATTTTGGGAAGGCCACTTAAGTAGTGAAAAACCTTACCACTGACTTAGACATAACTTGTGGACCTCAAAGGATTTTTAAAATGAAGATGGAACAGCATGGCTTAGGTTTTTATCATACTTTCTAAGCAGTCCTTGTTTGTACTGTGGACATGATCTTGGGGTATCTGCAAAAAAAAAAAAAAAAAAAAAAAAAAAAAAAAAATTATGGAAACACCAAAATATGCTAGGCACTTTCCAGAAGCATAGCAAGAGACCCTTTGCTACACAGAGAATTTACAATCAAAAAAGAACAAGATATGAGAAGTGAGAGCTACAGGACAGGAAAGGAAGAGGAAGACCAGCTTACAAAAATAAGGTCATGCAATTTCTTCATTATGTATTTTAACTTGTGACACATCCTGTCACAAAACTTAGTCACTGACATGGATCTAGTGCTCTTCTCTAAATCAACTTTACTCTCCTTTAGATGAGATTATTACAGGGATCTAAACTGAAGAGTAAAAATGTAAAAATTTACATAAGAAAAACTGAATAAAAAGTTAGAGAATCACATTTCTGACTCTGTTGGGAACTCCAGCTGGATGAAAACTGCACAAGGCCCATCAGAGAACTCAGGGTTCTGATGGGCTTTTTGCATTACCATTTCTCTTACATTCAAGTTATTGTGTGATTCACAGGTCAGCCAATGAAATGCCCTTACTATCCTGTAGGTCATGTTTTTTGATTCTCAGCCTGCAAACTTGCCATGCTTAAACTATCTGTGGAATACAGTGCTAGGAGGTGGAAAGACAAGAAAAATACACCTTTGGTGCAACCCGTCAATTACTAGTGTCACAAAGAATGCCACACTTCCATGGCAGAAGGGTTTGGGGCCACATTTGGCTCATATTTTAAAATGTCAGGTTTTGTAAAGTACTGAATCTGTACAAACAGAGAGCAGTTTTATTGCTCAGTGTGCATCCTGTTTTGTACCTGAAAGTTTGACCTTGCTGTTGAGCTAAATTCAGCTTTCTCTAATTATCCCACTGCCAGCCCAGGGATTACTGGCATGAGTAATCTAAGCAGGAGTTGGCCTACTAAATGTAACGAAAAATGTCAAAGGCACTGAGAGGGAAGGGAGTCACAAGGAAGCTTTGGAAAGTTCTTAGAGTTAGCAGGGGACGTCACAAATGACTCCTAACCGCTGATCAAAGAAACAGCCAGTACATGGGAAACAACGGAAACACAGAGGAAGGAAGCAAGTCAGAAGCAATCTTGGCTTAAAAATGATTGCAGTTTTCTTATCAGTTTCAAGCCAATAACAGTGATACTTCTGGGATCAGAATTTCTCCTGACTCTACTCAGAGTAACTGCCATACAAAGATGAGACTTAAGAAGCAGTTTACACTTACAGGTTGGAATATTGTGCTGAAATCCTCATCTGTAGCATGTTGACCCTGCTGCAGAGTGATTTCACTGCCAGACTGATCACGTGGCAGGCTGATGGGGCAGCATCAGACTCTCGTGGAACCACCGGCGGGTGACGCGAGACAGGGCCCTTCACTCCCTGCAGGGACTCCAAAGGTCGCTGGAAAACATCCAGCAAAAGGACCTGGCACTCCTGGCTGCAGAGGTAACACCTATTTCGCCTTCTAAGTCTTCACAGAGGGGTGATGCACAGTAACATTCAGCATTGCAGTCCTGTTAATAAAAATAAGGAGAGATTACTCACCACTGTGTAAGTCCTGTAAGACCTTTGCATTTATATTTTTCTGTTCAAATTGGAATTTTGTGCTTTAGGTGAAACAAGTCTATCTTATTTTAAGTGCAATAAGAGTTAACCACAAACCAGGCGAGTCTGATGATCAGTAGATTTCTCCTGAATGGATCATAGTCCCTCAAAAATTTAGAAACTAAAGTATGGAGGTAACAAAGGTATTTCAAAGTTTTATAGTAAAACAGTACTGACTACCTCAAACTATGATGCTTGAAGCAAATCATTCACCTTGCCTAGTTTTTGAAGGCAGCTGACAGCTGAGCTACTGAATGCCTCAAATAAATACCGTCAGAATTCATACGAATAAAACCAGAGGACTTCTTTTGATGGAAGCCATCATCTTTTTAATTGGTTTTATGGAAGCAAGCATAAAAATGATTTTATTTTTTGTCTGTAAGAATGCTTCAGAAAGTAAAAATTTACTGATAGTGCTAGTCTACTTGAAAGAAGTTTTCATGCTAAAATGCTCATAAAGCAATGCTGAAAAGGCATTGCCCTTCAACTAGGAGGTGGAAACAACGTCATGTGACTTACTTGAGCAACTGATTCATATACCTAAGAGCTGGGCTAAGTATAATCAAAGCTAATCATTCAGCAAGAGCCCAGGGTTGAGAGATTTCTAACTCCAAACAAAAAGCCCTTGTAAACTGCTTGTGTTTCTAAGTGAAAAATGCACCAACCACGCAATCAGGTCCCTATACTGCAAGTGTGTAATTTTTTTGTCCTACTGCTGTGATTAAAGATAGGAACTGGGCATAAGCTTTTGGAGCCTAAATTATCTACTCTGAATAATTCTTCTAGGTCTAAACAATTAAACTAGGTATTAATCTTGCACAAATTATACATAATATATTAATATCACCATAAATCCTACATTCCTTAACAAACCCAACACTATTGAGTTAATGGGAAATGTGAGCAGTACAAATATTTATGACATACTTGCGGTAAATAGGAGGACATAAAGTGAAATCTAATATAACAAAATAAAATTTGATTTTAGAAAAGTAAGACCTATACTTTTTAAAAGCAGTCAAACTTTCCAAATTTTCAATAACATGAGTTGCACCACACTACAAAAATTCACAAAACGTATTTTAGTTGGGTGCTAGAGTACTGAATTTTATTTTAATAAAAATATATGATTTTAAAAGGAAGATGATGATTCAAAAATTTGCATGCTACAGAACCCACAACATGGAGAGTATGAATCTTTTTAAATACAGTGAAGGAAAGGAATCATACTGCTTATCTGTAATCTTGCACTCAGCAGCCAAAAGAGAAGGACAGAAAATGTAACTTAGCACAGAACCCTGTTGCTCCCCAGTTAGAGAAACAATTCCTGACAGTTACCATAGCCAACACAGCTGGTATTTAGGTTGGGTAAGAAAGCACAGTTCATAGCAGGTTGGTATTTTCCACAAAAAGGAGCTATTCCAAACCAGCATGAATATTCTGGCGCCTTTTAGAAAGGCTTAGTAGACGGAAGTATTTATATAACTAAGCACGGGGCTTATAGATCATTTATATTTAACTTAAGATCTAAATGATCTCTTGATGACTTAAGTTGTGTCTAGACCTCTCACCACATGCGAATGATTTTTCTCCTTTATGAATGAACTGAAATAAACATTGGTTACCCAGCACAGCATGTCACTGATAACAGTCTGAGGCCCCTGCTCCCTTCTTTTGTACGGAAGTGTAAAACACTGTGGGTCTCCTAACTACAGTTGTCTCTTGTACAAATCTGTGCAAGCTCAGCTGCTAATTCCAAATTTGGCAATTTTGCAAAAATTTGGGCCTGTATTTTATGGAAGACAATCAAACCCTATATATTTGTGTCTCTGTTATGCTACAATGAGCATTACAGTGTTCTGCAGGATTAAACTAAATGATGACACTGTCCTTAAGAAAAATCAATTGATTATACAGTTAGATCCCTCTTCAAAAATTGTTGCACCATTCCTTGATTCTAGCGTGAAAACAATACAGAAAATAAATGTGTGTATTCAGAAACAGCATACAGACTTTAACATTTCTGCCAGGACTACAGAAGCATAAGTCTGGACAGTCTGGGATATATAATAATACACACGTGTGCCTGTGTGTGTTCTTTCCTATGGAAAAGAAGCTTTTGTGATCATGATGTCCATGTGAGCATCTCTGCAAATGTTTCTTTAATAACACTGCATCCATTGGCTGATCTGAAACAAATCTGAGAAACAGAGATCCTGGAAGCATTTAAAGTCTTACAAGTTTTGTGCAGATAGGTAACCTAGATCCCATAAATGCACCAACAGTGGGAAAAGCCACCCTGTGGATTTGCATTATATTAGGCACTAGAGAATCCACCTGCGAAAGGCTAAACATTTAAACTGCGTAACATATTTTGAGTGGAGCTCATGCCTTATCAACTGAAAACTAAGTCTTCAGGAAACCAGACTTTGCTCCGGTGCCCCTTGGCCTATTTGTTTCAGTGGGCTCAGAGCTAGTCAGTCAAATTCCCCTTGCAGGACTGGAAAATTAGTCCTTGGGTCTATACATTTGGGGCTAAAAAAAACCATCTGGTGGTGGTGAAGGAGAGTATGTGGCATGTATCAAACTCTAAGTCTATTGAAAAGCTTTCTAGAAGTCTGTTTAAAAGCACTCAGAAACAAACTAAAAGCATGCAAGCACTTTAACTCTACCATAGTTCAGATATCAATGCTGCTCTAGTATCTGAGAGCTATCTGTGAACTCCCATGAAAATTATGGCCACAGTGAGTGCCCCTTACCTAATAAAATCCAGAGACATATGGACTATTTGAGAATATCTACAGTGTTCTCTACTGATGCCATAAACCAGAGCTTAGTATATGTCTCTATATTAGGAGAACATTCAAAGGAATTAAGTATTTTGTTACAAATCTAACCACACTTAATGCATTTGTGCTCAAGGCTTTCCAGTTATTAGGGCACCAGTGTAGCACAATATCCCACCTTAGCTCGTTAACAGTAAATTAGTCTCCCATAGCTGGAGTTTTCTGAGACTGGCTGCCTGCGTGCATATTCCTATTGGGAGCACACATACACCTGTGTGCGCTCATCTTTTCTTCATGCCTTTATAAAAAGGACGAATATGTGCATTACACATCTCAGTTTTGCCTCATCTGTGGAGTCCCTTAATGTCAAAGGGCTTTAGAGAAGAAGAAAAAAAAGGATAAGAGGTCAAGGTGCACATAAACTATACACCTCAAATAATTTCATATCCTGGTAAGCGAAGTCCTTTTCTCCAACTGCTAAACCACATTTCCACAGAGACTGAGGCTGACTTCAAAGCAATGCCTGTAATCCCTGGAGGGGGGCCTCAAAAATCTAGACAAACAATTACGACCATTTTACTGTATTCATTTTGAGTTTTGAAGGTTTCTACAATAGCCATATGCCTTGGTAAAGTCCTCTTCTGCGTACCTGATATCTTCTGAGCACAAAAACAATCTTCAGGGAAGTCACTGTGCCTTAGTGGAATGACTTCCAGTCCCTGCCAGCTTGCTGCTGGTATTACATTGAATGCCAGTGCAGTCGCACCACTGAGAGTCTGGGAGAGCTGGTTCAGGCCATTTTAAAGTACTCGGTGTTTGCATTAACTTCTCCTGTGCATATTATTCTTTTTCTTGCCGTGTTTCGGCAGACAGGCTGCTCCCCTGGGAATCACTCACATCAACGCTATTGTAATACTGCTGATCCTGAATTCAGGCAAAAATCTTTATGATTTCAACCAAATAAATCATGCTCAATGCAGGAAAACCCACTCGATGGCTGGACAATTCAGATGAAGGACAGTTTCCTATACAGATATCTGCTGAGTTTGTTTTTAAGGCAGGTGAGATGCAGACATATGACCTCAAAGGGTATTCTAGAAATGGAGGGAGCATAAAGCCTTTCCTGACTATCTGAGGGAAATCTGATCTACTTGCTGCCAAGAGGGGAGAAAATCAGATGAGCCCTTTTCCATTGATATTATCACCAGGACATGTTATCAAAGTGGCTATTCCTACCCATTTGGCTGCAATGTTTATATTCAATGGAAACCTAGTGCTAGCTTGTATCTGATAGTTTCACTATGACAGAGATATTCAGGTGCCTGCAATCGCAGATGTAATCACTTTGCTCTTCTGAGCCAAAGAGCAGGGTGAGCTGTGCCCTGCCACCCTTCTAGAATTTGCTTCCATTTCAGGATGTAGAAAAAGAAAAGGCCTTTCTGCCAGTTAACTCACCAAACTTGGAGAATCAACTTTTTGGGAGGAGGACGGCACTGCTGCAATAAGCACTTCCTTTCTTTTCTGTTGGAGAGAAGACATGCGCTGTACTCACTGACAAAAGTATTGCTGTCACTGATGTCTAAAGCAAAATTCTCCTAGAAGTTAGTAGCAGCAGCCCACTGACAGACATTCTGTAATTGCCAGTATACTTTCTCAAAATTTCCTCCCACGTATTTTGGATCATCCAGGTATAAATAACTCATTTCCTATTCATTTCTATAAGGGTAAACAATCAGGGAGACTATCCCCCCACCAGTGCTCTGACAGGCTCTGTTTCTTTTTGCTTTTCAAGTGGCTCTTCATTGAGCTTTTATGGTATATCAAAGGTCATATGGGGTTGCAGGGAATAATAAAGCCATTGGGAAGAAAGAAGTTTGGGTCCTTATTCTCCCAACACTATCGGAGTGAAGGAGAAACAGAGCTATGCCTCTCCAATTTCACTGCTTTTTTGTAAGAGTATTTATTTTAGGTTTCTGTTCTGAAGAACCGTTTTAAAATCAGGGTAAAATTCAACCCTAAAACTATTTACTTTTCTTGGTATCATATGAATAAGGCAAAATTCTTCATTAGAGTATTCCCCGTGACAAATAATGCCCTAGTAATTATGGGTGGGGATTTTCATGCGGTGACTGATGATGCCTTGGAAAAAAGCCATGGCACTGTGCATTCAGAAGGTAAGCTATCTAAATCCTTGCAGACCTCATTTATGCTTTTGGGAATATAGGACAGGTGTGGCAGTTACTAAACCTGGATACCTGAGAATTCACTTCTTATTCCCAGGTGTGGGCCATTAATTCTCGCTCAGACTTGTTCAGTTCTAACAAGCCTCTTTTGAACCAGATTTTACATATACACACATACGCACACAATACATAGCATTTTCCTTTGAATCCATTTATCTATTGTTTTTTAATCATTTTTAGCTATGCAGCTTCAACTTGCCTAACATTTTACACACAGATGGCAGTAAAAAACAATATTGATCAGTGGCTGTCTAAAAATCCCCAACATACTCTTCAGATATCAGAAAAGACTTGCACATTGCATTAAGCTTAGTACAACTACTGAAGAAGCTCAGCTAAAGCTTAAGCCAGGCCCCAATGAAATTCACAACAAAGGTTACACCAACTCTAATTGGAGCACTAGGTGTCAAAGCAAAGCCAGAGAACATTAAACACAACCATACCTTGACAAGAACTGTAAAATCCTTGTTAAAACATAGCACTCCTTTTTTTGTTAGATGCTCTTCCAAAAATCTGAACACTTCAGGGTAATGTGACACACCTAAAGCCTTCTCCCAGGCCTTCAGCGACACATTCAATTTTTTTCCAAAGTCACATACATACAACAAGGCTCCTAATTCTGTATTCAGGCATCTGAATACAAGGTCACAGATAGTAAGCCTCAGCAGCTTCACTGGCTTTGAAAGGACTTGTGGCTACTGAACACCAATGAACATTTGGCAATTTTTATTTCGTTAATATATGTTGGTCATCTACTAAGTAGTTCTCTGGAATACTTAAAAGAGAGAGAACGACATATTTGAAATTTTTAAAAGTCCACATTTTCATAAAAATATTTTTACATACAAAGAATTGTCACAAAAAGACAAAGGGTACTTGGGGTAATGATGGCCTTCTACCTCCAAATCCCTCAAGATGTCACTGCTGTGGTGGTATGCTTCTCAGATAAAAGTACCAGCTTGCAAAATATAAGTATGTATGCATTGGTATCAGGAAATTTTTGCACAGGTGTGGCCTGATAAATGACTGATGCAAAGCACAAATTCCTGACAGCACAAGGGCTAGGTAAGGGTGAAACCCTTACCCACATAGGCAGGGTAAGGGTTTCACTCAAAAATAAATTTATCTTCAACAACATTTTTTGTGAATGAAGAGGTCTCTGATGTTTGATTGTTAAAAAACAAGCCTACCAAACAAAATAATGTATGAAAACATGAACCTAATAACAATAGGCATAAATCACTCCTTTACCTATGCAGCTGGCTGACTCTAAAAGTGCTACAGAAGATGTGGGGGCAAAGCAAATAGCTGTTTGCTTGTTGGTCCTTCTCCTTCTGGGAAGCATTCCCTTTATTCTGCACATCTCACTGAGTTAATCTCTTTCATAAAAGTAGGATTGGAAGATGCAACAGAAGGAGGATTAGAAATTGTAAATACTTTGTTGCAAGAATTATTAGCTGCATAGAGAGAAAGAACAAAGGCATTGGATTTTTCCTGTAAATGAACTCCAGGCAATGTTACAATAAAATGGATGTTTGCTATTAGAATAGAATGATTCTTTTCTTTACTTAGTATTTTCTAGAACAAAAGCACTGCAACTTTCCAAGACTATAGCAAGTCAGTGCTAGAATTAGAAGTACACTCCTGAAATAGTGATTACCACTAAGCAATACTTCCTCTCCTTTCTCTTCACCTATTCATAAAGGCTGCTACTGACAAATACTCTGTTAATAGTCAAATTTCTACCATTTAAACCATATGGTATCTACCAAATCAGACTGAGAAACTGCTCAGAAATTCTGTGCTTTTGAAGTGCAAGCTTTTTCAAACAAATTAAAAAAAGAGGTATTGATAAGAGGTTTTTCTTTTTTCCTTTCTGAATCTAATTTTTTGAAATGCAGTTTTCTAACAGAGCCAGATTCCCAGTAAATGAAACTCAGCTGCCCTTTTGCTTTCTGGAGCTTTTATAACCTCAACTGTACAAAATCTAAATTTCTAACAATATTATTCTGATCTTCATGTAGGTCAGTCCTCAACGCAAAAAATATTTCTTCTAAAACCAAGGTGCAGGGGCTATCATAAAAAGACGGTTTCACTATCATAAGACGACGAAGAACCTCTGTTACAGACTCTGTATTTCTGGGATATCCCTTAAAGAATGCCATCTGCATGGTGAACACAAGGAATGTGATCATGTTCAAGAAATTCTGTCCAGTTTCAAACAAATCTACGTTGAAAGAGTAGGGTTAACAGCTACTAACAAAAGCTTTTATAACAAGAATCACAATAGCAATGTGAACTAACTTTTCTTTTTGTCCTCTTTCTTCCATGTCAAAACAGACAGCAACACACTACTACTGTTGCTTTCTAATTATTTGTTCAATATTCTGTTATGATGCAGCTCTATTTGGATGATTAAAATTGAAACACTAAATGGTGGTGGTGGGGAATTACAGATCTGTGTCCCTTCAGCTTCTGGATGACTTCTACAGAAAGACAAAAGGTTTTGGTATCATTTAGTATATTTGACTTCAAATACATTAGCACACTTCACATCACAGCCTGGCACTGTGTCTTTTGACCTAAGGGACCTATATATTTCTATTTGTAAAATATTTTAAAAAAGTACTCACTGCTATATAGATACATATAATTTCCTCTGTTCTAAATCACAGGGAAGCAAATGATTGAATTCTCATCTAGAAGAATTCAATATGCACAGATGTTAGACCAGAAGAAAACTACAGAGCAACATCATGTGTGAAAAGTAAATTTCAATAGAAATGTGCAAGTCTGAAATAAAAAGTCCAGTGAAGACTAACCACAAGGGAAACGGAGGTAAAGAACTGAATGCTTATAGAAAAAAAATTATTTCTTTTAAAGTGTAGGTTGCAGTCCAGCATATTTGTATGGTTTTTATTTTAGGACAAAGAATTAACCGCCCATGAAGAACAAGCACAAACACTGGAATCAGACACAAAATAAAAATGACTGAAAAAGAGATAAAATTGTTTTCACATGCCATAAGTGGAAGGTTGCAGAGAACTTCTTAAATGTATTTGTAAGGGTTAAGGGAGCATACTGAGTTCTGCAGTGCTATATCACTGCATATACTCAATTTTAATTTGGGGGAGTACTGCAGCTAACCAGAGGCTGCACACATTAAAATTCTGTATAATGTGTACAACCTCTGGTTAGCTGCAACACCCCCCAAACCAATTAATCAGTAGTGTGAATCATACAAAGTAGGTAATAAACAGGGACAGTCACCCTAAAAGCCTCCTCTCCCCTTTACACCTTCTGCCTCCAATTCTCACAGACCGTTTCTTTTTCCAGTAGCCTTTCTGCCTCTAACTGTGATCTTCTGTAGGTTATTTGAGGATGCTGAATATCTGTATGATTTTTATTTTAAGGAATAGAGCCTTCAAAGAATTGTGAGACTGGATTATATAGGTGAAAATAAGATACTATTAAAGCTAATAAATACTATTACACACACTTTGTGGGTAGAGTGTTGCTATGGCAACCCATCCAGAACCAGAGTGAAAAGGATTCCACCCCAGCAGGGACTGGCCTGCTTACGATGCCGGACCCCACAGCTGCCGCACGGCTCACGTAATTTGTGAATAAGCAGGTAAGGTGTATGTTTCCATATCATGCCTGAAGAGTAGCTGTCCATATGTTTTTGCGATTACTTTTTAGACTTCTTCCTTCATACTCTATTTTTACTGCAACACTGTGGGAAGAAATGGATTTACCTTACAAACTCTTAAGCACACTGTGTGATGATTTTCACATGATAGGATACAATGCCAACCAAGCACTGGAGCTACTTAAGTGCGTGGAATTATGTATGGGCTTTAATGTTTAAAGTGTCAGACTATGAGAATGAGTAGGTCTACACTGTATTTTCCTCAGCTTCCTTTGATGAGGATTAATGAGTGGTCATAAAGTGCTCTACAATCCCAGGAAAGCACTTCCAAGAGCACACACTTACTTAACTATTATAAATAGAGAATAATGTTTAATGCTTACCTGGAATTTTTGCTCTAGTTACAGATGGATGAGTCACCATCAGAGAAAACGTAAGTTTCAACTGACAAATAAAAAAAATTAGAAATGTTAAAACAAATACGTGATGACTGACAAAGAAACAGTATCAGTAATGAGCTGAGTAAAACTGTTTGCCCAGACTAATCCCCAAAATTCTTCTGCAAAGGAGGTTTATTTTCTACAGGGCTTTCCAAAAACAACAACAAAAAAAAACCTGACACAACATCAGAAAGCCATAAAAATGACAAATACAAGTAATTATATCTACTTTACTGAGCTGTGCAACAGTGTTTACAGATCTGATTCTTCTCGCTCTTTGGCGGACGTAAAGCGTGCTTCACAGACAGGTCTTTGCGCCGTTTTTCCACGTTATTCTTTTGGATGCCTGCACACCTGAGCCTGTTCAAACCCCCATCACCTTGTAAACTGACAACTTTCAGAACTGCCTGCTGCAAACACACACACCTGGGGGTCTTCGTACATCTTTTCCACTCAAGAGAGCCATAATCACAGTTTAGGCATGTAAAACCCAAGATGTGAGCACATGTTTTTATAGAGCACACGCTCAGGCATAACTTGGGCAAACCAAAACGCTTGGGAAGTTTTACGGGCCAAAAATCCTCCCCCAGAAGACCGGAGCAGCAAACACACACCAGTGAAACTGCGCACACTCTTCCTACAACACTGGGCTCCAGGGTCTAGCTGTTACCTCACCTCCCTATTTACAGCCCCTTTTGGGTGCGTGGGTGAAGCTTCTGAAAAAGAAAACGGGACACCGGGGCTCGGCTCCCGCCGGCGCCTTCCTGGAGGAGCCACCGCGGCCCAGCGGCCGCGCCGCCGCCTCCGCCCGGGCCCGGGACAGCGGCATCTCGCTGCCGCCCGCCAGCCCGAGGGGAGCGGAGGCCTCCCAGCGGCCCGCGCCCCGCTCCCACCCGCCGCCTCCCCCGGCTCTCGGCAGCCTCGCGGCCCCGCCGCGGCACGCGGCTTCTCCCCCGCCCCGGGGTGGGGTGAGACGGGGAGGAGCGCCAGGGCCTTCCCCGCGGGGCCGGGCCGCCACCGCCATGCCCACCCCCGCGGGGCGCGCGGCCTCCCGCAGAAAACACGGCCTCGCCCTTTAAGCGTGTTGACGGACGCCTGATTGGCCGCGCCCGCTGCCAATCCGGGCGGGCATTGCATCATGCCCCTGCGGGAGCGTCGCCGCCCATTGGCGGGCGGGCGAAGAGGGGGCGGGAGCAGCGCGCGGAGAGTTTCGCAATCGCCGCTCGCCCGCACTCAACACTTTAAAGAAAGAGACTCGGGCCCGGCCCGCGCCCCCTCCCCGCCCGCCCGCGGCCGGTACCGCAGCCGCAGCCGCCGCCGGGCCAGGTAAGTGCAGGGCGCGCGGCGCGGGGGTCGCGGGGATGCTGCGGCGGGGCCGCGCCGCGCCGGGCCTTCCCGCCGTGTGGAGCGGCGCCGCCGCGCATGATGCAACGGCCGGGCGGCCGCGGGCCCGGCGCGCGCCTCCTCCCCTTCGCTCCCCTCCCCCCGGCGGTGGCGGCGGCGGCGCTGCGCGCGCGGCGGGGGCGGGGCCCCGCGCTGAGGCGGCGGCGGGGGGCGCTGCGCGGGGGGGGGGGAGGGAGGCCGCCGGGCGGGAAAGGGGTGTCGCGAGGGCGGCCGTTAACGAGCCCGCGTTGCCCGGGGGGAGGCCCGTGGGGAGGGATCCCGAGGGCCCCGCGGACGCGCTCCGCCTCCTGGAGCGAGCGGAGAGCCTGCTGCGGGGCCGCTCCGCACCGCCGCTCCTGCCTCGCCTCGCGGTACAGCACAGGGCTGCTGGCAGCTCGTGCTCCCCTTTTTTTACCTTCTTAAGCTCTCAGTATCTTTAAAAATCTTTCTGGTTCCCAGACGCGCTTTTATAACTCCATGCTCAACTTTGCGAAAACACAGAGCTTGACAGTTTAGTGTTGTTTTTTTTTCCTAACACTTGCTAGGAAACACCTTGTCAGTCAGTCGGACAGCTTAGTACGAGATTATATCGCGCTGGCTATAGCGCCTGCTCGGAAAGTGTAGAAACGTATGTTTCTGAAACAGTTTAAGATGCAAGGAATTAGCTCATCTTTAAAAATAGTTAGTTGCATTGTATTTCATCAGACAAAGTCCAGTTGACACCTCCGTGGTTTTGCCTCGTGGCATCTCAGATGGTTTGCAAGTCTTGCATCATCGGTTTTGCTAGACTGTAGTTGAAAATACGTATCTTAGATGTTTCGAGCACATTTTTAAGCATGTTGGAGTGCATTTCTCTTGTATATGAAAAAAGTGGAGGTTCTGAGAAAAATATAGGAAAGCAATGTTGCCTGTTATGGCAACAGATAATAGATTTTGGCTTCATCTTCTGAAGAATTGTCGCCTGACCTCCAGAACGCGAGAGCTATGGTCAGCTCTCGTTAGCTTGCCTGGGAGCTGAGGCGCTGCAGGCGGCCGTGCAGAGCTGGGCCTTTCTTCTGCTCAGCAAACGCACACCGGGAGTTTTATGCTGCTGTTCTTTATACAGGATCATCTGGATTTAGAGTCAGATCCTACTGGGGTATTCCTACTGAAGCCCATGAGAAAGGAGGCCATGTATTGCTGTTCAGATTTGGACTGATTTTGCACTGGATAGACAAGACAGCTGATCGAATTTGTACAGTAAAGTCATCCTAATGATCAGAGTCAACCAAGTCGCATCTCAGAAAAAGAAGCAGAGAGAAACACTTTATATTTTTTGCTGCTAAGTAAAATACTGGTTTAATTAACAAATTTTTTTTTCCCCAAAACAAAAACTGGGAAGTTTAATTTTTTTTCCTTTTGGAAAAGCAAAGATAATAAAGGTGTTGATTTGCTCAGGAGTCTCTGTGGTCCCTGAGGAGTGCTTTCAGACTGTAAGGAGCTTTCCTCCCCTGAGAGGACACCTCTGAGTAACCAGCTTTATGCTGTAGTGGGTGGCCAGTTGGTGGCCCAAGGAGAGAAGAAGGCAGCTTTAACTGGCCACTGGAAACGCTAACATGTGCTGGGTGGAACCAGCCTAGGGCTGTCACTGAGCTCAAGCTAATGAGCTGCTTTATGGGAACAAGATGCTAGGAAACTTGAGCCGTCTCTCCAAGGAGCTGCCTCCTGCTATGCTGGGGCTATTCCCCATTCGCAGCAAACTAACCTGTTTCTGGAGAGGAGCGGAGCAGCTGCGTCTGTGGCAGGATACCTGAGAACCAAACCCTGTGAGACCCAGCTGCCTCCTCGTGCTCTTCCCCAGTTATCGTGTGCTTTACCTCAGCTTCTTCAGAACCCCTTCCCTATGTCTCCTAGCTGCAGCCTTTAAACCTCCTTGCAATATTCCCTGAATGCCCCAGAGTACCTGTTGTTATAGAGGATATCTTTCTGTCTCGTTGTTCTACTGTATAACTGAAAATTGGCAATATAGATCCAGCCTCCAGACAACCGGGAGAAAGAAGTACTTTCCAGCATTGGCTGTTATTGCTCTTCGGTTATTTAGGATGCCGTACAGTTAGCGCTACTTGCTTTGTATAAATATTAGTTGGGGCAGGACTGGCATGCAAGTATCTCAGGTAGGTGTTCTGATCATCAGGCCAAACAGGAACCTGTCTCCCTCAAGGAATAGTTATTTAATACAGAATGGATCTGCTGCAGTAGGAAGGAGGTGAGGAAGATCCATTCCAGAATACCCTGTACTTCATGGCCAGAACACTTACTTGAGAGGTGAGACACCTTGGTTCATTATCTTTGCTGAGATCCACAGACTGCGCAACTAAGAACTTATTTCAAGTATTCCATTAAAATTTGATTTAATGGAACAAATCCTTTTCCTTTGAACTACAGGGGAATTTGATAGAGATCTTTAATATTAAAGCAATATTAAATAGTTTTTATAGCATAGAGAGAAGTAGCACGTGGAACCTGGTGATGTGAAGAAACTTGTTAAACTTTGGGTGAGGTGCCTTCAGGTGCAAAAGCCACCCTTTCCTCTGTAGTATCTCATGAAGCAAAAAAAGCAGTGAGTGAAAATGGTGATTTCACACAGGTTACTTAACTAGGCTGTCCAGATGAAGTTAACAAAGACTGTCATTTGTTGAAATAGAGGAGATAGGAAAGTATTCTGTCCAACTTTGAAAACATCCCAAAAATTAGTGAAAGGGTTTGGTTGTCATAGCCATATACTATTTGAGGGCTATAGAAATGCTATATTTAGAAATGTAACTGAGACAAAGCCAGAAAAGCAAATAGTTGCATCCTGACTTTAAAAACATCTGTGCAATCACACATGCAGCTACTGTGACTGGTCCTGCAGATCTAGTATTTGTGTGCACAGACGTCTTGTTAGCTGTATATTCTGTTCAGCTGATGATCTGGATTGCTTCTTCAGTCAGAACCTAAGATGTAAGTGTGGTTTGCAAAAGTTTATTTAAGATCTGAAATTAGGAAAATATTAAATGCAAGTGTTAAGTAAGTACATATATAGATTTAGCTATATAGATGAGAGGCTCAATGGGCTCTTTCTGCCCTGAAATATTACTCCTAATGAAAAGATTGCTTGTTAGGAGGGGGGTGGGCGAACTCATGTCTTCCTCACTCGTTTGAAGTGAGAAGACTTCTCAGTGACAGAAGTGTTAATTTTGAATAACATTCAGCCCAAAGTTATTAGGCTTTTCTGTGAATTTCACTGAAGTGCACTCTGCAGCTGCATCTTGTTCTGGCCCATTCAGATGATGAAAGAAAATTTGTAATTGACCTACACAGTAAAATTTTAACCTTGTTAATGACGACATTGCAGAAGATAAAGTGGCAACTCAGGTTGCTGAGAAAAACAAACAAACAAACAAGGACAGCAAACAGTTGATGAACCCCTGAGTATAAAATAACACACAGCAGCTCGTTTACAAACATCTCACCATACTGATTCATTAACTAGGCACAGGACTAGAATAATCCATGTCTTGCGGTGTTATTGATGTAACCTGTAAGCTGCAGGCTGGACCCCTCTGATACTGGGCAATTAGCATTGCCTACCACTAACTTTGATTGCTTTCTTTCCTGACAGACCCTCTCGTGTGGGAGGAGGGTCAAGGAAGTTGAGGAATACTAGTCATGAAATAACCTGTACACGTGTGACAGAGCACAGGGCTGCCCCTTTGAAATGCAGTCAGATCTTTCCAGATTAGGATCATTTTATGCCAGTTAGATACTTTTCTTTAACCTAACAAGACAATCAATGAATCCTCATTTGTCCTTTCTGTAAGCACTTTTCACTGGAGCTATAGGTAGGCATTTTGGAGCTTAGGAGAACCCTCTTGCCCTGTCCTCTCTTCTCTCCCAACCTTATCCCCCAGACGGCTAGGATGTCGCATCCCGTGAGAGGGGAGGACAAGGGGAGCAGCCGTCAGCCTTGGCAGGGCTGCGTCCCGGCAGCAGCTGGGGGGGGCCCTCGCTGTACCGCCAGTGGCGCCGGAGCAGGCTGACCCCCAGCACGAGGAGAAGGCGAGCCAGGCGAGAGGACGTGCTGCTCTGCAGTCCTGATTGCCTGCTGGAGAGGAGAGCGGACAGTGACTGGGGCAAGAGCCTGGAAGCTGCAGCAGGGGAAGGTCGTTTGTCGGCGAGCCAGCTGTGACCCCTCCGTTCCTTCCCGTGGTGGCAGCAGTCCCCTCTGCTTCCAGTGCAGTGCCTCTCTCAGTGCCATAACCCCACCTTCCTGTCCCGCCTGCTCGCCGCAGTACTGTTACAGGCTTACCTTGTCTTACCTTGGTTGTGGTTGAAGGGGTTCTTTTAATGTCACTGTCACAGCCTTCAGAGCACACATGCAGCAGCACTAATATCAGTCTTTTTTTCTGCTGCTTCATTGTTTTTTGATATCATTAGTTAAATATATAAGCTCAGAAAGAATAAATACGATTTCACTCTGAAATTTAACATGGAAAATATTTTTGTCCAATTAATTACATTAGCTTTAATGAATTAACTTTTCCATTCAGTGAGACCTTAAAGCACTGTCATGAGTTAGGACATAATCTTCAAAAACCCTAAACCTGGTGAAACAATCTTAGGAGAGAGTAGGTAAAAGCACTGGAAGATGCTGTAAGATGTAGGAGGAAAGGTGGATGGTCTGAGCACATTCTCCAGAAAAACAGACCAGGGAGGAATTTGTCTGTGCATACACCCAGACGGAGAGTCTGAAGGGGACAAGGATCAAGTATTCCTGTTGGTCAAGAGTCAGGCTGTTAATAGGTTTAAGCTGCAGAAGGAAAAATTCAGTCTAAAAATTAAGAAAATTATATAACTGGAGGAAAAGTTAGACAGTGAAACCTGTTGCCAAGACAGAGGTTGTGAAACTGGAGATTTTCAAGGCTAGGCTAGACACCCATCCATCAGGGATGGCTTTGGAATAACTGAGTAAATCCAGTGAACAATGCAAACAGCTTGACTAGATGACCCAGTAACAGTCCCTTCCAATCCAAATACATTCGAGAGACTTCTGAAATCTCCCAGTAGCTGGCAACTTTTCCAGCATAGCAGTGATGTGTTACTGCCAGCTGTACCATCACTACCTTATACTAAAGCCAGTTATGTACCAGATTGTAGCTGAAGGCAGCACCTTTAATAGCATTTTTTTTTCCTACTAGGTTCAACTTGTCCTTAATCCATGTGAAGACTTGTTGGAAACACATTCTAGAAACTTAAAGGTTTTCAGTGTCCTAATAAATTCTGTTGTGTTGAAGAAGAGCCTGTCCAAATGAGCAAGACATCCCAGCAGAACACGGTGACAGATGCGAATGGAGTAAGCGTGATTCACACCCAAGCACACGCCAGTGGTTTGCAGCAGGTTCCCCAGTTGGTGCCTGTGAGTCCCGGTGGTGGAGGCAAAGCTGTGCCTCCCAGCAAGCAGGGAAAGAAGAATTCCTTTGTGGATAGAAACAGTGATGAGTATCGCCAGCGCAGAGAGCGAAACAACATGGCAGTAAAAAAGAGCCGGTTAAAAAGCAAGCAAAAAGCACAAGACACACTGCAGAGAGTCAACCAGCTCAAAGAAGAAAATGAACGTTTAGAGGCAAAAATTAAGCTCCTGACCAAGGAGCTGAGTGTACTGAAAGACTTGTTCCTTGAGCACGCACACAATCTTGCAGACAATGTGCAACCTGTTGGCACTGAAACCACCACAACAAATCCAGAAAACAACGGACAGTAGACACTGTCATGAAATGAACTCCAGAGATACAGCTTGTCTGTGCTGCCCATGCAGTAACCGAGCAAAAACTGTTCTTTTAACCATTATTTTGTGGAGATTTTCTTTTTAGGTTTAACACTGAAGATTTGATACAACTAAAACATAATTTTAGAGTACTTGTTTTAAAGTGTTAACTATTTTTCTTCTCTAAAAGGTGTGGCTAATAAATGCAGATGATCTAAATTCACAGTCAACAAGGAGCTTAGTATTAGAGAAATAGCATTTCCACAGAAACGTTCACTTACCTTCTTATATTTTGCATAATGAGAGGAATCCAGCAGGATGGTTCACTGTAGTATCAGTGACTGATAATTGGATGAAATGTCTTTTAAGTACCTTTTAATGTATTTAAGCCTTTTGTTTTTTTCCATTACATATTACAAAACTGCAGAGGCCGTAGAGGGAGTTTGCTTTCTTGTTTGGTGGACTACTTTAAATCTGTAGAGCAAGTTCTGTAAAGCACCATTTAGGTCCTTCTTACCCAGTTATAGTTAATGGGGAGGGTGTAGTAATAGTGAGCTGGGACGCTTACTAATGTTTTCTAGAAAAATAGCAGTATACTATGATGACATATACAGGCAGTTGGCTTCCACACTGCAAATGATAGTCTGAAGCATCATGTGTAAGGGGTAAAGCAGCACATTGAGAAAGCCGTTCAAGCCTATGTTCATACGTTGACATTGTCCACATAGTGACTCTGGGGCCTTACGAGAGCATGATTTTGGTTTTCAGAAAATGTCAAAATGCTACCAAAAAACTGTGCTCTGCAAAAGTGCATTCTTGCCAAGGTGCAAGTATCAGGGAGAACAAAATGTGTACAGCTTGGCTGAGCAATGGAAGGGGTAACACAGTGTCTGTTCAGTCAGAATATACGGATCACTGCTCATTGTCTTCCATTTCCATTTTCATGGCTGTTCAGATTTGCCATAAAGATCTTACAGAAATCCAAAGTGATTTAAAAATAAATGGCCCTGGTCTGAATAATCGATTCAGCAGAACTTCTATAGCCATCATAGAGTTGTGTGAAGGAGTATCTTCAGTCTTGTCTTATTTTCATAGAACTTTTTCTATAGCAATTTTTAAATGCTAGTGATAAGTCTTTGCCATGATCCATAATGCAGTGGTATGTACTGTACTGAGGATTTAAACAATAAAAATAAAGCAGGAAGTTTGATGTAACCTTAATTTATTTTCATTTTTAAATATTTCATTGATGGTATGGTTGTGTTACATTTAACCTGTGTGTCTGGCTAGTGGATTATTACACTGTCTTAATTTCCCTCCCACACTACCTTTTTCCATAGGTTATTTTGTAGGATGCTTGTTTGCATTGTATCTGTACCTAGGAAGAGAACTTGGATAATAGCTCTGTGAAGATGCTGTTAGAAAATAAAGCCTCCAAAAGTTCATTTTGAATTTAAATTTTTAATGCAAAGGTAATTACATGCAGAAGACTTTTATGGACTGTTTTGGATTATGGTAGTCTTTTTACAAAGGTGTGTTTTTTGGTTCTAGCTGCAGCTTAAGTAGGCAAGGTTGAAATAACAGAAGCTAATAAAAACATTTTGCCTCTAATGCTGGACTTATTTTTTCTGTCCCTTTTCCCTTTCCCTCAAAGGCAGAAGTGTCTACCTCAAATAGGTATTGTCTCTGAGAAATCAGTCAGACTGTCTTCATTCCTGTCCTCCCCTCAGGTTTTTACTCAGTGGAAAGAGAATCAGGAACTTATTACAGCTTGGGCTGAAGTTGCAATTTCACAAACACAAAAAAGTAATTAAAGACCTGCACCTACCTTTCCTGAAAGGATATTGCACTGAAAAGGTTATGATTGGAGAAAAAAAAATGCCAAAGAGAAGCGATAACCTGAAAGCCTCTCATTTGTTCATTGTGCACCAACACTGGTGTGAAAGGCAGGAGCTAGGCTTATCCCTGCTTATTTCCTCTGTGAATTGGGGCCATATGGCTGTTGTCCTGTCGTTGGCTTGATAGGTTAATATGGAATTATCTCCTGATAACCAGGACAGAGGCTCCAACTCTCTCCGGTATCTTTTTCCGATTTTGGTGAAAGTGAGCTATCTCTGGAGCAATGATTTCTTGTATCTTGATTGGGAATAAGAGTCTTTCCAATGGAAATGCAGGAATTCCTGATGCTCCTGGAGGGCTAAATTTTCCACTTGTTACTCCTGACAGCACTGATACCAATTCCCTCTTGTTTAAAAAAAAAAAAGTCTCTGCGTTATGAGAAGTCATTTGTTTGCAGAGTGACTTTTCTGGTTTAGCAGTCTATGCACTTGCGTTGTGTGCCTAGGGAAGCGTACAGGCTGCGTGCAGCGCATTGCTTTCAATAGGTGAACCTACTGATCCAGGACCGTAACATCTTATTTTAAGTCCCCCCTCGGTGGGAGGTGGGTTGCAAGACAGGCATGAATCTGTTACTCTGAAGGCCCTCCAGCCTTTGGGCAGAATTGCTGTGTCTCAGCCCCCCCTCGGAGCAAAGGCGGAGGAGAGGCTTTCCCTCCGCTTGCCCTAAGCTGCAGCACCCAGACTGCACGGCTGCAAAACGCCTCAGCCTTACCCCTCCACCGTGAAGGCACCGGAAAGCGTCCGTGATGAAATAACTTCTTCCTGAGCAAAGCCTGAGCAAAAAAATGCACCTACATTAAAAAAAGTCTCTGGATGCCTATAAAAGCTAGGGTTTTCCTTTTGACACAACTTTCTTATAAGCAACCACTGTTTGACAGAATACAGTGCCTACCACAACGAGAGAGACATACAGCACAGTGCGTTTCACCAGTAACCCTTATTCCCATTCTCCTACCGTACCAATAAAAGAACTTCTCTACTCTGTAACTTCTATGAGCACTAGGAGGTTCTACCACTTTAATTATACCAGTGTAGCTGCAGCAGCATAATTTGCATAGCAGATAAATCCAGAGTGCATCCAGCCCTAGGGAGCTGAAGCAATTTAAATATATCAGTTCAGAAGTGATTTGGACCTTTTCAAATACACAACCTTGCTCAACACAATGCACTCCTATTATTTTGGTGCAACACTATTTGAGTGTGTTTGCAGTAGGGAGACAAGGCATTTGGGAAACCGTGATATCTAACAGCCTAAAAACCCCCTAATGAAGCCAAAAAAGGTTTGGTATAACCTGTCTCCCCACACAAATACACTAATACATTTTAAGTGCATTATATATAATTTTGCCTTTTTTTAAAGACATGCTTTCTTGCTGCCTGCCCTACAGATGCTAATTTAGAAAAAAATATTCTAACTCACTTTTTGCTCTAAGTGGATAAAAATTATCATAATTACAGAACAGAGTTCTGGAAGGAAAGACGAATTTTATAGTCACTGGCCTGGAGATGAAGGAAAAATCGGAGACAGTGTACCATCCCAGGCTGAAACACATCCACTTCTCGGGCAAGCACAGCCAAAGAGCAGCTCGTTACGTGAGTGCCTGCTTTTTCCCTCCAGAGCTCCTCGCAGGTTGTGTTCGCTGGTACATGTCGAAGCAGAACCAGTTCTGCCTCCTGCAGACTGCCAGATTGCTCGACCTGTTTTGCAGCAGTAGAGACCAACATTTGCCAAGATTAATCACAGGCAGGGAAAGGCCTATTAACTAGACTTGGGCTACAGCTTAATTGAAACAATTCCAAAACTCTCTTTTTTGTAAATCTGTGAAGTGTTAATTCAAAATAGTAACAGCTATTGAACCAAAGCAACTGCAGGTTTCAGAGTGCCCAGAGCAGTGCGTGATCTCTTGGGTGTGTTCAGAGCGTGCTACACCGATGTACTTTGACTCAGAGGGAATGAGGCCGAGGCCATGAGCACAGTCTTGCACTGAATAAATCTCCAGGGTTTTAGGAGGGAGATGAGTCTGGAGCAGTGCCAAGAGGTTTCTGTGTTCATGTATCTGCGAGGTTACCAAAGCAAGGCCTGAAGTCTTTTGCACAAGTACTACAGTTCAGACCAGTCACCACAAAAGGAAGCATTAGCACAGTTACAGATAAAAGCTGCTCATCTCACATCCTCCCCTCAGCACCCCTTCCTCTTGTCAATCAAAACCTCCTTTACTTACCTCTTGCAAACCACAGCCAAGTAACTGCTACAAAAAAAAAAAAAAAAAAATTCATTTTTTTTAATAAAGTGACATCAACCCTGAGGAGTAAAGTCCCCTGGATTATTTCACAATGTCGCTCTTCTGGTCTCCAACATGCAAAGTTTCCTATTTGGCAGTGGGTCACTTAGCAGTTAGAAATAAAGAACAATAAAGAACATGTTCTTGTCGCACCAGTCGACCTAATTAGCAGTCTGCACAGAGCAACCCCCTTAACAATTCCTAAAGATTTTATTCCAGACCCAAAACCAGGCTGGCCCAGGCGAGGCCACCGCAGTAGTTCACAAGCTGCTGGACCCTGTCCGAGCTCACGAGGCGCCAGCGTCAGAACACGGGCAACGCAGCAGAGCTGTCGAGCAGATAAAGTCAGCAGAGCCCTGTGCGTGGGGATAATCCTTGTACAGCCGGTGACGGGGTGCGGAAAGGCCCTAACGCACCGCTGTGACTCTGTCTGCGACATGGCAGAGGCAGCGTGCGGGGGGAAGGTGCATCAGTGGCAAACGCATCAGCTGGACTACGAAGCGTGGCACATGCACACAAACTCTGCAAAGGACCCTGCAGACTGAGTGGAGTTGTGATGCGTTCATAAAGTAAGCAAAATTATTTTGATGTAATTACAGCAACTAGGACTATTTTACGATGCAAGAAATGTATTTATTCTCCTGCAGGCTGATGAACACTTAGAGTAAATACTGTAAACAAAGGCTTCTCTGGGTAATTTGATTCTTGCATGAATGTAAAAATCATTCTATGATCATTATTAATACAGTTGTGGTGTATCCAAATAAAATTTATGTGATTTAATTCTGCACCTGCTAACATTGGATGGTTAAAAAGAACTCGATCATTCTGCAGAGCATATTCTGCTGCATGACCCTAAGCTCTGTACCAAAGAGACTCTCTTCCTGCAATTTTTACAGCTCTCCTGAACACCACGGTAATCTACATTTTTAGGGACAAGTAGATGTACAAATCTAATAGGCTGTGGGCTGTGTGTGAAGGATCAGCACACTCACTACCCAGAGCAGAAAAATCTGGCTAACGAAGGGTCAAAGTTTCCAGAGCATGAATTGGTAGAAAGGTCAGATAAAGAAGCAGGAATAGGGAGCGGAAGAGCATAATGAACACGAAGTTGTGAGCACAAATGATGCCAAGGATAAATTTTAATAAAAATCTGATTCTGCTTACTCCATCAACACTGAAATAAGATCCATAAGATAGATACGTGTCATGATGTCCACTGAGAATGGCTGAGATTTTTACTTTCTTTTTTGTAATATTTGTGCTGAAGTTTAGAAAAAGGACTTAGATTTTACAATTGTTGACAGCATTCAGATACTCCATTTGGTATTTTAAAGAGTCCTTATCACCAAAATTCAGATTTTATTGGAAGAAAGATGAGCTGAGATCTGGAAGGAGTATAAGCCCCACTGATAATGCAGCAGGGTTATTTAGCTGGCACTTCATAATGTAAACTGCTGATTGCAAGTAGCAACATTTGAGTTACCTGGATATCCAGTGCCAAAGCCTTCTACCTTAGTGAATGAATCATTCCAGCTAATAGCTTGCCTGCTTCTCTTGCTATTAAGAATTGGATACACTTTATTTTATATGCTGCAGAGTTAAATCATAACGATGACTGATTAGCGTGAGACAGTAAGTACCATCCTGACGTTTACTGCTTTTGGCTGGACAAGCAGTCAAATGACTTGGCCCCGCTCTGGCCTTCTGCCATGAAAGCCTCTATTTCTTCAACGGTACGTGGGACGCACGTCAGCAGCTCCATTCCAGTGGCCGTCACCGCGATGTCATCCTCGATTCGGACCTGTCACAGAGAACATGCAGTTACTGATACGGCCTGGCCAGCAGGAGCAGCCAAAGAAACGTTTTCCTTGGATTTGCCACCAGCCTCGCTAGTGCAGAGCTTGCAAGGGACAGATCCGACCGCGGTGCCTGCGTCTTACTGATGCCCTGTACACAAAGCAGTCCTGGTGCTGAGCTGCAGGCTTTGCACTGAAAAATCACATTCTCTTTCCTCTAAACACAATTAACTCTCAAAGGAGGAACTGTAACATGAAATAGCGTGCAGTGGATACTCTAAACACAGAATCTGAGCTGATGAGAAAGTCCTAGCAGGTCAGACATTCCTTTTAAAATACAACCACTATGTTTTCAATCACGCAAGAGAAAAGCATATCCTCTCAGTTTTTCCAGCTCTTGTTCTGTTAAAATGAAAAGTATGTTCCATTTCTATTTGACTCTAATCTCTTCTTACTAGTAAATGTGCCTACATAGTCATTTCCCGTTATCTTATCAGAAAAATGCTAGTAAGTCGCTAAGCTGCAATAAAAGCAATTTTAGTAAGGTGTAAATCCAAGAGAACACAAACTCTGGGGACTCCCACCTTACAGTTGCTTTAATTCTTTCTGACCTCTTGACATTTTCAGCTAAAAATAAAGCTGGTTAACATTTGTATGTCTGATTGCAAAATAATCCAGTTGTTCAAACAAAATGAGTCATCCAGTCCTTATTAAACTGTTTAATGATGTCTTTGCCAGATTGTTTCTTCTACTTGGTATCAAGTTAAGTGTATTATAAAGCAGAATTAAACAAACTCCACTGAGTTCACACATTTGATTTGGACAGCTGTAAATCTGAAAGCTGTAGGTCTCCTTGCCCTCAGTATACTCCGCCAGGCCCACGCGTTGCTGCAGCAGGGGAGATGGGCAACACGGGGTGAACAAGTCCATGCACTCAATGACTTTTACAGGGTGGGTTTTTTTGATGCATTGCTTCGAATTTGGCCAGCTGAATGAATAATAAACCAAGGACTCACCAGCACTGTCACACTGCAAAGAGCGTCACGGGTCTGAGACCTGAGCACAGCATGCCTGGATGGACCCGGCCCTGCCGGAAAGCCACCGGCCCCAGGGGAGTCATGTAGAAGTGCAGGAACCCAAGGGGCAGAGCCAGTGGCACGGCGAAAGCCAAAGCCTCCCACCAGCAAACACAGCAACCAACACAGAGCTGGGCACAGCTGGGGTGTGGGAAGCACAATGTTAGCAAACTCTTCCTATGGGAAGGATCTCTTCCCAAGTATTTCTAGCTTCGCAGTGTCACCTATTTGAGCTGAAATTCACTGCTGTATCTGCTACAAAGAGATTTCAGCCACAGTCATTCAGCTGCTTAGAGAATAAGATTAGCAAAAAAAAAAAAAATATATATATATATATATGGACGAAGAGAGATGGGGGTGGAGGAGGAGTCTGGAAAAGGAGATTCTGGCAGAGGGGGGAGGCAATAGACCCAGATGGAGAAAAGCACAGGGGGGTGCTGGAACTGTCAAGGCCAGGAACGCAGCAGAGGAGGGCTGGGGAGGCCCGTGAGCTCAGGGTGCCACACACAGCCACAGATCATACGGGAGAGGGAGTGTTTGGAGACCATGCAGGAGAAAGCAAGCCTTGCTAGCTGCCTCTTGGGCAGTGGGCTGCCATGGGAAGAGGGGACCGGCACTGTACCACCAGCCTGCTCTCCGTCAGCAGCTCCACATGGTCCACGGGATGTGGCTGGAGGCACCCAGACCTGCTGCTCCCATGGGGCCTCACTGACCGCTCTTGGGACAGCTTTCTCCAGAATCTGACCATGCCTCTGCCTGTAGGAACCTAAGCTGAAACGTGAAGAAAGACTCGCCGCTTCTACTGCATATGCTCCCTCTGCTTAACAGGAACACGAGTGCAAAGGAATAGAGGTTTTCACGGGAGGGAGACAAGTTTTGCATTTGCCCCTTTTATGCACACTCTCCAGGCTTCACATCGAGCTCAAACTCACCGGCAACGAGAAGACTTTTCAGAGGACCTGCAAAACCTTCCCTACAGGAGAGCTCAGCATTTGGCCTTGTCTGCTGTCCAAATGGACAAAAGATGCTGGATCTGACTGGCAAGGCTCGCTGACACGGGACTGCCATTCCCAGCGGGGACAGTTGTTATGAAACTGGCTCTCAGAGCCGTCCCTGTTTTCAGGCTCTTTGTTCAGCACTGCTCGTTTCAGGGCTCCGCAAAGGGGGCTGGAATCAGGCACAGCTTAAAGCAACAGCAAACGGAGGTGCAGGGCCTCCGGCCGCGCGAGCGCCTTTCAGGGGCTCACTAAAAACACCCTAGGGGAGGCTTTGCTTTTTCTGCACAACATGGCATTTTTCAGAAGCGCTCCTGCAACAGCAAAGTGGCCAGGAACGTCAGCACTGTCCCTAAGATGCCTGTTTCTTATCAAGGGCAGTGGCATGATCTATTTATTTGGATAGATCTGATTGCACAACGGCCTAACACCAGCAGCAGCCCGTCATGTGGCTTGACTCAGTGGACCCAGCTCTGTCCCAAAGCAGAGCCATGTGGGCACAGCCCAGGACGGCATAGGAGTTAAATACCGAGGCTTTTGTCAGCTATATATACAGCCTCGCACTTTGTCCTGACTTACTAATACAGTCATGCTCCCCAGGGCCTCTTGGGTTATCTTCCAAGAGAAGGGGGTTGTAGCACTCATTCATTTCTTTCGGATGATGATATATATAAAAGGCTTTTGAGAGTCGAGAAACAGTGTTGGCCAATTAAGCAGTCCAGATTAGCACTATGACAGATCCCAGATGCGATTAAAAAAGACCACTGGTGACACATCTCCTTTTTTTAATCCATCGATCGCTGGCCTGCGCGTGGCTGTGGAAAGCAGGAGCCCTGCCTGGAGAACGATGTCAGGAGGTGGTCCACCCGTGCCACCACACAAGGCAAACTAGCGCAGGCGCTTCTGCCTGCTTGAAGGGCCTTGCAGGACTGGGGAGCCAGCTGACACTTGCCCGTTCCTGCGTCACACGGGACGGCAACATCGAGAGGCTTTGTGCAGGGGCTAACTGCCTCTGTGCTGCACAGGGACTCCTATCCCATCCCGCCAGTCTTCCCTTTCCTCATTCAGCAGGAAGTCCTCACGTCAGGCACACTTTATTTTAAAGGTCTACATATAAACATTTATAAAAGAGGATCCAGATTTGTCGGGTGAGGCCATGCATTTCATTAGAGCAACTGATATGGCTGGAAAAAGAAGCGTGAGGCGCACAATCCCTTCACCAAAGCTCAGAGAGCAGCAATAAACTACAAGCTAAATACAGCCTGGAAACAACTGCTCTTAGTTTAACCTAATTATGTTAATTAGACAACTTAAGAGAAAAGGGTTAAAGGAGGCTTATAAGAAAACAGTAGCTGTTTTGGGGTTGCCTACAACTATCACTCCTCTTGCAACAACTTTGAAGAAAGCTATATATTTCATTATGACAAGTGCTTTTCTGTAAAAACTCTTCCAAAATATGTTTTGAGTAGCATTATTACTGCTGCATAAAATGAAATGTTAAAAAGCAAATGAGCATTATTATGTTTATTGCCTAGTAAACTACTTCATTCCACAACACACATTCACCACAAAGCCTAGAAACGGAGCTCAGGCTAATGCAAAATGAAAATAAGGACCAAGACAACTGCGTGGCTCTGTGAACCAAAGGTAGAAGCAATGAAATATCCTTTCGTAGATGCAAAGGGGGAAATATTTTCTGCTTTTTATTTGGTTTAACCTTTGTTCCTGAATAAGGAAAGTCCTATTGTTTTGAAAAATTGTATGATAATATTATCATGTCTTCAAGGTCCTGGGTTTTGTAAAGCTATTTAACTTCTAAATGAGAAAAATCTGCAAATAAAAGAAGGTAATATATTTAAAATTTAGTTGCATTTTCTCTAAGTCACAGAGTTTCTGCATGTTAATTCTAATACCAGTTCTACAAATCCTGCAGCAAAGTAAAGCCTGAATAGAGACTGAGTATTTTAGCCCACAGAAAGACTGGATAGTTTTACCGAGTCTGTGAGAAAACATCCTAGGAGCTGCGTGAATTAGGAATCGGCTTCTGAAGAAGGGGGCTGTCGAGCCCTAAAGAGCAGCACCGGGAGCTGGTACTTCCCCTCCCTGGGGATCGGATCCTTTCCGGAGCAGCACGCACAGCCGTACACACACCTCTCCTTGCACATCGCTGCCAAGGTGTTACCGGGGGCTCGCACTGCCCAGCCGAGCGGCGGTGCTGCGGATTCGGCGCCCCACCAGCCCGCGGATGCCCCTCACCCTGCACAAGTCATGTCCTCGGTGAACTGGATTTTAGCTTTACAGACCAAGAACTGAAGTAAATGCGAGCGACTTCCCCAAATCGGCCCAGGAGGCTTGCGAAGAGTCAGGGAACGGCACCCACAGCCGCATGGGTTTCGGCCCCACGCCAACCCGCGCAGCCTGACCGCCTGCCTCGCGCCGGGGGGGTGTCCCCATATCCCACCACGCTTCGTAACAGGCCAAATTGTCAGGTCCTCAAGCCTTGTTCAGCTGCAACGCCTGGCGTTTGCGTTACCGTAGGCAGAAACACGGGCTGCCACAGCGCGGGTCTCGAACACGTGCACAAACCGCGCTGGGCACCCCGTCTTGCAGCGGGGAACGGCGGCAGCAAGCAAGAAGCGGTGAAGGAAACCTCCTGTTTTCACTCATTCCTCTTTCCCTTGCAGCTTTCACCAGCTCTTTATGGCTAATACCAGCAGCATAAGTTACAATACATGGCTACAGTCATTCTTTTTTTGGCACAAGCTCTTCTGTTCTTAACGTAGAGACTTGTCACAGCGAGAAAAATTAACCTAAGCCTACAAAAGACATGAATTCCAGGTGAATTCATTAAAATCCACAAATTCCCTGTGTGGATAGTCTTACTCAGAACTACAGTGCTGTTACCTTGGTTAATCTAAATTCATTTTTGAAGTGAATTAGACTAAACCAAATTAAGAGCACTTTAATTAGTGCTGAGCTCTGCAGAGGGAAATGGACTATTTATTTCCACTTTTAGAATGGGTTTTTCTTTCAAACTTAAATCTTGTAAAGTAAGATTGGACATGACATTAGTGAGCTCTTCAGCTAGAACTGATACCAATACTAACACTTGTACTGTCAGTATTTGACAGGAAAAACACTGGGCTAAGATCTTTTTTATCCATGTAGAGGAAGTTTTCTGATGTATATTTGAGAGAAATATTCATTAATTCTAGATAAATTAAAATGAACCAGAATGCAGATAACTAAGCACTCTAAACAGTACAAATTACATCTGCTTTTGCAGGATCAAGTTAGAACTGCAAAGATGGTCACATTTATTTTGCTTGCATTGTAATTCAGCTTTTTTTGTAGAATTCAGATGTACTTCAGTTTCAGACTTTGTTTCAAGTCTTTTCCTGGACAAAATCAAGTGACAACATCTGGCTCAGAGTGTGTACATATTTTTTTTTCCTAAGCAAAATGTATTGTTCACAGGGGGATCAGAGATTCAGATTTTTGCTCAATCCGTTTTGGGCAGCTCCCCCTTTCAGCAAAGTTCGTTGGCTAGCTCTGCTTACAAGTCATCCTTACAGGAAACTCAGCAAAAAACAGGGGGGAAAGTTAGCCTTTGTAGGAAACCTCTGGAACAAAAGCACAGCGGCTCATTCCCAGCGCGGAGCCCCTGGGCTGTCGCTCTGCTCGCTGCCAGGGGCCGCGGCCGCACGCGTGCCTCCAGCCCGCCGGGGGCATTGGCAGCACCGCGTGGAAAGCCAGTGGGCTTCCCTGGGCACTTCCAGGCCACGAGGAATTCCTGCGAAAGCTCACCAGGAATCGGTCTAACTGCTGAACAACTCCCACGGATGGCTCTCAGGATAAGTGAAAACAGTTAAGCCTCTTTTCATTTGGCATTAAGCTACGTAAGTGCATTTACAGTGTTCCCTTAAAATACGTCTTGGCGTGCGATGCCATACGCATACCACGCTCAAAGCTAGCAAACGCAGCGTTAACCGCCTGCTGTTCATCAGCATCGCAGCCGGCAAGCTGGAAGCCTCGCTAAAGCAGCAGCACGGGGACAGATAACGGCCCAAGCCCCAGCAGTGAATCAAACACTGGAGAGGGTAAAGTCCCGGGCCTCTCGATAAGATTGCGCAGGCTGCACCGGGCAGCTGTGCGGGAGCCAGCCGGCTCGCACGGCCGGTGACGGCTCGCACGGCGTGTCTGCCGGGGCTCAAAGCCAGCTCGGACCAAGAGCGCTACCGTGATTACCCTCTCACGGCTGGTCTACGGCGATAAATTAGTTGATGGCGGCAGTAAACAATTCCTAATGAGTGACTTTTCATACCAGAAAGTCACCACCGTTGCCAGTAATTGCTCGCCGTGTTGGGCCTGAGCAGAGAAGCTGGGCAAAGGACAGAGCATCCCGGCCGCCTGCGTTATCTCCCTGGTGCGTGAATCCGGAAGCTCGGAGAGGCACGGGGCACCCTCCGGAGGCCGGCGCTACGAGAACCAAAACCTGCCGGAAGCCACCAAGCTGCCGAGCACTCAGCTCGGATGGTGGCTTTGAGGGGGAACGTGCTCCGGGGAGCGCGGAGGGACGGGGCTGCTTCCCCGACACGGCAGCTGTCCGAGTGCAAGCGGCCATTCGGGTCGCCGTTGGGAAGCGGCCATTCAGACTGCCCTTCTCTCCCGAGCCGGCCGACCTTTCCACGCGCACGTGGCCGCGCCAGCCCCGCAGCGCGCTGCCTGCGGCGCAGGGCTCACGAGGACCACCGGCCCTGCCTCTGCCAAACTGGGAAGGCGTCACACTCGTGGGTGTCCCGCCACTCTGGCAATACTCCAGCGACAACGATTGTTCCTGCTTTTCTCTAATGCCACCATGACTCCCTAGGCGGGAGCAGCCGCCTGACTTGCTGCTGCAAGGAAGCTGCCTCTGGAACATGAATCTCGGGCTCCAGTTTCACAACACACGTTTTGCACATAGACAAAACACCTACCTGGCACGTAACAGTGTGGTGTTGACAGAAGGTATTTCAATCAACAGAAAAATACGTATCTTTTGTTAATTAGATAAGACAGCTTTAAAACTGCATTTAAAACAACACCCCCCCACCCCCTTTTTGTCTGCAGGGTCAAATGGCCCAAGGTGCTATTTCAGGAACAGCCTTAGGCGTGACACTTAAAACTTTTAAAAGATTTCCTCTCAAGTACGCAGTAAGGACAAACAAACAGAAAAGCCGTTTCAGAAAACAACCTGGTCAAGAGTTACTCACCCCACCAAATCCTCTGAAGCGCTGCAGGACATCGTTGTTGATGAAACAAGACTGTGCAGGGTCGCGGAGGGCCTGGTCCAAGAGGTGGTCGATGAAGTAGATGCCCGGTTCGACGGTGAGCACCATGCCCGCCTCCAGCGTCCGGGCCGTTCGCAGGCTCCTGAGCCCTGGCAGGTCGATGCGCTTGACCCCCTGCGAGAGAAACATCCGTTCTGACCGCAGGAACCCAACCCGTTGCCGACCCTCCATCACAACCCTCCCACGCTCACCGCTCCACGAGACACCCAAGGTACAAAGCCTAACTGGAGCTGTGCTGTGCAGTTTCTCTGTCTCATCATTCTCTCGTTTCACATACAGCGATGACTTGCTTTAAACTCAACTGTCAAACTGTTTCTGCACTGCAGACATTATGGCTTTAGAGACACTTGGCACTGTCACTCTTTACCATAAGAAGTATTTCTTTATGGAGAAAACCCAAAACTTACATTATTTTCTTCTGTAGCCTCCCCTCCAAAGTTCCTAGCATAATATCTGAAGGGACCTGCAAGTCTTGAAATGCACCCTCTGCATCACGACTGAAATAGCTGAACTATGCAGCGGAGGATAATTTTGCCAAGGATATGCAAATGTTTATTCTCGCTGCATGTTATTAAAATCACACATTTACGATCTTGATTGAGGAGCAATGGGTCTACACACAACCTCTTAAAAGCAGCCCATTTAAAACTAAACTTTTGTCAGATTCAGACTTTCAGGCAACATGGTGCTGACTGATAATATTAAAAACTAAGTCAAAACAAGTCCCAACTAGCAAAACATTCTCCTCTTCCCAAAAGCTGGTAAAGTAAAATGATATATGAGGACAAGCTTAGTCAAGGAATTAGAAGCACTGCAAAGACTAGTTCAGAATATTAATTTTCTTTCCCCCCAAATGTGCCAGGTATTGCAACATCTGAACAAATATATCTCAATCCCATTAGCTTTTAAAAAATCCTTTGCAACTGTAGTATAATTTCATCAACAAAATATGACCAGTAAACAGACCACAGGCCTGCCAGCCTGCAAACATGTACACACACTTCACTTCACGCATGAAAACACTTCTGCTGCAGCCAGAGAGTTAAAGGCTAGCAGGTTTGCAAGATCAAGGCCTCGTTTACTGAAAACACTGGTCTCCAGGTAGCTTTTATGGCCAAAATCATGCTAATTTTCCTTGCCCGTAGGAGGGGGACTCCTTTCAGAAACCCTAGCACCGTGACTGGTACCAGTGGGAGATGAGACGCTCCCTTTCTCCAGGACGAAGCACGTTGCCCAATGCCGTCCTGGCGTGGCGGCTCCCTCCGCTCGTCCGTGCCAGCGTGCGGGGCGGCAGCGGGTGCCCACCCTGCAGATCAGCCATGTTTCACTTCCAATCGCATCATCCTCGCTTCAAAGTCTGCATAAGCCCGTAGCACTATTTGCTCTCGGGCTCCACTTGCAGTTCAGATAAAGCCTATTTCACAGGAATGCTGCTTGCAATAGCTGCACCACAGCATTTGCTTTGTCTTCACTCGTCACCCAGGTACCCCAGTTTCTTTTTTTTCCCCTTCAGAGAGCTTATTCTGTTCCAGTGCATGATATCCTACAGCAACCAAGATTTTTGGAGCTACCTGGCTTGGATACCCACCCGTAGGTGTGCCCACTCTGCAGAGACGCGTCTGCAGCGCTCGGTGCCCTCACAAACCAGGCGAGTGCGATTCACCAACTGTAGTCTGACAGCTTGTACCACATATCTGATAAATTTTATTCACATGTTTGAGCTGAGTTTTTACAAAGCATTTTAAGATTATTCTTTATACTACACTAAAATTGGAGAGCATGATTTTGTCTTACTGAGGTTAGGAAACAAGAATGCTCTGACATTAACCAAGGCACTTTGCATTTATATTCTTATCAAAAATCAAAAAGAATCAATATATTTCTACACTTGAAACAATAACTGTGCTGAAATGGAGCAATTTTTCTTTCTGCTGCTGCCCCATGGGGTTTGGCATCTCCCACATTCATTGTAATGCGTAAAGGAAATGAGGGCATCCAGTCTTGTGGAATCTCTCCATGAGCTGTAAACAATTAGATTAGTGTCTGGACCTTTTGGTGTGTTGCCAAGTATCTATCGGCTGCTTTACAGCAAACAACCCATATTTGGCTTTTAAGTATACTTCTCTTCGATTCTATTTGTAAACTCCCTTTCTTAGGCAGTCAATCCAAGACAGATGCTAGAAAGATGAATGCGCAGTGAGACAAACAATGGCAAACATCCTCTGAAGGCAGCGCTGGCACCGAGCGTGCATTTTTTGCTTGTGCTTAGAACAAATGAGGTTTAACGCCAGGTGTGATGATCAAGCCTGGATGCCCACCTCATATATCTATGTACAGCCATTAAAGCAATGTGTAGATGTTTTGCCTGAGCTGCTCGCAGTCTGATTCTGCTTTCAGTGCTCCGTCCAAGATGCTAACAGCATGTTTGCAAGCAACGGGCAAAACTAGGGGAGTCACATTTGGAAACCTCTTTCACAAGCCTGGTCTCCCTCTGCGGTCAGTGATGAAAGGCAGGGTCCCCAAGGCACCCAAATATTCCGGCTCCCCAAAAAGTACTAAATTAACTTCTCTAGAAGCAATTTAGAAACAGTTTCTGACATTGCCCCAGTCCTGACTTGGCTCTAGGCTGTGTCAGCTCTTGGTTTCACCTCAAGACCTTTGGACTTTGGGGACACTGAAGTCCCTGTGGAAATGGTAGTGGCTGCATTTCTTGCACAAAAGTGTCTTTAAAGGGCCTTTAGAGAAAAGGTAACACTGCTCCGCGCTTCGAAGTGGGATGCCAGCTGGTGAGCTTGAGGGGACTCCACTCCCTTTAACGGGGGCTAGCAAGGTGCTTACTGCGAGATGTGTGCAATGGAGGATGACAGACCGAATTTCTGGCTATCACCTGTATGCGTCGGCACGTGCATCGCAGCGGGAACAACCCCAGCCCATCTCACCGCGAGGCTGTAAGAAAACTCGTGCTGCTCAAAGCAAGAGCAGCGTGGGGAAGGGAGAGGGCCGCCAAGCTGGGGAGATGACACAGCTTCTCCTTGGACAACAGTGCTGGCTTAAAACGTACAGGAGAGCATGGCTCCAGCATCCCATGGGAGCGCTGGCCTCCGAGGCACCTGCGCTCATCGCCCTGCCTACCACGTCCATCGGGTCAGGCAGCCTACAGTTCTCCTCGGCCGTCAGCTGACTTAGCCTGTTTACAAAAGCTAGGGCAAAAGAGGTGTTTTTTTTAATGACTGAAAAATCCCCCACAAATAGAAAGTGACAGGTCTGAAATAAGGACACTGGCACTTCCCGTAATGCCAAACTCTGCCGGGAGCAAAGCCTGGTGGGCAAAACCAGCACTGGCAGCTCTGCCAGAACCTCCTGCCACGGCCACGTTGCCTACTTTGTAAGGAGGCGACTCCCCTATACTTTGCAGCTAAACAACTAACGCCTTGACTCCAGCAATAACCAGCACGTTGTTTTGCAGTTAGATGAAATGAAGAGTAAAAATCTGCACGCGGGAGCAGCAGTTGTGCGGACATCTCGTTGCTATAATTGTTATATCCTGCAGGCCTGGCCGCGGATCAGGACCCTCCTGCACTCAGCGGCGTACAACTGTGAAGCACAAGCTGGTATTTGCCTCAGAAAAGTGTAGAGAATAATCTAGAAAGCGTTTTCACCTGGGCAGCTAAAAAGGGACTGCGAGGGATATTTTGGGAAAATTGCTTCTCCAAGAGCTGTTTATTTTCCTGTGCACTGCAGCAATAACCGATATGCAAGAGGGTTTTCTCGGACCGATTTGATCGGGAGGTTCTGCTCACAGGGCAGCGTGGAGCCGCTCGCGCGGGAAGCACAGATGTATGACACTGTCATTTGCGACTGTACCGCTGCCAAGAACATCAGACGCCAATTAATGGTTCATGTAAGGTAACAAAAAACAGCATGTCTAGGCAATAAGGACTGTCAAGGGAACAAGAGAATTATTATGTAAACTGATTTCATTACTATGTAAGCAAAATAAAAGTTCAAATTAAGTTAAGTGGGCAGTAATATAAAATATACATCTATTTTTGGAATAAGTAGGGAATTAGGAAGCATATAAGTGTGCCTCTCCCCCAGTAAAGCGGCTATGGAAAACGGAAAGCGGCAATACCCGCAGAGCAGCTCAGCGGGAGGAAGGATCACCGCGCCCGAGCGAGCCCCATCCTGGGCCCGTCCCTAGAGGGGACAGGCGAGCGCGGTGGGCTCGCTCCCCGCCGGGGCACCACGCGGGACGGGGCCGCCACGCGCAGGTCTGCGCGGGCCAAAGCTACCCGTAACTCTGCAGACCGGGTCGAAGACTCGCGCGGCAGCACCAGCTGCTCTCTGGCACCTTCTCCCCCTGACTCGCCACAGACCTCTGCTGAGCCTGGGGAACGGGCGGTCCCAGCTAGACCCCCTCCAGCACAGGCGCAGGCCTAACTCTTTACCAAGTTAATTTCAAATCAAGTATTTAAATTAGAATACTAACATTATATTTAGATAATATGAAAATCAATACTAAAATAAAATCTCATTTCTTTCGTCCTTCCCTCTTCTCCCACTGCGCACACCCAACTTCTAATTAGCTCATTTACTGCAGAAGGAACGGAGCCCTGCGCGGCTAATCAAATAAAAGCCTTGAGTTGCACTTAACTCGTCTCCTGGCCCTTCTCTCTGTGCCCTGCTTCTCCAGCCGAGTGCCGCTAATGAAGATCAGCGTATTCAGTCCGTCCTGCTTTTCCCAGCTGCCGGCAGTCACCCGGAGGACCGCCGCCCGCCGAGCTCGGCAGCAGGCTACCCCGGAGGCGCCTGGAGCACCGCGTGCCGCCGGTGCCGCTCGCGAGGCAGCGCTCCCGCGTCGGCGCGAGACTCCGATTGCCAGCCGGAGCTTGGGGGACCCAGCTCAAAGTTAACACCGGGGGACTGGAGGGCACATGCTATTTAATTGGCTATTTTCATTGTAAACACTTTTATTCTTTTCCTGGGCATTAACCGGGGTATCAGGGTAACTTCCCCTCTGCTGCGGAGGATGAGGAGCAATCGCCTGCCCTTCACTCTGGGCAGCACGGCCAGCGCTGCCTCAGAGCCAGCCAACTTCAGCCCGTCGCTCCGCACCGTTCGGCGCCTAACTTCACGTGTCACTTTTGGGCCTTGGCTGTCGCCAGGCTCCCTTGCTATCAGAATGGAAATAGCAAAAGATACAGATTGTAATTTTTC
This sequence comes from Dromaius novaehollandiae, assembly GCF_036370855.1. Lineage (NCBI taxonomy): Eukaryota > Metazoa > Chordata > Aves > Casuariiformes > Dromaiidae > Dromaius > Dromaius novaehollandiae. Next base: position 13,625,456 of record NC_088110.1, read on the forward strand.
TTTTTTTCATGAAACCTAGGCATGAGAACAGCAGGGAGACAGCAAACAGGAAAAATCACGGAGCTAGGAACTACAACGGGACTCTGAAAGCCGAGGAGAATATTTAGATAGAGAATTCATGAGGAACTGAGATAAGGAATTGCAAAAGCTACCAGCAACACTGTTTTAAAGTGAGACCAATTGCAAGGACTGTTTTAAAATCTCATGGGCAAGGTTTTTATGCGACACCCAGAAAGCAACAGTCTTAAATGAAAGGGCTTTTTCTTTTGTGGCTCTTCTGTTACTAATATTAAAGAAAATTGCATAGCAAAAAAACCTAAAGTATACTGTGATACTTTTTACACCTTATGTTTACATACAGTTGACATCAGGACTGCCCTGTCTTGGTTTTTCCCTCTTATTGCACCTAGAGTGAATTGTTCGGAAAAACACATGCTGTGTTAACTCTCTGCTAAAATTTCTGAAAGATTTGGACAATAAATGTTCCGATTAAAACTCTCTTAGGACATAAAGTCTTTAAAAGAAATGCCAATTAGTAAAACAAACAAGCAAAATGTATCTCCTTCAAAAAAATTAACCAAAACAAATGAAACCCAAACCAAGCAACAGAAAACCCACGAGCACACCACCGTCCTTCTCCGAGAAGGAGGGAAACCCTCCGGTACAACAGGGCATGCCCTGCACCACAGCATTGCACCGAAAGCATGCCTGAGCCTGCCTTCCTCCTCGGCACCGCTAACCTCCCCAGTTTCCCTAAACACCCAAACTCAAGCATCGATCCTCATAGGAAAAGCTGCTGGGAACTAAGCACTACTCTGCACACACGCAAGATGCTGCAGCAGGGGTAAGAAGATCTACTAACCTAACGCTGGAAGGTGTAAAAAAAATCCCCTGGAAAGAGATCTTACGCTGTAGGAAATTCTCCTAGTTGGTGGTTGGATCCAACAGATCAGCAATGAGCATTACGGACTTCTGCGCTATTCCATATGGAAGTTCCTGTAGAGCTGAAAGTCCTTTACAATTCTTTTTCATGCTTGCACCGCTCTTGCTCAGTGGCCCACATAACCATGCCGGGACTCTGCCATAAAGGAACCTCATCAGAAAGAGTGAATTCGAGGGGCTTCTCCTCAAAGCAGCAAGCTTCTCCTAATCTTTTCTCCAGGTGTACAACTGATTACAAGAAAAAACCCTAAACCTAAAGCTGGTAAAAGGCCCTTTTATTCTGCGCTCATGTAAGTGCCTGTCATATCGGCTGTTTCATGTCTGCAGGTCCTGGGTACATGAAGCTGCAGCAGGGCTTTGGCTTTGCAAGGTTATGACCAAGTGAAGCAATTTGCATCGCTTTGGCTCTTCGTAAAGGCTTTAGGCTCCTTAATAAATTCACCTCATCCTCTGCTCCTTAAAGGGAAAAACATTAATGTATCATTTGCAATGCTAGCCACACACACACACAAAAATCTGCTTCAGCATAAAGTACGGTACATAAGGAAAATGATTTTTGCCAGAACAAGAAAAGGAACAAGATTATTCCTGCATTCCCAAGTAGGTTTAGTGACCTAAATCCCCAGACAGTCAGTGGGACCTGGGAGAAAGCTCTCTGCTAGAGCCAGGCGGTGCTTGTGCACCTCTTTGAATGGTGAAGATGTTCCCCAAGCATGCACCGTAATGGAAGGACATGGATGACTCCAGGATCAAAACAAGCCTCAAACCTTAATTTGCTGATGGTGAATAGCAATGAAAGGACCAGCTTTTCATGAGACTAGAGAAATCAATTAAAACCATAAACTAAGGTAAATCTTAAAATTTTTGAAAACAAAACAAAATGGAACTCCTAATTCACAAGATGTTAAATGACAGCAGTTATTAACCTAACTTAAATTAACTGGCTTATTATTATAGAAAGTCATAAAACGTACTTAGCATTCTTCAGAGCCTTACAGTCAATTAATATAACATGAAATTGAGTCAACTCGAGCATCTAGAGACACAAAACCTAGATTTAAATGAAAACTTCAGCCTCGTCTACCTCGGGGTCTGAAAATTTGGGATCACCTACCACACTTTCTCAATTGAAACAGGCACAAATCCTCATTTATATCCCATATCGAATTTACCCAGAAACAAATGAAAGTGTGGGAAAACTATCTCCATGATTAAATTTTACAGCTGAAGCTAAACCCAGTGGAGTTTTCACCCTTTGAAGCTAGCTCTTTCTGACTCAGGGCCAGATTTGCTGAAGTGATTAGTACCTCTGGGGCCGGATTTTCAGAACTGCTCAAGTTTTAGTTAGACCCTTAAAAGAGGTAGCCAGATTTTCAAAGAAGTGTTCAATGCTCAGCTTCCCACTAGGAATAACGTGGCACCCTACAGGAGACCAGGCTCTCAAAGGAGCTCTGACTGCCAAGTACTTCTGAAAATCAGGACATTTACTTAGGTGCTTAAAGGAGAAATATTGGAGGCTATGTTCTTTAAAAAATCTTGTCCTAAAGTAGTTGCGAGGCCACATTTACTGTTGGCTAAAACTGATTATTCTTTATTATGGCAATAAAGGAAAGGAAATGTTGTATTTTTTAATATCCAAGAGCACTCTTTACAGAAAACGTGCAAACTTTTTACAATGTTTGTCAAAGAGGAAGAAAGTGCTTGTTCAATGCTGCATGTGAAAGCTGCTTACTGGAAAAGATGAAAACTTATTATTGCCAATTTTGAAAAAGAAAAAAACCTTTGGCTACTAATGAATAACTAATCTAAGCTAACAATGTCTGGAAATAGTTTTTCTGGAACACGCGAAACTTTGTGATGGGTAAAAATTAGGAAATTAAAGCTTATTGTATTATTCCAAATGTAACTGTTTACACTTGAGGAAAAATAATGGAATAATATCCACTTGGAAAGTTTTTATTTTTAAAAAATCCTTTGTAATACTCCCAGAAATTCCCTCAGCCAAAAGCAAAGAACTTACTTCTTAACCAGTTAGAAAAAAAAGAGCATGATACTACAGGCATGGGCTGCACAATAAACACACAAACAGCTTTATAAAATTCCCTGTAAAAATCTTGCTAGTTGGTGAACATCTAAAACACACCAAAATCACGCCAGAGCCTACCAGATGTCTTCCAAATACGCCGTGAAACGCGGTCCGAGAGCTGTCTCCCGCGGCTGGGCACCACCGCGAGAAGCGCCCACACCAACATTTGCCGGGGGAAAACCGTGCCGAGGACGGCGGCACGTCCTAATAAAGCTGGCCCGCCGACAGGCTTCTGCCGTGGGGTTTCGCACCACCGGTGCCCCAGCGCCCGGGCAGCGCCGCCGCGGGCGCAAGGCGAGGGAGCGTGGGTGCCGGGACAGGGACGAGGGGACGAGCCGGACCCGCACTCAGCGCGGGGCTGCGCGGCCCCCACGGCACAGCCCCAGCTCGCCGCTTCCCGACCCCGGCCGGCGCCGCGCGCAGCCAGCGGCACCTCTAACCGCCTGCTTGCGAGTTCATGCACAGCTTTTGCCCGTACTCAGCGGACCTGTTATTTAGGGTAAGATTTTGAAACTAATTAGCCAGGCAAATATATCACAAATTTAAGAACGCTGTTGCATGTCTGCACCTACAAATAGTGTTAATATCTGCAGGTACAGAGTTCTCTATCTGCACAGAGCACCAGTATTTTTATACACCTTAAATGTCAAAGTGGAGAACCTAACCAAGCCCTAAATCTTAGATTCACCTCTAACAGGTTGCATGTCCAAAATGGCAGACGGATCAGTCTGTTGTCAAAAAAATAACCCTTACATTACATAATACACTGGGTAATTATTAGTTATAAATCTGAAACTGATTTTTAGTTATATATGACCAAAACCTGATTCCTCAGCCCACATGCCATGCTACAGAAAGCTACTGCCAGATGCAGCGTGCATGGGCCCTGAGGTTTGTTCTCCCAAAAAATCAGTCCTGGAATTTCCTCTGTAACTAAGGTGCTTGATCTAACTTTCAGAACATACAGTGTCAACATATAAAGCAAAAATGGTACTTTTTCACACCCATAATTCTTCTTGCTTGTTCCTAAAATTTAGTTTACTCTCCACCCAACCAAGGCTTGAACATGTGCTCAAGCTAAAGAAACTCCACCGAATTCAGCAAGGTCATTCACAAGCATAAGCTAAAACAATCTACACAAAGGCATGCAGTGCTGGGCTCCTGGATTTCGGAGTTCATGACCTCTCCCAGGCACCACATCTCTTGTGCTTTGCTGAACGCCGGTATTTTCACAGAGAGAATTCCCTTGGGAGAAGGAGAGAAGACAACCACCATCCTTTTTCTACCAGCTCATGAGGAAGCTTTAAACCCAACACAGGGTTGCTTTTGATTTTTGTTTCATTTTCATTACATGCAAGTTTAATAGCCAATGACAATACATTGTCATCATGATATTGTGTGTCAACAGTAATTATATTGTAGTATTTAAAAATACCGCTATCCTCAAACGCCATATACTTTTTCTTTCTGCTCTTCAAAAGACAAATCGGAAACATTAGCTGTTATGTAGCCTGTCCACCCAATAGAAACAAGTTCCTAAGTGCTCTCAAACCAGACCTAACAAACTCTTGGTTTATTTTTCAGATAAGAGAACTATCTTACATAACAAAAAGAAAGAAGGACACAGATCCATTTTCATACTGTATTGTTTAAAACCCTTAAACTGTCAGCCTCGAAAAACCAAAATGCAACACAAAGAAAATCCTTCTGAAATTGCTGCAAACTTCCTTTCTTTATTCAAACCTTAAGTTCAATCCCCCTTAGAGATTATTAAATAACATGGCAAACATCTTACCATTAGGTAGAGAATTATACTCATTCTGCTTTCAGACCACACTCATGAACCATCATGTTAGCTCAAGGAAAAAGATAATCATTCTGTGCTTTCTACAGAAACCCAGAACACAAGAAATTATGCTTTCAGCTTTGCAAAGACAAGACGACATAATGGCCTTTTCCCTTCTATTTGCATTTCCGGACAACACACCTGTACCGGTGCCCACACTGGCAATGGGGATCAAAGCTTGGACAGTGTGCTCCAGACAGGACAGGAGCCAGCGTGTTTGTGGACACTGACCGTCAGGGTTTCCCAGCCCAGCCGCAGTGCTGGGCTCCACCAGCTGTGTCACATCTGGAAGGGGGCTAGGGAGCGTGCCCACCCCGGGCCGTGGGCAGAGCACTGATCTCTGCGCCGTGGCACAGGTAAGCCCCCACAATACGCACTGCCCTGGTGGGCCAGGGAGGAAGATCATAATTTGTATAGATGTTCAACAGATGAAGAATGCCTGAAGGGCAGCATCAGTGGACTTCTCCCCACAAGCAATTTATGTTTTAATGAAATAATAGATCCCCTTAAAGTAAATTGCATAAAATACCACATCCAGAAAAAGAAACACGCTGCACTGCACATCTGCTCCACCTCAGGGAAGAGGTGACGTGAAGTTAAGAGAAATGCTGAACAACTTCAGAGGGGTTAATCTGCAAGGCAAGCGAGAACGGACTAACACTAACCTCTGGGTAGCCTCCAACATCGTGCACATCAATTCCAAGTAGGTGTCCAAGTCCGTGTGGCATAAATATTGCCCCCAGATGAACCTTCACCATGTCATCTACATCGCCTTTCAGAACGCCAATTTTCGTCAGCTCCTCCAGATGGACTCTGTCAGCCAGACGGTGCATATCAGGCCAGGCGACCCCTTGGAGAGCACGAAACAAGCAGCTGAGTTAAGTATTGCTAAAAGTTTTTGAAGACAACTTTCAAGAAGCAGATGCAACACATGCCCTTCATTTATATCAAAAACAAAGGTGGAGAGAGCAACTGCATTAGCACAAAAATACCTTAAACAGCACAAGTTATGCATGCAAAGCACAGAAAGCTACAAAAGAGAAACAACAGCATCCTGCAACCTGCATTCAAACAAAAAAAGTTTAAGACTGTGCATCCAAGCATGTCTCTGCAGATGCAGATGTATCAGTGAGTTTTCCAAAAGAATATCAACTGGTAAAATGCAGTTATTTTAAATGCAGAGCACAAGCAGTTGCTATACCTACTATTTTTGATAGGGACTATACCCATTTAGAAGATTTGAGATGGCTAGTACTTTTCTATGGACGTAGAAGATTTAAAGCCTACATCTTTCTGGCAAAGACACTCTTCAGAAATTAATGATTCCCTTGTGTTAATGGGCTGTGTAAAACACAAGTCCTCTAATACACACACTAAAACAGCATTACAAAATACTGTTGGTTGACTAGAGACAGAGTGCCAGGATACATTAGATTTCTATTATTTTGGTATAGGATACAATTTTATTTGACAAACTGCTGGGGGGAGGAGGGAGGAAGAAAGCAGCCCTTTTGTTAGCAATACAGTACTGGCTTAATTAGTTCACCATGGCTTTGAGTCATCATCAACAGAGTGGTTGCACAGTCAAGACAACTAGGGCTAAGGTACAGTAAAAGAATATTTTCCTTGTTTAGTTTTGGCATGATTAAATTTAAAAAAAACAGCAATTTTTAAGGCCAAACTCCCACCAAGTTCCATTTGTTTTACTCCGGTTAAACACACAGCTTTAGCATCTTGTGAACATTAATGTCATTTCATAATTACATTAGCACTTTTTGCTAAAGGTACTGAAGGCTGAAATACAACAATCCCATAGGAGTGCTTAAATAAAATCCCACCGTGTGACGTGGCCCTGACATAAAGGCCAGAAACAGAGTGAGGAACACGTGGTTGTTGAATATTGCACCCTGCCCACGCGGCCACCACGGCACCCTGACGCTGCCCCGAGCACCTCCCGCGGAGCAGCTCAGCAGGTCACTTCGGTGACGGGCAGCCTCCTCTTCTCCCCAGGGAGAGCTCGCACCTTGTAATTTTTCTTAATATTAACTTAAATATTACTTTTCTTTTTTGAGCATTGGTTGTATTGCAATTTTCACTACTCTACATTAATCTGGAGTTATTTTGCGGCTACTTCACAATAGGTTCCCATAAGTTCAAATCATTACAGTCTATTGCACTGATACTACTGATATTAAGCTGGAAGTATTACTGAATCACAGTCATTCTCCTGTTTATTCTGTAGTCGTAGGAATAGAGGATTTCTGTATGCCACTCCCAGCTCAGCTTCTACACTTCACTATTAACTGAAGCTGCTCTAAAAGTCTTTCTTATTCTTTCTTGGGAAATGAGACGTTATTCTGAGATCTCTTCCAGGATTTCTTAGCTAAATATCACTATAAATCTTCTATTTTCATCTCCATGACTGCAAAGCCATATGTAATAATGGACTGTGGTCAACTACCCGAAGCGTCATCCTCGTTTGACATAAGCACCAAGGTCAGAACCCTGTTGTTAGGAGACGAAACACACCCAGAGCCCTGGATGCTCTGGGTGAACTTAAAATGAAGTGTCTGCGAGGAGAAGCGAGGTGTGCAATAAAGCTTCCCTCCGCAACTGGGCTGATATTATTTGCCCTAATCCAAACCTACAGACTCCATTTAAAGAGATCCAGGCACCTTTATCAAACTAAGAATTTTTTTTGTAACTACGATAGGCTAAAAACAATGTAAATTTTTACGACAAGAGATACAAAGATTATAATACAATGACCTGTACAAGGCTAGCTGTCTAAGGGACTGGCTAGCCTATCTGCACTTAACTATATTTTAAGTAAACTAGTAAGTTTACTTGGGGTACAAAACTCCTCTAACTCTGCTAATCTGATTTTCATATAGACATACTGAACTCTCAGTACTTGGGAGAAGCACATAAGGGAGGACAAATTACATATCACAACCAACTTCACTGATCAGAAATTAAAACATCAAAAATATATATCCATTTTTCTGCAAAACTTGAATAAAGCGAATCACTGATAGTATCGCTCTAACTAAGAAATTGCTGTTGTTGTAAACTCTGAGCATCTCCGATTCCTGAGCAAAACCAACAGAGCCCCTTCTGCGCCTGCCCTCTACTTTTCTTTTTTCCCCCTCACTGAGAAGCAACCTGACTACTTCCCCGCTCTGCCTCCTGCCCACAGTGCTCCGCATCCTCCATCTGCTTTGCCTTGTATCCATCTTCTCTACTTCATTAGAGACTGAGGACAGCAAAAAGCTCCGCTGCAAAAACCCCCCCTGCAGCTGGATGGAGATTGGGCAGTTCTGGCCTCTCCCTCTGACCAGCAGCAGCGCCCGGAGCAGAGCCCGCGAAAGCCGTGGGACCCCTCGGCGTCATCGGTTTGTCCCAGCTGGCAGAACCGCAGTGGCAGTCACTGTGAACAGCCCAGGCACAGCACTGGCAACCGGGACACTAAATTACTGCTGCAGGTGCCCTGCTAAGTAGTACAAAGCTCATTTTGCAAGTAAATAGGTGTTAAAATAGAGTCTTAATTAAAAAAAAAAAAAAGAAAAAAAGACTGAAAATGCTTACATACACTATATATCTTTTTCCATTATCTGGCTCTGTGTTTTATTCTAATATGACTACAGAGTGGTGGTATTTTATGCTATTAGACAATCTCTTCCAAACCACTTCAAGCATTAAATATTGTAATCTGGAGAATTTGCATTCTATATGATTAAATCTATGTTGTATTTCGAATACAGAAATCTTAACCTACAAGGCATTGTATAATAAAACCACACACACGCATACATAGACTGTTATTATCGTGCTAAGATAAAATTTGAGGGTTTTTTTGAGCTCTCACTAGAGACAGTGAATTAAGTGGAACGACCTTAGTACTCCTCAATTAAAAAAATGGCAATATGCTTGTCTTGCTTAATAGGAACTGATTACTACTATGTTAGGAATAAACTTTGATTATAGAGTGCAAACATTTTTCCCTCCCCTTTTTTTAAACAGTAATTGACAAGGAAAGAAGCTCTAAATGCAAGGCTCTCTTCAAACATTTCCTGATACCCTTACAATCTCAAAAGCATTCACTCTGTTAAGAGAAACAACTACTTTACGGTACTATGATAGTTACTTAAAAGTACTGGACACAGCCTACTGAAGGAAGCAGGCATCCTAAATCAAGAAAGATCTTTTAGTACATGTTTTATATATAGAAATATATTAATATATGTAATTTAATATACAATAAGCAGAAATGCAACTCTTCAAATTTATTTTAAACCTAAAATTTTATTAGGTTATCTGGAAACTGGAATCCTTACATTACAATGGCCTATACAAACCATCTAAGGGACTGGCTAGCATATACCACACTTAACTGTATTTTAAGTAAACTAGTAAGTTTACTTGGGGTACAAAAGTCCTCTGAGTCTGCTAATCTGATTTTCATATAGACATACTGAACTCTCAGTACTTGTGAGAAGCACATAAGGGAGGAAAAATTAAATATCACAGCCAACTTTCCTAGGAAAGCCGTGAACAGAGTCTTTTGGGTAATGTCTCCTCGTACAATACGTGATTCAACAAGCTGGATGTGCCAGAAGGACTTGAAGTGAGGATCTCTGTGCTAAAGCACAGGCACATCTATATTCTGTTCATATGTCTGCGTGAATACAGCTGTGTGAATGATTTCAGTATGTTAAAACACAGAAAATGACAATAAAGATGCCCTCCTGCACACAGCCAAGAAACAGCCCATCCAAAAAGACATTTTCAGACATGAAGAAAACCAACCAACCAGCCACGAATGAACAGCATCTTTTACAAAGGGGGCTTTATCCACGGCGGCTGCCCGATGGTCAGGCACTTAGTTCCTTGGGTTCGATCCTGCCCGGGGACAGCTCTGTCACCTGCTGCAAGCTGACACAGCAGAAGTCAAACACCGTATTATCAGTTTTATAGCGAGACAAAACAATTAAAAACACAACTAAAAAAACCAACTCGTAAAACTTCCACACAGGTGGATCTGACATTGGTTGTGTGTGTTACTGCAGCCGCTGACTGTTTTGCAATACCGATCTGAACTAGCCTCTCACCACCAATCACCTGCTGAAAAGTTGTACTGATTTATTATTTGGGACTATTATTTTTAAGCTCTGGAGAAGTTTATCATAGCTGCAGACATGCTTTTTGTGTAAAAAGGGTAGTTCCATTACTATCTTAAAGCCAATTTCTAAACCAGTCATACCCCACCGACAGAGGAGGTTTAGAAAGCTAGATTGGAAGGTCCTTGGACTTTGAAAGCTTGTACCAAAAGGAGCCTGCGCTGGGGAAAATCTGCTGATGGAGTGTCTGCTCCATGCTGCACTCACTGCCAAAGAGATACCGGCAACGCGGCTCCTGCCCAGCGCCGGCTCCACGGGGAAGCCTGTCCCCGAGGCTCGCTGCGCCGCGGGCCCGCGCTCGCCGTGTAGCCTGCGTGCGGGCAAGAGGCCAGGATAAAAGCACCTTTTACAGGAACACGTGCAATGGAAATATTTGAGATCCTGTGAATAAAGTCAAGCATGCAGCACGGACCGGACAGCAGCTATGTCTGAAACTACAATGCGACAGGCCATGGATTAATTAAACAATATATAACCATAACGGCTGCTCGTTTTTAGACGTAGCTTCTATTCTAATAGTACAGCAGAGCTTTGCAGAAGTGTGATACACTGTTTAAAAATGGCAAAATTAATATATTAAGTCTACCATAAGGGCTAGTTTTATCTATTTTTTTCCATCAACCTTGGTGTTGCCTGATATTCTTAGATGTTATTGTGACTGACAAAACAGAAAAAAAAATGATATTGTTTTAGTTCCTTGAAAATATTTCCTCTCTAATTTTCCATTTGCCAAAAAACACCAACATGCAGATAACACACTATGATTAAAAGACTCAGGAACATCATATAAGGACATCGTCTCTTTGATCACCTTATTTATAGTGCAGATTTTCGTTTCAGAAAAAAGGAAAGGAGTGCTTCTAGTAAAATGAGGAATTAAATGCAATCCCTACCTGTCAAAGGAACTTGCTGTAACCATGTAAGCAATAGAATTAAAAAGGAGAATTGTTATAAAATATCACATTATAGTTGTGCCTAAGTTGCTGTTACCTCAGTGGTATTTTCATTCAAGCGATTATTTTCTGAAGCTTTATTAGAAACTATTCTAGAACATAAAGTAGGAACAGCATAGAAAAGTAATTTAGAATTATTGCATGGTATTTAGCCACTTTGGTCGGAGAGTGATCTGAAAAGGCCTAACAGGATTTTTTTGGCTGCTACTTAGGGTACTTTGTGGTTATAATGTGACAATGATTAAACCACAAATGATTTAGCAGGGTTTTTTTGTTGTTGTTGTTGGGTGGGGTTTTTTTGCCAGCACAGATGTCACAATCTTACTAAAAAAAAATTGCTATGGCAAGGTTGTAGTAACTTCTCCCCAAATTGTGCTAAGGTTAAGGTTACATTTAATTTCTGAGTGTGCACAGACAAGGGCAAAAGGCCTGATGTCCCCTGGCAGTGCCACTAAAATGCAGACATAACACGCAATCCCTGTCCAGCCAGCAAACCACTGAAACAGATTAAAATCTGCCAACACACAGCAACCGTATCAGACATAAAACAATTTCTTCCCTCTTCACTTGGAAGCTAGAGAAGAGCTGGTTATATTTCTGATTTTCATGCTTTTAGCATGCTGGATGAAATACGAAGCAGTTACACAATGTTTTAGATTTGCTTCTTAAGGCGCCAGGTAAGACAACTCTCTGGTACAGACCAAGGTACTCAACAACCAGCAGGAAACCAAAATTCTGTACTTAAACACTGACAACATTTGGGAAAGTTGGTCCTGTCCTAAGTTTTATACATTGTGTAGATAATTACCTATAGGAGTCACAAGATCAGCACGAGATGGGTATACAGATGCCCGTTTTTAGCGACCCAGTTTTTGGCTGTGTTTTACAGTGGTGGCTTGGCCGCTGTATGGAGAGAAGGTCCTGTTAACTCTCCCACCCTAAACTAGCAGCAGGGGCTGTACTGAACTTGCTGCAGGACCACGGCTGCAGATGCATGCAGTACTGACGGCAACATCCATCATTACCGGATGCCGGCCTGCTCCGCGCCGTCTCATGTAATCGTCTGGACTCGCTCTGCTTGACCCTCTGCCCCTGTGCTCGCACCCGATGCCAGAGTGGCCCTCCACCCTCCAGATGTGGTGAAAATAGGGGCCAGGAAGAGATGCAGCCCCCCGCTTCTGCCCTCAGCAAAGCACTGGGGCACGATTGCTACAGACTTACACCGAGTCCCAGTGCCACAGCTCCAAAACGAGGCAGACTCCCCAAAAAACATACTTCAGCCCTCCCCATGAGATGTCTTTGGTGACAGGAGCAGGAATCACCGAAGAGAACCAGAGAGGGCCACTGCTGCCTCCAAAACTCCCACCTCTTCTTCAAGAGGTTGAATAGCATCATGCCATTTGGTTGTGTTGCAATACTTTGCACCAGTGCTACAGAAATTTTAAGTGGCAATCCCCATCTTCTCCATTATAAACCCTGCATATGATGATCAACATCAGAGGGAAAAATCAAGGTAATAGTAAGCCATGTTGAAATACTGAGGAATGCAATATGAATAGATACAGATGTGGAGGAAGAGGTGTGATTTTTTTCCATGCCTTCAAAGATGCAACATTTTGATTGAGCAGTACTGGCAGATTTAATGAATTTTGCTTCATAATCCTTCCAAATAGGGGTATGTTGAAAAGAGGAGGAAAAAGATTGTGAGAAGGGGAGGAGTGCTTGCAGAGAACGATCATGGTGTGCAAACTTATCTTTGAAGCTTAGAAAAGACTCTGTTTAGATAAGATTTAGGGCAAACAGAATAATCCATGTCTAGCAGGTTTGCACTCTGACAGCTACAGCTGACACAGTGTCACGACCAAAGGACTAATGAACTTTGCACTTCAACTAAAATTGTAATGTGGAACATGCACATTTCCTGACTACTGAATCAAGAGAAAATTAGCACAGACAACGCAAACAGGTTATTCCGCCCAAAATCAATGGACAAAAGGATTTTTCTTAAATAGTCTTAAAAATCATTAACATGAGAAAGGCTAAAAAGCTGCAGCCAATTTAGGCTCCAGTCTGTAAGGACTTTTAAATGTACGTGCTTTGCACAAGTAGCATCTTTGCGGAAAAATCTGTGTATGCATGGATTTAGCTCAAGGGCTGCAGGTTTGCCCCTGTGTCCCCGCAGCTCTCGCAGGGAGCGTCCCCTCCGAACGGCTGCTCCGTGCGCTCCACAAAAGGGCCTTGAGGGCAGAACGGCCCAACTGTTTTGAAGCGCCTGGCTTTTATATATTTGGTAATAACTCAGTGTTATTTTTGTTTCACTGATGTTGCAGTGGTCACTGTATGCATGGGTCAGATCCTGCGGATTAGTCACAAACAGAACAGTTCCCAGAAGGTTTGCAGTGAGACTCTCAGTCTGAAATCTGGCATTTCAACAGATTGCTGCTTGCACACAGGGACTGGAGGATCTGCTCAAGTGGACAGAAAGAATTGCCTTTTTCCTTCACCTCCTGCTGTAGGCTAATGCTATGTCGGGCAAGGTTAGCTTGCATGCCTGACAGGGGGATCTCCAGTAATCAATGTCACCGTCGTCGTTTAATAATATCTTGCAAATTTTCTGAGACTCAAGGACGTCTTTGTCCCTTGCCAGCAATATGAGCTGTGCACCCTTTCCTCCCTCAGCTCTTATTGAAAGTGCTGGCTGATGCTTTAGTAGCTTATACTGACAAAAGCTGAATTAAGTTGCCACGGAAAGCTATACTGCCTTTTTTTAGGTTCCTCGCAGAGAGCTAGTTTTGAAGGGGAAACTGATTTCTGAACATTAATGCTCGCAAGACAAAGACAGCAAATCCCATTCAACAGCAGGCTGCAAACAGCTTTTTATAGCATATATTGACAAGATTTACTTTCCAATTTGCCTTTAACACAATAACACATTTTTAACTGCAAGTGTTTGGAAAAAAAAAAAAAACCCACTGCGGTGTCATTCAATAGGATTTGTGAATATCGAGTACTAGTTATAACATGCCCTGAAAGCATTTGTTCTTCAGGGAAATTGGTATGAAATCTTCAACTTCTGTTATTAATGTTTTATGTCTAAGCATAATTGTCTTGCTTCAGATATTATAGCAGATTAATAATGATCAGTAGCACTACCTAAAATATGAAAACCTGAATGGGGATAATTCAAATGGACATTTTGGAATTATACAAACTGTAAAGCAGACTTCCACTCCCACCCTCTCTCCTGTTGTGCTACTGTCAAAAGGTCCAGTTTACAGAGTAATTTTTTTCTAAAAATTCATCAAAATTAGCTACTGTTTCTATACAGCAAAACTGAATTTTGCCAACATGCTGTTACACTAAGCACAACTCTAGACTACATGAAAATAAAATGACTTACATGCAAAAAATGCCCATTGCATGTAAATGAGGACCTTATACTTAACTTGGAAGGGATAAATAATAATAAAAGCTAAAACAGAACAGCTACAATTACTTTCTCTAGGTGTATAAATCTTAACATTAGCTGAAAATAGTGACAATTACTCTAAAGCGGTATTTGAAATAGTAGCAAACAAGAATAAACCCGAGCTCTTAAGAAGTTATAAAATTGTCATAGTCAAAGAGAAGTTTTGAAGAAGTAATGTGAGTTTGCAATTTCTGCATTTGCTTATGTTCCTAAGTGCCACTGTGCTCAATTCAGTAACAGAAGCAGCTGCCAGTAATACGATCTGCTGCGCCAAGTACCAGAGCTACTAGGTCCCATTAAAAAGTTCTTTAATTATTTGAATTATTCTAATCCCTGATCTCAGTGCTATCCTACTGGAGCTAAATTCTCCACTCCTGTTTTTTTAGAGAAATGTTATTAAAATATAGAGCAGGGAATCATACTGCTACTTTGAATTCAGTTCATTGCACTTTCTGTTGTATTAATTGGGTTATTTATGACAGTGGTACTTGTTCACTGAACCTACATCCTCCTGAAAGTCCTACTGAAAGAGCCATACCTCAATATTTAGACATCAAAATGTTTTCAAGACATCCAAACTTTACATTGTGTTGAACAGAATGGAGACCATTCACTCTCACAACCCCCGCGGTGCAGATCCACCTCCAGGAGCTTTACGCTCCTCAGCAGCAGGGGAACATGGTCCTCCCTGTAAACACTGATAAAACACTGGAAAACAAAGAGACTGTTTTGATTTGTCCTTCTAATTTACAACACTCCTTGGCAGGATGCGAATGTGGAAAACTAGCTAAGAAAGGCCTCCCCGTCATGGAGTGGGCCAGGAGGCCACATCAGCTGATATTAGCTGAACACAGCTCAACAGCGATTGAAGAAATCAGGAGAATGGCACAAAACGTGGGCATAGCTTTCCCCATCTTAACAGAAAGGCATCAAAATTGGACCATAAACTCCGAAGCGTTCAGGCAGCACTTCTCTGCATCGTGCTGTACCTCGCAGAGCTTGGCCCTGAAACTGCCGAGCACAAGAAAGAAATGGCAGCGAGACAGGGTTACTGCTAACTCCAGAGCAAACCTTCAGGCACCTATTTGCGACTGCAAGACGCAGGACTCAAGCTGGTGAGCTCCCTGGCTAGAGCACGGTCCCCCATACCACAGAGCTGATTCATATTTACATGATTAATAAAAAGATGTTTTATATTCTTGACATAAGGGTTTACATTTTTGGCTGTGGGTTTTTTTTGTGGTCACCTGACCATACTTTCTTGCTCGAGGATTACATGGCAGTCCTGGTATCAATAAAATTTGCCATGGCTGATCTTTGATCCCAAAAGAAAGACCTGAAGAGCTAGACTGAGAGACCCCATGTCTTTATGTGAAGCGTGAGTCCTGCATAAGTTATAAATCTTCCAGCCCTAATGGAGGCAGCTCCATCTGCCCTTATCAGAGATGTTGGTCCTATGATGGAGATTGTTTTCAAGACGTTCCTCAACAGTATTTATCACAAAAGCTAAGTCTGAAAGCCAGAGGCAACACGTATTCACTCTTTTGAATATGAAAATGCAGGACCTGGGGAATATGCATATACCCCTAAGCATGAGCTCCAACTTGAAAAAATTCAGAGATACAAATCCTATAGGGAAGCCCTATAGTAATGTCAGTGTCCCGAGGAGGAAAGTTTTCACACTGCATATAAACTGGCTTGGTGAACAACAACTTCTGTGCATATTTGGAACAATTCTGTCTTTCTCATTTTATTGAAACAAACAAACATCAATCAGCAAATATTCCCAGCTGCCCAGCTAATGTCTGAATGCAATTTCAGTTCAATAGGGACTTTGGATATACAAGCTTTTTAAATCATATAAATGTAGAGATAGGGAATTGAATGGTTGCCAGCCTGGCCTTACTCAACTGTTCCTTGGGAACAGTTTGCTAGACAAAGAGGTCTTTTTTTAACTGGAATTGAGGACAATAGACCTTACTGATCGAGGTGTTTTAATTCTTCCTTCCTCTCCCCTAAATGCTAACATGTATAACTTAGAAAGTGATTCATAAAAGAGAGAGAGAGAGATTGAAAAAAGGAGGCTTTTTTTTTCTTTTTTCTCCTTTTTTTGAAACATAGACAAGCTCTGCAGTAGTACCCGGGATGTTATGCACAACAAGCTCCTTTCCTGCCCCTCTCCTGTGACTCTGTTACTCTATAGAGAAGACAGAAGGAGGAACATCTGAAGATCCCAGAGCATGCAATGCAAAGGGATGAAAATGGAAAGTACACAATTGCTCCAAGATTTAGCTCATTAATCTGAAAGACTTCATCTGTTTATGATCTAGAGCATTAATCCAAAATAGCTTTAATCACAAAGCTTAAACATACATTCTTATTTCTTCTCTATACAGTAGCTGCTTAAATATATTTGAGAAACTTCAATGTTACCAATATACTGTCCTCATTAACTAGGATTTAAATGTATAGAACTCTAATTCCTAACTCTGTGTAAATGTTCAACATAATAATCTAAATAAAAACCTTCAGAAATCATCTCCTAGGCTGGGTACAGTATAAATACTCAGCCACGTATTAGAGAGAGGGGGGAAAAAAAAAAAGAAGCTACTCTACAGCAATTTCCCAAACACTACTAGACTCATGCATCACTAACAGTAAAGCAACCACATGAGAACAAAGCGGTACTCAAACCCTGCTTTGAGTAAGTATGAATGTATTCCATACACAGAAGCTGCAACACATCGCTATCCATTGGCTTGCAAAAGATCACCTGTTCTAGAGCTCGACTTGAGAACAGAGTCATTGACCTTCATCAACATCATCTTCTTATGTAACTGGCATTTTCATTTGCACATTTCAGGACATATTCAGAATCATGGAGTAATTGGGGTTAGAAGCGACATCTGGAGAGTATCTGGTCCAAACTGCAGCTCAAAGCAGGGCTAACTTCAAAGCTAGATCGTGTTTCTTCCACAGATTGTCTCTTAGAGGTTTCAGAAAAGGACTTGCTGCTCTTTTACACATTTCTTCAAATAGATTTATATTAATGACAAAGAGCAAATGATACTGGTCTCCCAGGTGTAACTTGTGACAAATGATTCTTCCGGTTAATAAAGCTGTTCCATTGACACTTCTATCTAACTTACGTGACTGAGATAAAGAACGGAGGCAGACAGGAGACAGGATTTGGGACCGACGCACACATTCCCTGTCAAGTTCCATGAGTTTCTTCAAATCTTTCTACTATCAACAAACATCTCAAACTCACTCACAAAAAGGTCTAATGTACTGCCTCAGTTCAGACTTTCTAAGAGCAAGACAGCTGCTACCATCACAGTTATCTGCTGGATATACTACAGACATTAGAGTTGAGACTTCACAGCCTGCCATTAAATATTGCACTATGTTATGCCCACTGATATTAAGATGCACAACATTTTTTCCCCTTAGTTTTTTTTCTTTTAAGCCTGAACAATTGCAGGGAAAAACAACACCCTACACTGAAAGCAGTATTTTTACAGTTACAGCATCAAGGACTCCAGAGCTAGGAAATGCCCATTTATGCTGCCTGTACAAGCTTTGTTTGGGCCCTCGGTGCTGACACATTATGATCCAGGCCATTAGTTACATGACCATCTGCCACTTTTAGCCTGGCCCCACGGAAAAGCTCCCATCACACCAACCACAGCTTCCAACCCACCACAAGACACAAATCCGCATGGGAAGCCTCAAGATCATTTAGTTCTAGGGTGACCTTATTTCCAGCAGACTGCAGCTCCAAGGCAAACCCCTACACCAGTGAAGATATTTGTTTCTCCTATAACTCCTACTCTATCTGCTGTAAAAGCTGAAAGAAAAGAAACAGGAGACTTTACAAAAAGCAAACATGGCCAAGGCACCTGGATATTGCCACTGCGAATTAGCAACTGTCCTTGCCTTGGTCTCAGATTCCCAGCAGGATGCTAGGCAAGTTGCTTAGAAGATAACTTTTTTGCATATTGTCATTAATGGTTTTCCTTCATTTTACCAGTGCTTGGCTTGAGACTCTGGAGCCTGATTAGTAGAAAGGTTGGGCACTCACAGCTGTAATCGAGGTCAAAGCTGTCAGGTTTTGAACAACAATACTACGTCACGTTAAACACACTCAAAAAAATCAAGTCTGACGAATCTCACACTTGGAATTCAAAATGAGTCAGTAGCTTTTCCAGTAATTTCTCCAGCCTGTCTGCCACTGCCCATAGAAGGGGAACTGCTGCCCACTTCC
The DNA here is from genome assembly GCF_036370855.1 of Dromaius novaehollandiae. Lineage (NCBI taxonomy): Eukaryota > Metazoa > Chordata > Aves > Casuariiformes > Dromaiidae > Dromaius > Dromaius novaehollandiae. Next base: position 13,644,199 of record NC_088110.1, read on the forward strand.
ATACCATGAAGATGATGCGCAAGTGAACTCACTGTTTGCCGCGTACCTGCATACCGGTGTGATGAGTACCATGAGAAGAACTGGTGAGGACGTGGGTAATTCTGGAATCAGCAGGTTTTGAACAGTAGGCAATAAACAGACTCCGGGCCACGCATGGAACATAAGATACTGAGTAGCTGCTCATTAGCTGAGCTTTTTGTTACATGTACAGCATGAAGATATCAGACGGAGAAAAGATGGATGCATCTGCATTACTGTTTTAGTTCCCATCATCTCTAGATGGGGAATCTCTTGATTGTCCCCACTTACCGTTCTTTGATTTATACAGTGGAGTCTTGAAGTGCATGAACTAACAAAACTGAATTAGGAGATGTGCTCCAGGACTGCACCGAATGTGCTTCAAGCAAACTAGCTGATTCATCTAATCAAATAAAAAACAATGCACAAGTGAAACAAATTAAGACACTAACTTCTAAGATTGGAATACTCGGTTTTGCAATTTCACAGTTTTTTAATAGTTCTTTTTGTGTACAATATCTGTGTAAAGATGAATTGTTTCTCAAATCACTGTTCTGAGTAAGAAGCAGATGATGCCTCAGCCACTAAAGTGAATGTGTCAGTATTTTGCACATCCGCCCCTGTATTTTAGTTCTGTGGAAGAGTAAATTTAACCCAGATGGACTTGACGCATTAAGAATATCCCCTAAGTAGAAATGCAACATTCCTCTCTGACATTTTGGATCATGAGTCTGACTTTGTAGGAACGAGACAATTATGCCGCTGCCACACAAGCACGCCTCTCTGACTCTCGCTCCAGTGGCCAGCACCACTGTCTTTATAATAGACCCGTGTACAGTCACTTCAAAAATCAGTGCTCATGCAATAGACCTGAACGTGTCTTTCCCCCCTTTTATTTTAAACAGATTTGGTTTGTGGCAGGAGTTGTGACAACTGCACTAAACTTGGTCTACAATCCCAGAGGAAGCGTTTTTTTAAACTTTCAGAATATACTATTTGGCTTGCAGAAAGAATTCTTTTCTTTTAGTTGGAAGGTAGGAATACCCATACATGTGATTTGAGCTGTTTGCATTTTTGCATGGGACAGAGTCAGATGAATGCTTTTCTACAATAAAATATGAAGTTTTGGAATTGTTTTAATAAATTATGATGGCTGTTTATATATGACAAATATAAACAGCATATGTTAGTGGGTCTATCATCTCTCAGAAAGTAACTTCATTTGAGAGTCAATTAGGTTCACATAAGAACCCAATTAAAAAAAAAAACCCAAATCTCTGAACTATGCACATCTACATAAAATGTTTAAGGTTGCCAGCAAACGTGTATCCTTCATAAACCTAGTTATGTAACACAGTATTTAGCTAGTGAGTCTCCTAAAGTGCTTGCTCTGTATCTCGCGACGAGAAAGACTCCAGGAATCATTAACCTCCTGAAGACGGCAACTAGACGTCCCCTGTGACCGTTTGCCACAAGGCATAATTAAGGCCCCAATTCTACAGCTAGGGTGAAATAACATTTTCTACAGTTGCTGACTTTGCTGTTTAAACTCTTTTTACACAGCCTGCCACATGAATAGTTATTGTCATGTGAGCCAAGGCACTGGACTGTCTTTTTCCCTCCTTTGATCTAAGGAGCCCTGGAATATGAAGACAAACAAAAATAACAGCAAAATGAACAAGGACTCCGTAACTCAGAAAATCTAATTAAAACTTGAGCTGCGTTTTACATTTACTGCCTTTAAACTAGCAAGCTTTTTGCCTCCTTTTAAGGAGACTTCAAGTGTTTACTTTTTGTTGGACTGAGAGAAGAGACATTGGCAAGCTGCATTCACGCCGCTCCTTCCTGCTCTCCCTTGTGAGGGCAACGGGCTCCCCCAGGAGCAGATCCCGGTGTGTTAGGCAATGAGCTGACAAATTAGGTTTGTTCAACGAAACCAGGAAAGCTGCAGCCTCCCTTGCAGAAACGGCTCTCTCTTTACAGTAGTAACAACACGTGCAGTCTGCGCCCACCCCTTCCAGGGGGCTCGGCAGCTTCCCAACAGCCCGAGAAGTCCGTGACACTAACCACGCTATGAAGGTCACTGTTTTCGGTCCTCCTCCTTTTCTCCAGCAGCATGTCAGCCTTTCAGGAGATACCAAGCCACTTGCAACTTACTGGTCCAACAGTATGAGACATACCATATTTTTCTCAAATAAAACTGTGGTTGACACCCAAATAATCTTTATTACAGCTAGCCACAATGTTCAAAAGGAATTTGGTGGAGGGCAAAAACGTATCCATTTCTTTAAAAGGATTTGTCAAAGGCCTTTACAAAAATGTCTTATCTCTTATGTCCCCTTTTATAAGAAAAGATGCACGAGTAGAAACAAAATAGCTAAATAACTATTTAAATCACATCTGATTTTTAAAACCATTTCAAGTTGTATTGAAAAAAAAAATCTTTTCCAACTCAGCACTTCTCCTAGTTGCAAATTTTGCATTTTCAGTTTGAACTTTTAGGTATGTCATAGAGCATTGGAAAGTTATTTCAGACATCGTAAATACTTTTCTGCCAACTATCTATTTATTTTAAATGCTCCATCTCATTTTCAGTAGTAAAGACTCTTTGGGCTTTAGAGTGTTTTTTGATTGCTCATAAGAGGAAAATAAATATTAAAAAATTCTCAGATTCTTTGTATCAGTGGAAGGGTTAGGGTTATAAACTGCAAGAGAACTAGGGTGCAAGCCATGTTAACCTAAAAAGCAGACTTTGTCCAGATAGTGCAAATCTTTGCACCTTGCAGGACTCTATCCATTATTGTGATTCAATAGGATATAAAAGGGCGAGGTTGCATTTCACTGCTTTGGGTACAGAGGTAGCAAATGAACCAAACTAATGAACCAGTCCATGGAACATGTATTGAACCTGCTTTTCGGTAGCCAGAAATTTCATGACTACTAGCTCCCAAACAGCACAAATGCATTTGCACCTTTCTACTGACTGGGCAAGACAGCTACAGCACAGGAAGAACAGCTGAAATCCAGTCCCACCTCCTCCTACACATAAAAAACAAGGTCTCCTGGAAACTGTCTACCAATCTCAAACTCCCAAAGCTAGTAAAGGATCTTTGCAACTGATTTTCAGAAATATTTAACTTAATTCTGACACTATAAATAAATTGATTAGTTAACTGAGGAATTCTCTACATCATTGTGAGTATAGCATATTAGCTTTCAAATGCTCAAGTTAGTCAGCAGCTTATTAGCGTGAAATATTGTCCAAAATGTTACATGAAACAATTGAAGGTGGCACTGAATATACTGCAAATTTGAAGAGGAACTGGAACAGGACTCTTCAAGGGGAGAAGTGGCAGATGATGGAGTGTGCACATTGTTATTAAAATGGCAAAATACTTAGGCTCCATTTGCAGATAAGCTTTGAGTGTTATTGCTCCGTTCCACGCTGTTCAAATGAGCAGTGCTGCTGCCAGCCTGTATAACAGGAAAACTACGTATGTTCTGACCGGCAATCCAGAAGGCCTGGGCACTTGAGGTCTGATGACTGAAAGCTAATACGATAAATTTAAAGAACAAGTGTGCTTTGTGCATTAAGTACATTTTTCTCAAAGCTGTTCTATTAGTAATACTGAGAAATGCTCAAGTACCTTCACTACTAATATACTCGAGATCACAGCAGCACTTAGCTCTAAAAGCATTTATTTGCTGCCCTGAAAGTAGAATTGTAGAAAAATAAGATTTTCATCAAGCCAGGCAGCTGTTTTGACTATGAAAATGTATACTTGACTTGATGAACTCGCTTGCCTACAATATCAAGGCATACAATGAAGTACTCAATAGCCAGTATTTTCTAAAGCTTTTTAAGGCTAATTAAATAGTATCCTTCCCAAAGACGCTCCATCCATACTCCATCCATATCTTCATCAGAAGATTTCCATTGTGTTTGCACGTAAAATACAGAAAATGCTTGAAACAACCCAAAGCATAACATATATGTTCACTCAAACGCTGAACTATTCTTTGGCATAAGGTTCCTCAAAACACGGCTGCCAGGATAAACACTAGCGTAACAGCTGTCACCACTATATTCAATGGATTACAAGAAAAAGGAGATTAAAATACCTTTTTAATCTTATTAAAAATTGTTGGCCCATATATTATTCCTTTAGAAGTGTTGTATGGAAAACGTTGTGTAGCTTATCCCATCCTCCATTAAGAGTTGTTTAAACATGGAAATGAGTTTTGTCATCTTGTTCCTTTCCAACAATTTCTAAAATCCCAACGTAATTGTCTTGACAGGCTGAATGCTGCCCTTAAGCTTGTCAATTCCTGCTGACATGCACCGATCTTTTACCTGGCTTGACCGCTTTCATTACAGCACGCGACGACTTCAGCACTGCCTCGTAGATAGCCCGCTGGTCAGGCGTGAACTTTCCGTTCGCCGGGAAGGTGCAGGTGATGTCAGAACCGTAGCAGTAGTATTCGCCTCCCATATCAAACAGGCTAAAAGGGAAACAAAGCGGGGGAAGAAATGAAAATGTAATTCCAAAGAAATAGTAGAACAGATGATATTTCTCTTGGTCTGCACTTAAAAACCAGCTCTATGTTGGTAGTTCACGTAATCACCACTTGAATGCGGTTCCTAAGTAAACTGAGATAGTCTCTTGGTATCGCTGAGCAGTAGGGTACTTGCATTACACACAGCTTAAATGGACACCTTTATTGGCAGCACCAGGCCTGGGTGGAAACACTGAAGAAACATAGGAAGGAAGATAAAACACACATGAAGAATGCAGTTCAAGCTCTTGAGTTCTGGTTTCTAGGACCTTTCTTCAGAAGAAGAAACACGTCATTTTTTTCTCTCCTGAGAAATGTTAGCACCACATGGATGGTCTAGCCTCAGAACTTAACAGAGAAATGTTAATTAATTTATGGCTTTTTGTATTTAAGTGTCATAACACATCTGATGGTTTAAATAAAATGTCCCCAATAAAGGTTGACTGCCACTGCCCTGGACATAAACTTTCCTTTAAGACAAACTTGTGTAACAGGGCTTAAAGAAAAAAGCAGTATGGGAAGATCCAGCCAGAAAAGAAGATTTAGTACAGTTTTCTGTATCAGAGGTGGAAAAAATACTGAAGTGCTTTCTTTTATGGGTGAAAAAACTTGTTTTATCTTTTGAGAAGCATATTTATTCTATGCATGAATCAATGATTTACCACTGATTACTCAACTGCCAGAAATCAATCTACAAGAATAGCAAGTGGTTCTCTATGCCCTTGTGAGAACCCGCTTAGACATTTGCAATACCGTGCTTCTTGAGCCTACCTGATAAGGCACGGCACTGGTTTCAGCAAGCTCAAAAATTAGCAAATAACCAAATAACCATTTGGACCAAACAATACCTAAGCAAATAACCCTTCAGTTCATCATATATTGATTACAAGAAGGCACATTTTACATATAGGACTTTGTTTGGTCTTGACTGATAGTATTTGAGTGACCTCCTGATTTCTTAAGTAATGAATCATAGTCCAAATCTGCTAGCTTAGCTCTTGTTAAAACTACCTCAAGCAACTGTATATTACACTCATCTTCATGAGAAATATAATTTTCCTTAGCTGTGTTTGAAAACTTTGGAACTTCTTTCCTCTCGCTTCTGCTCCATAGCGGGCTCAGTCAAAAACGAAAGCAGGAGGAAAGCCACTCCTTGGGGCGCCTTCTCCACCGTCAAGTCCTAATTACAGCCGTGCTCTGAGTGTGCACAGGGTAGCTCTGTCCCCAGCCAGTGTACATGGCTAGTAAAGGTAACAAAAAACTACCATCAAAAAATGCTATAGCACTTAGCGGTAAATATTCACTATTTCTAACTTAACTGCCACTGAATGCAATGGTTATAAGTAAATTAAGGCAACTATGATAAAGCTAAATAATGTTTCAGCATGGTTGGGACTCTTCCTGCTGCACTGAATACACAGACAGACGTGTGCTCATGTGAAGATATACTCCAGGAAATTTTAAAATCCACCCTACAATCTGTTCTGTGAACAAATCTTTGCACTCAGTGCAAGCCCTGCTGAAATCATCGCCAGCCTCCCAAGCTGGGCAAGGTTCACCTACAGAGACACTTGCAGGACTGGAACTTCAGGAATAAAACCTCGGTTTTACAGACGCAGAACTGTACAAGGTTTAAAGCTACAGGAACAAACTCTTCAGGAGGACTTTACAGAGATGATTGCCAAGTTATATCTGCACCCACAGAGATAATACAAACAAATACTACATACATTCACTTAAATATTAAATGCAGTATTTTAAAACGGAAAGTTACTAATTCAAAGCAGATACACAATAGATGGCAAATTTCAGACCCACAGGGTGAAAAAAACCAAGATTTCACTCCAAAAGCAACTGCAAACAAGCCTAGCCAAACCTCAAAATCAGAAATGCCATCAACACTGCCTAAGTTTTGATTTTATGGTTAGGCTCACTTCTAAAAATAACTACAGAAATATACAGGAAACCTGAGGATGCAGAAAACTGGCTGCAACAGCTAAGAATAATGTAAGAAGCTACTATGTTCTCTAACATGCCAACAATATTTATATTTTAGATTATTTAAGAATCTTTCAACCGATCTCAAACTGAATCATTTCAAAATCGCAAATTAAGTTCCATGGTTCTCTGTGGGATTTATAGAAGTACTGTGGCCTAACTTTGCTCCGTTTACAAGTATAAGTGCTAATTCAGCATGGTTAGTGTTAGGCTATGACCAACAGCTAAAACCCATGTCCAAGTCTACTGGAAGTTGTTATGAGTTCTACGTTTTACCTGGAGAACAGTCATTCTGAATTTACCACAGGCCAAGCCTTAGGTATTTCTTTAACCTTAAAATTATCATTTTCTGAAACCCACTCATCATTTGGTGGTTGTAAATAGTTGTTAGAGTTACTGCAGCATGGAATAATGGGGGGGGGGGGAATCACACAAAGCGGATGGTGCACTGAAATAAGGCTCATAGGCTAGGAAGCACCATTTGTTCAGGTTTTGGCTTTCAGACAAGAGGAGACATGGGGGAAGATGATCTTTCAAATTCCACATCAGAGCAACAACACACCATCCAGTCAGTACGCTTCAGTGAAAAAGCATCCAAAATAAACTGTACATTTGGGAGATATTTTGGCTCTTACTGGGAATTCTCTTCCATGTAACTTCAGCTGGGAACATATCCATTAGTTAAAATGTTTCCCAAGACATGGAAATAGCCCAAATATTGTAGCTATCCTGAGGAAATAATAGGAGCCTGAGAAGATCCGAGTTTCATATCTTTGCTTGGCAGGCAAAATAAGTGATCAAGCACATTTAATTCTAACAAAATGCATGTGAGCTACTATCTTCTATTGACTAACAGGAAAAAGTTTGTGAAAACAGGTTCCTTATATCTTGCTTTCTTACTTAAAACACATTTATTTTACACTGAAATTAGGTGGTAACTGCTAGGTAGTAAAAAAGATACTAATAATATATTTTAGTTTATTTTCCATTGTGTGCACAAGATTACCTGTCTGATAATATAATCTTACAGGGATCATGCACAGAAACAGCTACTTAATGTTATTTGGATTTTATCAAATGTAGCAGCAATATAAACAAATTAAATGCACAAATAAAAATAGGTATAGTCTTATAGGATACCTCGATCTACGGCTTGGGTATTAAGGACTGTCTTATCTATAGTAACGTATGCAATAACATAACAAAGTATCTCCAAACACTATTAACCTATCTAAAAGGAAAATATATTACATGTCTACTGAACCGCATATGTTGTCCATTGCAAAACTTAATTGTGAATTAGGTTTTCTGCAGAATGAGGACACATTTAATTCAAGACCAATCCTTTCCCCCCTCCCCTTCCTTTTTTCTTCAACATGCAGTTGTTAATTCCTGGTTTAAATGAATCCAGAGATGATGTGCTGAAGTTGTTGGGTTTCAGAGGAGCCTAGAAGGGGAACTTGGCCAGAAAAGGAGCATCCCTGATCAGAGAAGAGGCACGCGGTTGTATGTCAAAGTGCTCACTGATTTAGCTTGAAGCTGATGAAACCTTCTACTGCAAAGCTCCTTTGAAACCTTTAGAGAGAGAAGCTAATCTTGCTTTGTATCACTTTGCTGGGAGTAAAAACAACAAAAACCTACCTGGCCTCATTTCCAGGGTGAAAAGTGCATGGTACATAAGCATATTTAATAGTCAGAAGACCCAAGCCCTCTCTAAAGATTCCCTGATACTGTTTCCATTTCTTTTCTTGAAATAATATGAAGTTACAGCATATGTAACAGATGCATAACAAAAAATACTCCATACTTCTATTTGGAAGCATGGGCATAGATCTCCTAAGGGAGGCTTCAGTTCTGAATACATATATTTTATAATCTTTCATCCTATACATATTGCAAAATACTGTAAACAGTATTTACTAAAGCTGAACACCACAAAGTATCAGAAAAATCAGATAACCTTTCAGTTGCTCTACTGCCAGAACGACTTGCTTATGTACCAGCAATATAACATTAGCCAACATGGCCAAACAAAAGTTGCCTTCTGCATCTGTTCTAAAAGTAACCTTCAAAAATTGCTAATCACATTTCATTCCTTTCACAGGCAAAAGGCCTGACATCACAACTTAAAATTATTTTGAACATAAAACAGTACAAAGTCCAAATGAAGCATAACCATGCATCTCATGCCTTGCAACTTTACGAGCATTAAATACAGAAAGAAATGACTAAACTTTCCCCTCTCCTGTAGGAAGCTTTCCAGCCCTTCCCTGGGGGCCCTAGGTTTCACGGGCTACTATCCCGCCTTGTCCTAGGGGACCGGGGTTCTGCACCGGGTGCAGCATCCCACTATAGGAGAGTGGAAAAAAAATTCAAGTGTGCTTAAGTCCTGCTGATTTTAAAGTGCATGCAAGGCTTACAAGTCACTGTTGTAACTGAAAATGTTACACGATACTATGAGCAAAAGCGCTCTTCATGCTCCCCTTACAGTCACGCTGAAGCAATACAGATGGAGTAAGATGTGGCCTTGTTACCTTTACAGAATATTGGCACCGCAAAATGCATTTAAAGTTACTTTTTTGGCTTAAAAGCCCAGAAAAATAATATGTGGCTTGATACTGATTTTAGTTGTCTTAACCTCTGATTGCGAAGCATCACAAAACACTCTGGTATCACTTTAACTTTCCAAACTGTGAACTATCAATGGCCAAGATTCTTCTCTTCATAAAGTCACGGTACACAATTTTTTAAAATTAAAGCATCATCTTCCTCTAAACATGTTTTTACTTTTATACGCTTGCTGACATTTTTATTGTAAAATAATTTGAAACTGCCAGGCATTGAAGCAAATTATGGCCAATATCGCAATGGGAAGCAATACTTTATTTGGGGTATCTGAGCCATGTGTACGAATCGTTGGTGATCCAATACGCAACCCAACCCAGGGACAAGCTCTCACAGGCATTCCTCTGAAAGCCCAAAGCGACTCCCAAAAGCTAACACATAAAACTGTCACCTTACCGCTCTACAGATCTGCTTTGTGTGTGCGTTCAGAATTGGATCACATCATGATAGCTATAAAAACAGTTTTTCTTCCTCGCTATTGTTAGCACTACAGAGCTATCTGTCACTGCTATGAAATCCACGCAGCTTCCACGGGGTTAAAGCTGGCCCTGCTCGCTCCCGCCCGGGCCCTGCCGCACTTCACCCCGCCTGCTCTTTCCTTCCCGTGTCTCTTCGCAGAACTCGGCCTTCCCTTCCTCCGAGCAGCTTTGCAACACTAGCAATTACCAAACTGATATCCCCATATCTTACTGTGCCCTCCTAGTACCTCGGGTTAAAGGTAAATAGGTACGAACACTGATGCACTTTACTCAGCTGGACGTTTACTGAGGTATTAGGGTTTCCAGCCGTTATTAACCAATATACTTCTGAGCAGCCACACAGATGCGTTAGGAGATGAACCGATGCCAGCACAGTCCCAGGATAACAGCAATAAAGGTATACACAACCTTTCCCTCCTCTTATCGCACCAAGAGCAAGTCAGCCCCAGCTGGAGATTTTACACTGTGCGAACTGGTCATAGTCTGCTCCCAGTTCACACAGGGAGAGCTTTGCTCCTTAGACTGCATGCAGCCGCGCAAGTATTCCTGTGCTAACAAAATCTCACTATTAGTTTGTTTGGTTAAACATTTCTAAGACAGTTTCAGCTGAAGGGAACTAGGAATCAGTATTTGTATCAGACACACCTTTAGAAATGGCCAGTGATTTGGAAATAGAGTGGCTTAACAGCAGACCATAAGAATGAATTACACTAAGTGATACCAGAAGTTAGAAAATGGAGAGTTAAGTGATGCACATGTTTTCATCTGCTGGCACCCCAACTAGCTAAGAGTTATCAACTGAAAATACCAAGTAAGATAACATCCCGAGCCCCCATACAGAACGAGCACAGCACAGCATTAGGGTAAAGTCCTACCCTGCCCAGCACAATTTTTTAGAGGAGGTGCTTTGCTCTGACCAGATCCCATTTGCCATGGTGCAGAGAGCTTATACTCGCTCCACCACGACGCCAGACTTTGCCTGCTGGTGCCAAGGCCGGCTTTTTGTTGTCCAAACCCTCGGAGTTCAGGGCAGACTTAGAGAAATGTTAGAGAATACTTGCTGTGTAGGAAATGCGGTTCTGGGGATTCACAGGAAAAGATCAGGCTTTTTGCTTCTTTAAGTCTCTTGTTCAAAAGATGATCATCTAAGCCCACAGAACTAATGCTGAATATAAGAAAAGACTTTTTTACTGTGAGAACTGAGCACTGGAACAGGTTGCCATGAGGGGCTGTGGAGTCTCCATCATTGGAGACAGTCAAAAGCTGTCTGGACACAGCCCTGAGCAACATGCTCCAGGTGACCGTGCTTGAGCAGGGGGGTTGGACCAGAAGATCTCCAGAGGTGACTTCCAACCGCGATATACAGACACAAAATACCTACATGACTATTCTTCATCATACATACCCAGCTATGAGTTACGTAACCATTTGGCCCCCTATTTTTTCTGCTTGTCCTCAATTGCCACTTTTCTTCTGGTCCACCTTTTCCATGTCTTTCCGGTGTTTGTTCCTTTTATAATGATCTCTCAGTAAAGGCTCTCCCAGGCTATTACAGATAATAGGAAGCTTGTCTCAACTTTCTCTCACAAAGAATGACAAGGTATACTAGAAGGCTTTGCCCAGATAGGGAAGGGGTCAAAAAAAAATGTCTATATTGAATTTTGAAGGAGAGAGGATTATAAAGCCCACACTTCTACAACGCCAGTTGCAGAATCCATCAGTGACTGTAGCAGGAACATACAGACGTTCGAGCTGTCTGTATTACCAAAAAATCCCCACTCCTCTAGGTGTTCCTGCACTGCACGGACCAGGCTTTCCCCACACTACAACAGAAATGGAGCAACCGTGGCTCACCGGAGCAGCGCAGCAGCTTGATGCTGAGAGATTTGTAGGAGTAAATGGGTGTGCCATGGTATGCCCTTAAGTCACTTGGGAAGGTGTGCGTTTCTCCTCTTCTCCACGTGTGCTGCAGAGGAAAAATGGTTTCCTAAACCAACAAAATGTGGGAGTGTCCTCTTTCACAGTAACTTGAACTAAGTACAAGAACTTCAGATTTATCTATCTTGTGCAATATGAAATCCGAGTCTCACTCAATTCACTAGAATGAGCTGGATGCTCAGAGCTGGTTGAGTAAAAACCACTTGCTCTAGTAAGATTTTTTATGTACTACTTCTGATTCTTTTCACACATATGTTGAGAAGGAACCCCTTGCTTACAAAATTTGTCTGTTGAAGAAAACTAAGAAAAGAGCTTTATATTTTTACATTAAATAAATCAATTTCAGTAATCAAGTACCACCCCTCCTTTGCTCCTATGCAGTTTGCGTCAGTGCCTTATTAAAAATGTAGAGTTTGCCAGAGCAAAGAGCCAAAAAAAATCTTGATTACCTTGTTCACAACTAAATTTTCCTCCTCCTCCAAAAGCAGGAGACCGTCTCTAATACAGAAGTGCTGTATACAAATAAAGAATTGGGAACACTAAACTAGTATTGCTAGGTTAGAAGAAGGACTGAGGCAGCAATGGAGGCTTTATAAGATGCAGAAGGCAAAACGTCAGTACTGCCTACTTAACACCTCGGCTAGACCCATGCAGGCAATATGCCAAAGAGCGGGAAACGTCTCAGTTGAAGTTCTGACAAAAAAGTTACCTGTTTTACTAGTCTTTTTGCTGAATGGATGATTTTTTTCCCCTGGTTTTATTATCCTAGTTATTATCTATTTTTAATTGGCATGGTTTAATAAGCAACAGTACTGCCTTTAGCAGAGACAGTATTTTGCTGAAAAGTCAACCTAACACGGATGGCTGCAAAGCCATTTTGGCCAGCTTCCCTTTGGTCCGAGCCTCCATACTGAAAAAGCTGTATCTGGGGGATTCACTGCTCTGGCCAACTTGCTCCAAAAAAGAGCGAGGATGTCAGAGCTGCAGGGAAGGCAAGAAAGTCTGCAAGGAGAAACCTGTATTGGCAGCTAAACACTTCTCAGTCAAACTGAGGAAAGCAAACCTCATTAGCTCCTCACCAGAATGCAAGATACCAGCAGAAGATAAAAACAATACAGCTACGTTTCCAAGTCAGTACAATTTCGTAGTTAACTAAACAGTCAACCTCTAGATGCCTAATGAGAAGTGGAAGGCACCTACTTGCGTTGAACTGTAGAAGTTTGATACTTCTAATTCAGAACCCATTCTTGGGCGCTAACATTTGGACTTAGGAGCTGTAACTTTCAGCAACCATTTTTGGATACTTTGACCTGTGTTCCCCAGGCTGGATAAACAACCCCTGGAGATTACAGGAGTAGGTGAAGTGTCAGACCTTTACTTATTGATTCTTACTGTAAATACTGTCAAGCTGTCTTGTGTGTGTGTGCATGCACATATGTGCGCATTAAGAAGTTAACACTTCATCTTCTCTCATGACAAAAACTGGGCCAATGTCCAACGGTACATGTTCATTTAATTTTTTAGCCACGTTGTAATTGTTTTTGGCTTCTTCAGAAAAACCCCCAAATTATCAGTTTTCCAAGGAATCCATCAGGCAGAGGTTTCAGAATACTCTACAGAAGACAACAACTCAACGCAAAAGAAGCTGCTAACCTTTCCACATACAGGGCCAAATGTTCACATACAGTGCACATTAATGAAGGTACCAACCAGGGCTTCAGAAGAGGAGGCTGACCATCCCCTAGGCAAGCATGCTGTTTTGCCAGGGAGAACATTTTTTTTCCCTATTAGGAAAATATATCTACTCTTCACAACAGCACCTCAAGATGAAAGTATAGCATTGCGATGTACAACTGAAATGAGAAATAGCCTTGCTTTAAAGACCTAAACAGCCTCAGCGTAAATACAGAACAGCATTCACTCCAGAGGTAACATCAGGAGGCTCCTCCCATGGCCCTGCTCTCTGTCGTTTGGGTAATGAGTGGTTCTGCGAATAGACGCGGGAGATGTCCCAAAGCTGCCCTGACCGCAGGGACTAGGAATTACACCTGGCTCACGTGGGATATGCAAAGAGCATGCAAGAGACTGACCGCACCTTCCCTTCCAGCCACACATCAGCGAGAGCCAGGTAGGCTGCCTCCCAAACTGTGTTTTGACCTATACAATTGAACTCCTCACACCACGAGCAAAGAGAAAGGCCTTGCCACTGGAAGCCATCCAAGACAAGCAGCATCTGTCAGAATAATCCTAAATCCTTTACATATTCACATATTAACAAGGACAACCACAAATACTCTGTTTCACTAAACAGCATTTGCAAGTGATCAATATTAAATCAATTGCTATTACAAAATACTAGGTTTTATGCTACCCATTTTATCTACAGAGACGAACACCCTAGTGAAATGAGTTTAACAGCAGGCAAAGCAGCTTCATACTCTCAGTTATTTTTGGATTATTCTGGGAACACTGATGTAAAAATATGAAAGATAAAACTCATTTACAGGCTACGATTAAAAAGAAATCACATATACACTATTATGTACAGAAAGCATCAAATTAAGAGGCAGACCATAACACAACACTTAAAGGAAAGCTAAAATTTGTTACAGCAAATGCACACTATTACTTAGCAACCTCTGCTTTGGTTAAAAAGCTTATACATTTCTAAGAGTATGCAACCTCATAGCCTGGATTATCCAGTAAAAATAGAACACATTCAATTAGAGAAAAATTATTTCCATAAAAATTCTAGCAAATATATTTTCCCATTTTTAATCAAATTCAAATTTTCTAGATTAGCATAAAATTTATACAGTCTACAGGTACAAGAAAAGAAAAAATACCTACACTTGCTTAGAATGGTAAATGTGTGCCATTAATCAAACCAGAGGAATCAAGCCAAAGAAATTACTTCAGAAATGGATAGCCAGTTGATTTTGCAATCAACCAATAAGTAGTAGCAATGTATTTCTTCATGTTATTATTAGAAACAAAACCATAACTAACAACAAGTTGTTTCAAAACTGCAGACTGAAAGGTTAAAGCAAACCACAATTTTTGCATATTATTATAGCAAACTTCAAATTGCATAAAAAAATACACAAGGCCAAATGAAAATACTAGTCTCACCCACATAAAATAGTTGAGCATTTACATCTGACCCATTAATATCCTGGGATCTTAAAAGCAGTGCTTTCAAGAAGTAATAAATACAATATTTAGTTCCGTAGGATAAATTGTTTTAATAGCAATGAAATACTTGGAATGGAAAAGGGAGGACTTCTATTATCTGATGCAAAAAGATTGGTCAGCTCCTGCTTTTTAATGCAACATTGCCCCCATCTGGACAAAGGTAGCTTGTACTAATGCCAACAGGCTGGCATCAGTACCATAAAAGTTTGATTAAAAAAAAAGTGAATTTTCCAAAAAGACTTTGAAAAAGAGTCATAGCAAACTTCTATCTGATTTTTTAGTATCCTTTTTTCAAGCTCATCCAACTCTTTTAGTTGACTATTTGAAAATCCTTTTAATATTTTACTTAAATGATAGCTACTCAATATTAATGAAAAGCCCTTTTTTACTATATATTTACTCCTCATTCCTGCGAAAAAGGGAACAGTGCATTTTTTTTACAAATAATACTGTATAAAATCAAGAAAAATATGCTTCTAGTTTCAATGCAGGATGTATACTGCATATGCGTATTGTGTGCATTTAATAGGTATATGTTCATAGTTTGTATAGAAAATGACAATTCTTTTGATACCAGAAAACCCTATATTATCCTTTTAGATCAAAAAATTAGTAAAGTAACTTATATTTTTTACCAATTAGATGGCTTAGCCTTTATGAATAAAAATGAACAACGGGATTTAACCAGTTCTTGCAACAAGCAACTTCCTTTTGCAATATTCTTGACATGCCGTGGAGTGACCAACAGCTCCAGGAAGTCTGAAAATTGTCCTTTGCCTTTTGAGAAATTACAAAATAAAAAGCCATGAAAGCTTAGTATCTTTGCTCTCTGTTTTATCTAGAACAACCTTTCTCATATACCTGTACTTGCACTCAAGAAAAATTCCCACGACCAACAAAGCTTCTGAAACGACAAGAGGAGGAGTCCTCAGAGCTAAAATAGGATCTTATGAGAGCACCAAAAGTTATACTAAAAAAAAAAAAAAAACCCCACACTATTAAAAGGCACATATAGATGCCACGCAGAAGGAAGGAAACCCCATTTTAGCACAAATTGAGTGAAATTCACCTTATACACACATGAACAACGCTCTTGGATGGATGGATGCTTTGTCTCTAAAGCAAGTTGCCTTTTGCTAGTACAAGTCATTGCCATTATCAAAATGCGGGACAGTCATCATCTCCTTCCAGAGAGCACTTATTGCAGTGTCCCCTGGTGTTAATATTACTCTGATGCTTTAAATTGGCATCAGAATGTTAAGGGAAAAAAAAATCATTCATCAGAGTTGAATTTTTCTAGTGAAGTCTCTTTGCAGCACCAGATTGTTTTCCATATCCCCAACTCTACTGACCGCAACTTGACTAAGCAAATATCAGTCACTTTTTAATACAGCCAGGCTGTATTTAAAACATTAAAAATAGATGCATTATGCTAAGATTATACTTTTATGATAGGATGCATTTGATTTTGTGGCACTGATAAAATTTCTCCAGTACTTAAATTCTGGTACCTGAATGCAATGAAGTTATTTGCAAGCAAAACTTGTTTTCCTGACATCAGCAGCAGGGCACAGAAATAGCAGCATAGCACCGTGGCAGGAAACCTCCTGCTCCTGCAACGATGCTCTATGCTTTCCAATGCTTTCATTAAAATCTGTAAGCTAAAGACTGAAAATGTTAAAAGAAACAGTCAAATAAAATGAGAGACATCACCTGGAGATCCAGCCTGCTTCTGTTTAAACTTCTGAAGTTAGTTTTATTTTATAAATAATAGAGAGGCCCACTGTGAATATAAGGTTAACGGTATCTCTCTCCGAGGTCTGCTGCACTCCGTAAGCAGCTGATGCTGTGCTCCCGTTATTTATGAATTCGCCGGAGCCCTCTTAATAAATTACACGGCTGGAGCCGCTCCAGAGGACTGGCACCCGGCGCGGAGGGTGCTGCCGCCGGCGACACGGCGAGCTCCGGCCCCCGCGCGCAGCCCAAAGGCGCACGGCTCCGACAGCGGCACGCCGGCGCGGGCAGGGCGGGCACCGCGCTGCTCCTCGGCAAGGGCTCCGTCCAGCTCCTGGCTTACAAGGGGGTTTCAAAACATTAAAAGCACCAAACAGCTTGGGTGGACTATATAATTACTTGCAGTATTTTGCAAAGCCAGAATGGACCGACTAACCCTAAGAAAGGTTATCCAGTGCTTAAAGGTCAGCAAGCCTGGCAGTGAAAGCCGGCTCACTCGGCGCTGGGTTTCCGCCGAGGCACACTGACCAGAAGCCGTGAAAGACGCAGACCCGCAGCTCGCGCACGCAGAGCGCCGTCCGATGGTAACAGCCACATCCATTTCGGTGACATTCGGGGTCAGGCTTATTTTCTCACATTTCTGTTATTTAAGCATGAGCTCCATCATGAAGAATCGATCTTTATTTTAGGATCATAAAACTGTTTTCGATTTGTCAGGTGTCGCAGGAACCCCGCAGATGGATTGCAGTAACCCGATGGCCTCACGGCGCCTTCAGCGCCGCCGCAACAGCGCTCGGCAGCATAGGCGGGCCCTGCAAACCGCCGTGCGGCAAACCGAACGCGATAAACTACTGTTTTCCTGAATACCTTCTCAAAATCCGCGTGAGGTGCACATCTCGGGCTCCGCACCTCTGACTGTGCCTTTGAGGAAAGCACTGAACCAAAAAGGTGGAAGAGGTGCTTCCTCCCTTGCCCCCCGCTGCACCTACCGCCCTTGCTGGCTGGTTTTCGCTTTTCCCCAGAGCCCCTGTGAGCCCCATGCAGCGCCCGGCAGCACGGGTGGAGGATTTGGTGCGATCTGTTTGCTTCATTTTTGAGAAAACAGATTTTTGGAAGGCAGATACTGCTGTGCTGAGACCAAAGCTTTTCACAGAAACACACCAGCTTTGACTGAGCTTCTCTCAGAAGACACCTCCCAGGGTCTAGCCAAACTCAAAGACCACTTTGAGGAGAGCTGAATCCAGAGGTTGCTGTGTCCCTTAAGGTTTTTTTTTTCTTCCCCACCACTGAACCAATCTCCCTCTCCAGTTTGAACAAAATCAGGATTGCTGCAGAAGGGGAGATCACAGAAAACTCGCCCAAGAAGAACTGATAATGCAGCGTATGCCGTCTGCTAACCAAAAGCCCTGCGTGCTTGATTGAGGCTTAGCAGGGAGGCAAATCTGTGCTGCTTGATTTTTTTTTCTTTTCCCCCCCCTGAGGAACAACTTTTCATTTCTTTCTACTTTCTGTTAAGCTTTGAAAGATCTTTGGTTATCTAAACTGAGCTGGGAGGCGGGGGAGCCTCAAAAAGCCCCGGCCAACAGGACGAGGTTGCTTTCTGGCAGGGGATTACAAACTGACAAGCGCTTTTGCCTATGACCCCCCTTTCCAAAGCACACAATGCAGGCACAGCCTCGCTACAGAAACAGCAGGCATCTTTGCACAAAATGCATAACAGCATACCTGGCGATAACGTGGCGAATCTCAGTCTCAAACTCAATTTCTATCCAAGCTATCATGCGTTTAAGATGACCAAAGAAAGTCAGTATTTGTAGCTTAGCTTGGCTTTATGTGGTCCTCACCATAGGCTGTATTTGCAATAATGATTTGTAACATTTTGAGTAGAAAATTTTATTTAAAGGTAATGCCAAATGAGAGAGCAGAGCGCCCAGAGTCACGATTTGTAAGGGTGGTCAGCCTACCGATCCATTTGTGTGATCTTTTTGGTCATGGAGATAACAGATGCTTGCTTAGAAAAGGAGTTTCTTTTAGACCATATTGTCCATACAGATTTACATGTTCACCACACAGATGTTACAGTATGTAAATTATTTATATAAATAATTCTGTTGGAATTGCAATATTTACATTTAATATTGGTGTCAGTTAAGTGCTTTGCACATATCTTAAGTATCTAAACTTCCCTTTAAATATACTGGTTTCTTAAGTCAATCATTAAGCTTTGTGTTAGTTTGCTATTTTGTTTTAAATATTTAATAAACTGAAAGTGACAGTCCTGCTGTCTGGCAAGACAATCCACATTAGCAAGAAGTGTCAGAAATTCTCATTAGAGTCCTTGTGTTGCACTGAGATTTTTTAACACAGAACCTGTACCTGTAAAAATGTGGTTTATGAGGAAATATCAGAGATTTAATGCCATACTGGTTTCTTACAGAAGCAATAAACCCATTTCATGTAGATTAGTTTTCAAAAATGTAAGTCATAAAATCAGGCTGCTCTAAATGAGCTGCAGTTCTGAAAGGAGAAGTCAGAGTAACAGACTCAAAAAAACAAAAGTGCAATAGCACACGTATTTTTGCCTAGAATTTCCTGTTGATGCCACCAAATCCTTACAACAAACATCTTCAAAGAGTAAATAAAGCATACACTTGATTGTTTCAAAGAAGCAAAGCATGAGTCTTCCAAATTTATTTTTCTAATATTCAGGTGCTTTGCTGACTTATTTACTGGCACTTACGGCAGTGCACTGTTTAATACATAACAGAACTGAACAGTACATTTCTGCAGGACTCTTGAATCTTATTCATATCAACTAAATAATCTCTAGAAAAAGACATGAAATTCTACTGAATAATTTAATAAAAATCATACCAAGTATCCTATCTTCTGATTCTATTAGGTACCAGTATATGACTTATTAAATTAAATTTATACCAAAAAAATAGCAGAAGCAGAAATAACCCTTTAAAGACTTCTATCTCTTTTTCACCACAAGTAAAGCCATTTTTTCTTATATTCAGGGCTTCCTAGGATTATCCAACAGAGGGCTCCCAGTAGCTATTCAAAAGCTTAATGGAGAGCCAAATATATGAGCTCTAATACATACATACAAGTTATCATCCTGCTCATTTTAATAAACCTGTTCTGTATGTATATACACACGCCACACCCAAATTAGAAGTCTGTAAAAGCACACAGCGAAACCACCCAGGCAGCTCCTCGGGATGCTCTGTATTCTGCTTCAGCAGGGCAGCTCAAGGCTTTTTTCAAAACACTGCTTTTTTTAAGTTTGAAAAGTAGTATATTTTTAAACTGTTGCTACACAAATGAAGTTACACTTTCTTATAACTTCTTGCCCCCTCTACTTTGAAAAAACACACATAAAATGGTGTGGAGCAAAGCGTGACTGCGCAGTATCAGCCATGCAAGAGGCGAGGGCAGACTGGCGCCCCTGAAAAAGGCTCCTGCAAGTGGAAACCGCGCAGGGAACGCAGCTTCCCTGAGGCCGTTTTTAAGAGCTGGTCCCCAAGCAACCGGGGGCTTTTGCAGAGCAAAGCTTTGGGAGGAGCGCGCTGGGGCTGGCCAGCTCTCGCAGCTCTGCACAGAGACCCTCTGGCACCTCAGTGAGCACCACCAAGCTGAACAGGTTATCCTGCTCCTGTGCTAGGAAAGAGCAGGTTAGGGCAAACTGATCCAAGCTCTTATTTGCCAGAGCCAATCTACACTTGACCAACTTCATCTAACCAAGGCAAAGACTCTGCCAGATCGTTTAGCAAGAGGATATTTCACACTCCAGGTTAATCCTTGTGCACCCTGTTGAGCCAGCTACAAAGAATGCTTGCTGCAACTTATGGGGACGCTGTTTTGGAAATGCTTAAGTAACCAGTGTACTTAGTAGATTATGCTTTTCTGCCATTCAGAGCTCTGAGGCTAATAAATCCAAGCTTTTTATTTATTTATTTATTTTGAAAAAGATGTGCCAGTACAGCAGGAAATGTAAGACTGTGAAAGAGTCTTGGTGTGTGTTCCCAAGGTTTAGGAAGGGCTTCCAGCTGTCCACTGATTATAAGCATGATTATAAGATTATAAGTAAAAGGATCCTATTTACTCTCCTCCCTCTTTAAAGGCCTTAATTTAAATACGGGACATCATAATACAGTGTGGCATATCTTCTCTCAGTAACATACCCTTTGATCTGCTATAGGCTACACACAGTCTTTTAGCAAAATTTAATCAAATGCCACAGCCAATACAATATTGGGTTCATATGTCCTACCTGATCAAAATGAACTCAAAGCACTCTATATACTCTAAAGCAACATGATCATAAGTCAAAGTTATTGCACTGCAATAAATTAACATTAGTATTTGATGGGTTTAGTAGTCTATTCACCACAGACAAAGATAACACAAACTACTGTACAAGAAGCTTTTAAAAAAGTTTTTACACTATTATAAAGCATTGACCTATCTGTAATTCAGTAACTTCATTCTGTGGTACCTACAGATGTGACCAGAAAATTAGCCAACAAGGCTTTTTTTTTTTTTTTTTTTTTTTTTTTTTTTTTTTCCACACTTCTGAGATTCAATTCCTTTCCCATAATAGCTTTTGGGCTTACCTATGATAATACTCATTTGCTTTCCTCAAAATCTTTACATGCAACTGTGAAAATATCCACCTGCACCTTTTCTGAAGTGTTACAAGAGTAATCTAATACATATCCTCCACTGAATGTCTGTGATTAACTCATCCAAAAGTAGCTCCATCCTTTTACAAATGCAGGGTTTTTGGATCAAAGTCTTGGGAGCTGAAGTACAAAAGCTATATTCTGCTATGTTACATACCACACAATTAGGTTTGTCTTTCAATTTACAGTAATATATTTGGTGATTTTACAGTTTTTTTTACACTGGTGATTCACACTGTTTTTTATTTGCAATGACACCACAAAGCATGTGGACAAGTAACACAGGTGGAGAAAAGTCTACGCTATTTGCAACCATGTTACAGCAATGCTAAACTCTAAGGAAAATTTTTTTAGAAATCCTTGGCACCACACAGAGCACTAGAAGGTGTGATTGCCTCACACATTCAAAAAGTCTGCTTTCAGGCTAGGGTGTTTTGGATACACACAGGTATTTGGAAGATCTCATCTGTACTGCAATTTGATGCAATTCTTTAAAAAGTAGCAGCCCCCCCCCCCCCCCCCCCACCAAACTATCAGAGCTGAGGTTTGGATCTGAAGTTCAAATGCAAACTTGGATCCCAATTTTTGCAACTGCCCTTATATTTAAAATACAGTAATTTCTTATATTATATTCTAAGTGCCCCTTGAACAGTGTTTGAAAACAATCCCTTTTTCCCTTTCAACTGGAGATACAGGTATACAAGACCTTTAGAGGAAACAAGACTAGCTTGGCACCCTAAATTACCTGTTGTTTTAAAGATCAGACTTCTATCTTTACACGACCATTGTCTTACTAAGTTAAAAAGCAGGTACAATGTACATACTAAAATTTAGTAGTCATGTAATATAAATGTCAAACAAACTCTAATCATTTACTTACCACAAGTCTCCATCTTCAATAGTCTTATCATTTGGGGCTCCAGCATGTCCATAGTGTAAAACAGAGGAGTTCTCCCCACTGATAGGTGAAAAGAAAACACAGCAGAATTAACAGAAAAAGCAACATTAAAACACAGAACATGGAACACTGTAATTTATGAAATAATCACCAGTACATTGACATATGAAGCATGAAATTTTGCAGCCTATGAAAACTGCCACAGAACCTTTCTCAGAATCGGCCGTAAAAGCGTATTTAGCATCTTGGTCAGCAGAACTGGGCATTTTGCAATTCTGGCTGCAAGATGTGACCTTTCTGCAGAAGGATATCAGCACCGTTCACATAAAACGCTTCCCACATTGATGACAGTGTTAATGGAAGCAATGATATAAGAACAATTTCTCAACCTATACCCATTTACTTCCTTTTGGATTTTTTTTTTTAATTACTAAGTGATACATATCCCTGTTTGAGGTTAAACACTACTAAGCATAAAAAAATAAATTTTCATTGGAGTAAAATATGACATGTTTGAAATACTCTAGGAGTTACTAGGCTTGGAAAAATTCAGCTGTCCGAACAAAAAGTCCCAGTTCACCTCTGGCACGGCTACATGTGATCTCTGTTGGCATGAACACACTGCACACGGTTGGGGTAGCACACGCTTACTAAAGTGGAAAAAAACCACTCATCTTCACATTATAAAAGAAAGATTTCAATTCCTAGAAACCATTCAGACTAAACTGCTGATTCACAGGAATGGGAAGACATCTCCAGAGAAACACGGACCCTCGTTCAACACTTCTGAAATGCTGTGATCCGTTCGGTGACCTGTATTTGGTCTTGGCATCCTCTCTCGTCTACCAGTATTCCTCTAGTTCTGTCAAACATCAGTTAAAAGACAGGTGAAGATCTCAAGCTTTGCTGATTTTCCTTTTATTATTCCCCTCAGATAGATGCTCTCTCTTTTATTCTTCAAAAGGCTAAAAGAATTAAACCATATCCAAAAATACACGTGTTGGAACAGGGATACTGTGGCATCTCTCTGACCCCTCAAGCTGACTTGCCAATCTGTATCTAACCTTTTATCACAACCAGGTTGGTCATCCTGCTCAAATTTGATTCCTCACTTGAGGCGGAGGAACAGCTTAATATTTTAGCTGAAAGCAATGGGAAGCTCAGTTTCAGTGAACCTTTTGTCATATCTGAAGTGAATGTGTCACCTGACATATTTCTCACACTAGACTTAATACATGCAATTAGAAAAACAGTAAAACACCTGCACTGTATCCAAAAGGAGATTACCTTCAAGATATATTAAGTACTTGTGGTCAATTGGATATTTAATTGACCATTTGTTCATACAGATACAATAATTCCATAAGCTGTGATTATGGAGAAGAAAGCAAATGCGTTCTTAAATTTCTGAAGGCTTTCAGTGTAAGTTTTATGTATATAAGAATCACTATGTAATAATGCAGGGGGAGACAATGTCTCAATTGTAGGAATGATACAGAACTGTATTTTTTCTAATTATATGGACATCAAAAGTAGAAAGTTGTCAAGTCAAGAATTAAAAAAAATGCATAATTAAGGCTGCAATAGATTTGTTTTGTGATGCTGATCCAATGACTTAAAGACATTCTTACAACTGGCTACTAGCTGGCTGCTTTTTATTTCCTAGATGCCTGATTTGAGAACCTATTCTGTGGGGCAGATAATTAAAAACAGTCCCACAAAACTTGCTTATAAGAGGAAGACACAAGCAAGCTTCATTCTGACCCTTCCCATCTCCCGGACATTTGCGGAATAGTTCTTTCTGGCTACAATTTTAGTTTTCTACGCAAGGAAATTGGAAGAAAAGTACTATGTTGGACAATAGACAACAATAAGAAGAAAAGGCTTTCTGCATCATGCTGCGTGTACAGCAGGAACCATGTTCCCAGCACCAGCCGTCTCCTTTCACACGGGGTGACAGCAGCAGTGCCAGCTCCTGTCTCTGCTTTGGACCATCAGCACTGTGAACCCACAATCTTTTGGTTTAATGGGAAAAAACAAAAAACCCACAAATGGTGAAAAAATGCCCTGCACCCTCATACTGAGCTACACCAAGGCAGCAGAGCAGGGACGGGCCGTTGCCTCCCCGGGAGCAGCTGACAGCAGCCGCGTGTTGCTCTGAACCCTCGCGCGCAGACAAGCAAGCAGCACAGCAGTTTGTCAGCAGGATTTTAGCTGCAGATACTATTCTTTATCTCTTTCTAAAAATGTGGATAAAGCATGAGAAGCAAATTAGCATAAGAATATATTTATGATCAACTTTTCAGAAATTTTCATGAAGCTTAAGGGCTTGACGCCACTCCAGTATATTTGCAGATAACTTGTTTACTTATGTGCTGGAACTCAGTGTCACATATCAAACCAGACACATAAATAAGTCATATATTCAAATGCAAGTACCACACAAATGTTTTCAACAATAGATGTTCCAAATCCAAAGATGTGGGATTTCCCTTAGCACATTTTAATGTAAAGGTTTTTTAGTTTACAAAATATTTCTGTAAGGTTCAGCACCAACTGTTATGGAAGATACATGAAAATCTGTTTTTCACCGCTGTTATTTAAATGTTAAGAAGCAAACAATTTTTCTTGGCATTATGAGGCTCTATCTTTCACGCACATCATGATTCTGTAGCATAAACAGGATTGTTCTGGAGAGAGGCAGGGGATGCTGAAGACTGACATCCACACCATATGCATTTCAGGGGCTTACGACTTTTGGGAACAGTGGTGGTGCTGGAGCTGTTTGCTTTGGACCAGCCCTAGGCAGGGCCTATGGACTGAACGCCCACTAGCAACCAAGGCAGAGCAGGAGCATTTGCTCATGAGAGCTCTCCCAGCTGCCCTTCATCCAGAAGGCAGCCAGTCCATGACCTGACCCAAAGGGATGAACGGGAGATGTACTTCAGAAATGCGTCATCGACCTGAATCAAAACACTGATGTGGACACCCCGCCAGCCTGTTCCTGCCAAGAGGTACAGGTCATACCTCGCTCCCAGAGGTGTCTTTACTGCTGCTCCAATACAAAGGCAAAAAAAAGGCTTTAAGGGCAAAGTTACAGACGCTTCACTGAAGTATATAACCACAAGCTCAATGTTATAGCTAGCCAGAAATTGTTCATACTGATTCAGCTAGACTTTCAAAGCGGCTTCAAAGCAATTTAAACGAACCCCCCAGCCGCTGGCAAAGCAGATGAGCCTTCACATAGGAGCTATTCCTTTTCTTCACAAGGAACAACGGTGGAAAGGTCTTGCATTAGAAGGCCACAGCCAGGGTGCAGAGATGACTTCCTCAAGGTCAGCTCTTCTGCAAGTCACCACACATGTGGATTTGGATGTCTGCCTTCAGGCATCCAAACTGAAAAATTCTCCATGAGATTTCTGTGCCTCTATTTTTTTCCTTTAATAATTTGCCTCTAATGGGTGCCAAAAATATGTTTGTTACCGAAAGAATTGCATGAAGCAGCAGAAAAGCTGCAAATAATCAGCACCGAGAATGCAAACAGTAGGAAGAGATGCAGAATGCTAGGAAAGGAAAAAAGGCCCCAAAATACATCTTAAGTCAGGAAATACTCTGAAAACAAATGAGCAGAAGAAAAAGGAAGAGGATAACCATCAACAATATTTTAAGAACAGAATTAAGTCCAGGAGCAGCATTAGAAAAAGTGCAACTATTAGCTATACATTAAAAACATATAAAAAAAAACTAGTATACCATGAACTAAACCAGTAAACTATTTCCATCATGATTTAAATAATAAAATGAATCCAGAAGGAAGCACTGACAGCCTTCTCTCCACTTTTTCATCTAAGAGAAGATGAAATTTTAAAAGAATTATTAAATCTGTTTTTCTTTCTTTTCAATATAACTACGCTATTCTCATCCCAAAAGCTTTATGACGATCCTCAGATAGAGAAAGACATTTTACTGGACTATGTTATTCTTAATCACTGGTATCATCTGGTGAGACCTGTCATCTGAGACATCTCTTGAGAAAATGTGAACCCAAATCTCAGATCTTGTAGTATCAAACAGCTGCTGCCCCAGGCGCCTGCGGTGGTCGCAGAGCTGGTGATTCTGCACCCACCTCCCACCACAAGTGTTCACCCCTCTTCCTTGCTACCGGGGGAACCTGGTGACCCTTCCACTGAAACCGCGATGCAGGTAACGGCCATACAGGCACCAATCACACTGTCATGTTCAGTGACAAAGAAATATGCCACTAGTATTTTGGATATCCCATAAGATGTTCCCAAAATTTCATTATTGTGGTCCCCAACATCTGCTTTTTCACCCCAATGACACATTACTCAATATTGTAACTTCAGAGTATAGACTTTGCAGGTCAACAATTAAAAACTCACACATTTACAAATTAACATGCTTCTTGTAAGGTGATTGCTTTAGTCCCCAACACACAGTTTAGTCTGCAAGGATGAGAGCCAAAGATGGCAGGGTCACGAGGAAGCACTGCCAAGTGACTTAACCTTTGTTTGCCTCTTTGTAAAAACGGCTACTTGGTACACTAAGACACTGCAATGAATAATTCATTAACATTTGAACACTACTTTGAAGTCAACACCTTGCAGATTAATGCTAATTATATCCAAGTACATTTAATAAATACTGTTATTCACATTTAGCTGTATTTATGTGATGTCTGTTTGCAGTCCAAATCACTTAGAAGTTGATACAGTGTTTGCTAGCATTGCTCACCACAGGACTAATCAAATTATGTGACCACCTATAATACTAATATATGTGTGCTATTATTCTCAGGTTATTTGAGAGTGAACACATGCAAGTGAATACATAAAGTCATATTTGGTAACACTGAATATTCATTTACCATCTCCTGAAGACTAACACTGGATAGTGACAGCAATGAATGCATGCACTCAACATGCATGCTACGTGATTTATTTCTGTACAGAAATATAGTATTGACTACTCTTGATTTCTGCATTTGTGATTTGCTTCATAAACCCCCAATAATATGTCAGCATCCAAACATTTTTAGACATTGCCACATCTTTGAGAAAAAAAAAAAAAACACAGGAATTTTGAGATGGAAAAAACCCACCAATTCGTTAACATCCTTCATTTTTGATAATCTGAGGAAAATACAGTAAGTCAGTCACTGAAATATGCCTATATCATCATCATTTAAAAAAAAAACTGAATAACAATTTTTTTAAATTTAAAAGCACAATTCTCTTCTATGGAAATTTTTATCTAGCCTGTAATCTAAAAAGAAAAGATCCTGTCAAAATACCGTAGTTTTAAACATCAGGAAAACAACAAAACTCAGCATGAATAGAACAATACTTAACTACTCAAAACCCTAATTGCAAAAGCTATTTTTAATCTTAAATGCAGCTAAGTAAAATATTTACAAAGCATGACGTTTTCATTGTAATTAAAAATGCCTATTATTTTTTCATTATGATATTAACTGAATCCATCAAATAGATCTACCTACAGTCATTTTATTATGACCTAACTTAAAACAGTTCATTTTATACGTCAGAATATAGCAATTTACTGACAAAGACCATTGCATTGTATGCTATAGATGTTTTTCTTAAATCAGGTTTGCCTCTACTTTTAATAATAATGGTAGGATACAATGCCCGGTCTAAGCACAATGGCTTCAGAGTAATGTGAAGCCCCACCTAGAAGAGGGAGCAGACAAAGCAGAGCTGCTGAGCATGCGGAAGAGGCTGCTAAGCCCCTCTGGCATGGCGGGATGGGCTGGGATGGAGCAGGGTGGCATGGGGTGGGGTGGGATGCCCAGTGAGCTCCTGTCACGACCCAGTTCTGAGCTGCTGGTGGGGCTTCCCGTCTCCGGTGTTCCCTGTATCAAGTAATACGAGTCCAGGGGCTTTCAGCCATACGGAGAGTTCAGCCTGTCCCTGCAGCACAGGTCCTAATTTATTGTAAGTAATCGTGGAGCTTGTATGACCGCAAAAAACTGTATACAGAAACAGCTGATTTTACCATATCACCCTGTAACAATACCATAGAGATGAAGCCTCATTTGAATGGGATGCTAATTCTCAAGTTATATGCTGATACTTAAAAAGGGAAACTTTTCAGACAATTTAGATGCACAATCTGCCATAAAACTGCTCATGATCCTATTCAAATTTTACATATAAACAGGGAAATTGCATTTACAAATAACCAATTGAGTAAACAGCAGAAGAAGGGATGTTAATTGTCCTCATTACCCCCAAAGGCAATATAACTATTATCATTATCTTAAAAAATATTTTTATAAGTCTGTTTGACTTTAATGTAAGGCAAATGATTGTGACTAGCAGTAGATCTACAAATGGAGCATATATACAAACACATATACCTCACCTGACTGTCCTACACCACCAATTAGATTTATTCCACTGAAAGAATAAGACTAACCTCTGCATAAAGTACATGATTGTCCTTCAACATGTATCCTACACTATTCTCTTGCAGTTCTGCAAATTAAAATGTGCATTTCTACAATTACACAGAGAATTTTTGTAATAATTTCCAAAATACAATAGTTCCAACACCAGCTGTTCAGCAAGCAAAAAAATTTCCAAAAATCCAAAAAGATTAGTTTAACCGCATCTTAACCTTAGAGGAAAGAATTTCGAGAACAGTATGAAATACTTATGGCGTATTTCAAAGAGAGTATTTTGTGAGCAACAGAGAATAGCTCTAAAGCCTCTCTTCATAATGCCGTTTAATAAAAAAGCCAATTGCAGCACAGATGTGAGCATAAACACAATCTTGGCAATGGCAGCAGTTGTCGTGGCATCTCCTGGGTGCAGCAGTCTCTGTAACCCAGTGCTCTCATTAAGGCACAGCACTAGCCACCTTCCTGCTGCTCTTCCAGAGGAAGGAGCTTGAAACTCACTCTGCTGGCACTTACAAACGCGTTATGTGCCTAAAAGAAACTATTTTACGTGTACCCAGCGGGAAATCGACAATAAACACTGCAAACAATTCAGCATAAACTCTCAGCTTACCTGCCACAGATGCATGTGTAGGAAGTATGGCGCATCCCGCCTCGAGCATAGCAATAGTGCTGAAAAAGGCTGCAAAGAAAGAAATTGGTAATTAATAATACATTCAAAATTACCACAAGACAGGGCAGAAAGCAAGTCTTGCTTCAGTACAGCTGCGTTGGTGCAAATTCCCAGCTCCCTGACGCAGTTCTCTGTCCTTCTGTGCTCAGTTCAGCACTCAAATTCACCCAGAGCCACAGCTCGACCGCTTTGCGGGTCGCCACATGGTTTCTGGGAAGCCCATCAGGGAACGCTGCACCGAAGAAGGCGTGCTGGAGTGCAGCTCAGTAACTACAAATGGCAAATCGCTTTCTTTAGCAATCCAGCATAGCAAGGCAAAGCATTGTCAACAAGAGGTTGTTAATCTGCCCACAGAATGAACACGATGATAACAGTTAAACAAACGCTGAAACAGTGGCTAAACTATCTTAAGTGAAGTTGAGAAACATACTTTCTGCTGGCATTTCAGGGGCACAACACAACCACATGCATGATCCCTATTTCCAGCCTCCCACCCGTGGCCTGGAGATCCAGTGAACGCAAAGTCCAACCAACCTGCTGCCAGCGAAAGCTGCCAGGTGGGTGCAAAGGCAGCTGGTGCTGCATCGCCTGGAACGCCTGGGCTCGACCAGCCCCATCGCGAAGGGCTGGCTGGAGGGAGCCACTGCGAGCTGGGCTGGGGCAGAACTCTCCAACTGGGCAAAGCTTTTCCTCAACAAATTTCAGCAGAAGCTCTCTCATTTTAACCATCCCACTGACAACCCACCTATGATTGCCTTTACTGCAGGCTAAACCAAACATCCCCGGCTGTGTGAGAAGCCCAAACTGCATCTGACTGTGCGGTTTGTCCTCTCTGAGGACCAGCAGAGCTCTGCCACCATGTCAAGGCAGGCCCTCTCTACTAGCATTGCAGTCCCTGCTGCAAAGCATGGACTCATGTTTTCTGTGCGTACCAGGATATGCACACAGAAAACATGGGACCATCCAACTTCACACTGAAATACTTATATATCTCTATGATCTTCCCCTGCCCAAATGGGGAGAATCAGCAAAGATCAAATGCCAACAGCAAGAAGATACTGTGATAACATTAGCTGAGTCCTCAACAACGCAAGGAGAGTGTTATGAGACCCCAGTGTTTCCTTCTGCACCCGAGGCACGGGGAAGAGCAGGGAGAGCAGCCACGCACCCTCCATCGTCATTCTCGTCGCAATGCCATCCTGCTGGAGGAGCTGTTTGGCCTTAAAAGTACTGGAACGTTTTTATCTTTACTGTCAAAGTCCCCTTCACATGAGGGCAGCTGTGCCCAAAGCACAATTAATATAGGATTAGGTGCTTTAAGAGCTAAGCACATATCATGGACCCTTTTGTTCTTTTTGAAATATGCTCTAATTACAATCCAATTCCCTTTAAAACTGAATGGATTTGAAAAACTCATTTGTTGTAATACTAAAATCATTTCATTAACACAGAGTGATAATGGTGCTATTCAAAGAATAGAGATGTTGTGATTTTGTCCTTCTGCAGTAGCAAACCATGGAATGCAGTTCAAATTCTTTGAAGGATATTAAAGACGTTACACGCTTGTAAATCCAAACCAGATTTTAAAATTATACAGAATGACAGTATTTCAAGAGAAACAATACAAAATATACAAATTAATCAGACAAGAAAAAAGAAAGGCCTACATTTAGGAACTACAGCCTCACTTTGTAAGGGGAGACATCTTACAAGATTTTTCTTCTGCTCAAAATGCTGTCATTTTACCAGATAGAAATGCTAATTTTGTATTGCCCTAGAAACCTGTAACTGTGAAGAGTAGGTCAAATGACAGGGAAGCTAAGGAGAAACTCTGAAATGGAGCACGCATAGCAGAAATATCACTAAATTCAGCAAACAAAACTTATATAAACTGCCTTTTGCTCTTGTGCAGATGCTTCTTCACCTAAGGGACTTTTCAGATGGAAACAGTTATTGACCTGCTCCTCCACAACTTGCTGCCTGTATGCAAGGTATACTCCACAAGACACTGTGCACAAGCATTTTGCACAATACTGTATTACGTTGTTAAATATGTGTAGTCATGGCCTAGGAAGTAACTTGCACTGTATTTTATAGACCCTTTACACTAACCTATTTGTATCTCCTCTCCACAGCAACTTTCAGTCACCTTCTAAAGAGCTTTAAAAATGAAATAATGAAGGTTGTAAACACACTTCCATCATCAGTGATGCAGAGATAGCAGGGCTTATTTTACCATACGACAACTGATCACATATTCATGGCTGAAATTTATATGAAACTGTGCAGCTGAGTAATAGTAGTCACCTTTCACTGTATTCCCAGATTAGCAATAAAAAGTGGTAAATAAATTAAGACATGCTTCATATAATCCAGCTGTTGGCTGAACTTTGTTTCTGTTTTCTGAAAGAGGAAACTTGATTGTTTCATCAAACATTTATGGACTTTCTTTTAAGAGCAAGTAAGAAGTGGTTTTTAATGTGATTGAGCTAGAGATAGTATAGCTTTACCAGGTAACGTGCTTTCCACTAGAAGCAGTAAAACTACTCACAACGCTGAATTTACTTTTGCAGGCTATGACCCATTAGAAATGTGTCCATGCAGTTGGCAATTAATTCAACACTGCTATCAGAGACAGCTAACATTCTTGTACAACATGTGTGAGACTTAAGTGAAGTATCACATAACTCTTTGATGGTAAATGGTGGCTTTTCAAAGCTGAAAAATGCACATATAGAATTTTGGAAGTCACCAGTACTTTATAGTTAAAATCCTGATTCCACTAAAGTCAATGAAAATTCTACCACTAAACTTTATCGTGCCAGGATTTCTCTGTCTACGCGCTACAAAATTCTCTACCTGTGTGATACAAAAGTCTGAAATAGTTGGATAGAATCTCAGTTTACCTGGAGCACCTCCTACCCCACAAATGCTGCATCTTCAACTTTGCCTGGTCTTTTTGACTGGATGACATGTACATTTAGGCAGTTTTATATTGGTGCTGGATGATTTGCTGTGAATTTCTAATGTAGCCCACACAGACACAAGAGTTAAGGACCTCTTTCTTTTCTACGTGTTTCAAAGCTTCCTGTCATGTTTTATGCAGTTTTTCCCTGGAGGGTGCATGTATTACTTATCATTCACATACCGTCTCAGTGGTGTATACAGATCAGCCAATGGTGTATGGGCATGTCAAATGTTAGCCTTTTAATGCATATGGCTTTGTTTGAGTTAGCATGTTCTTTTTATTGATCAGAAACAACTTTTTTAATATAAAAGTAACACTGTTTTTTCTCCAAAAACATTAACTTCGTTAGCTTTGTTATAATCGACTGATCATAAAATAATTTTTTAAAACTCACCCTTTTTTCCATTAACTTAGAAAAGGGCAAACTTAGGCCCTATTAATGCTCAGGTAAATCTAACACAAATGCTTGGCCACCCTCACAAATATGCTGAGGCATCAGGTAATCTTAGCCCCCCCCCAGCTCTGCCTAGTCTTGACTATTTTAATGACAACGCTGTTTTAAAAGACAAGAAAACTCACCTTTCAGAAATAATAGGTTCTTTATCATTAGAAAAAACATAAAAGTATATACTCAGTATTTTTGAGATCTTAAAGGACTATTGCATATATCCATACAAACGCTCAAAATGCTAAAAAAGCTGCAACTTTAATCCCCCTCTTTTTTTTAAAAAAAAGTAAAATCTGCTATGGAGGATCTCTCTGTCAGTAGATTATGAGAAGCCCTCTTACTGTGACGCTCTGACCGCTTGTTTCCTATGAGCACCTCGAGCCCCCTCTCTGCTGCCATCGAAGGCATCCTGACAGCTCCAGCCAGAGCTCTGACCCACATGTGAACTGAATCAAGTAAGGTAGTTCCCTTTTAACAGGTTTCCTCCCTTAAATAGAATGATGGAGTAAAGGCACATAAAGCAGGAGGGGTAGCAGCACTCTGCAGTAACTTCCCCTCACACTTTTTGCTTATTTTCTGATCTTTGTCCTCACCAGGATATGACATATCCATGTGCACTCAGGAGAGTGTGATTTTTATTTCCCAAGAGAAGTAAACAAATAATTTCTATTTGAATTCCTGTCATTGGCTCCTGTTGAGTTACAACAAATATTCAGAATAAAATTGTATGTTTTATATTTCTCAGCTATTCACTTCCAAAACCAAGATATTTCTAGATCAAAAAGCTTCAACTTGCAAATAAAAATCCAATAAAGTATTTTGGCTTACATCTTACAAAACAGGTAAGGCATAATTAGAGAAAATGCAGTAAGTTTGGAGAAAAAAAATACAGAGGGAATAAGAAAGGGGCAAGGATATCTGACAAAGGACCCTTTCAAAAACTTCAGCCCAGTTTCTGTAACTGCCCCAAACATTCCTCAGTGGCATCTCCTGATTCTGCTGGATCTACCCTGAATCCAGAGAGTAAGATTTTCTTCAGCTGCAATTAACATCACAGTTTTTCCAAGAGGAAGGAAAAAGCCTGTCTAGCTGAACAGCCAGCACTGCCAATGGTACTGTTCTGGTTTTACAGGGATTCTTTAAGCTGTATTAGAGTCTTGATGTGGAAAGCAAACAGGTACTGCACCCACATTCCCATTAATTTTTGCTACTGTTTTACTTTACTGAGTGGATATCACAATGTTCTCTGTGATACTCGCAATTACCCTCCCAGATTCCTTGGGGGAAGAATATATACATTTCATTCAACAAAGTATTCCTCCTCACCCTAAAATCCCCAGACTCTTGCTCCTGCTATGAACACAAGACACCAGGTATCTGCTCCCTCTTCAAGAGCAAGAAGAAAAAGCCACTTGTAAGCGGTCTAGCAGTATCGGGACCAAAAAACTTCCTTTGTTCTGGCCTCTTTTTTCATGCACTTGGTCAGAAGCCTCGTCAGAGGCACAGACACAGAAAAACTGAAATAATTCCCTAGTGTGGAAAGGAAAATGGCGAGAAGCTGCTGGGTGTCCTCAGCGTAGCATGACGCTGAGAATCGAACATGAAACCCTGTCTCTACAGGGAGAGGTGTCCTTACCAAAGAATTAAACACGAAATCCTGTCCCTATGGGGAGGGGGGTCCTTACCAATCCCTCTGCAATCCACCCGATTCCTTCATTCACCATACACTCTCTGGCACCTGCAGGGAAGCACACATTCATCTGGAATTCCCATTTAATTGCAGAAAACAAAGAAATACCACCATTCTGATCAGTAAAAAATAAGAAAGCTTAATGGCATTCCAGCACAAAATACGTTTCAGTCCCTCATCCTTAGACAGTAGCTGCAGCAAAGCTTTGCGGAATTTGGGTACGCCTGACTTAGGAATGGATCAACAACTAATCATTCAGGGTTTCCTATGAAGGAGGACCAGAAGCACTGAGTAAACCCGTTCATTATTTCCAGATACTGGAGCCACTTCAAGAACACCTGCTGCGAAGAGTAGTTCAGGAACCAATTTTTTTTTGATTGCATATCAGCAAGATCAGCTGTCATAAATGTAACTCTCCTGGTGAAGCATACAATACACAGAAGAGTCAAGGACACTCATGGGTCAATATCTCATTAAGGCTTTTAAATTGAAAATATATATTTATTTTAAAATTGTTTCACAAGTGATCACTCCCTGGTTTGAGGATGTTTTGGATCCACAATAATTTCTCAGTGCACCTTTCAGAAAGTTGTCTCCCAATAAAAAGAAGCCTTTACACATTTCAAAAATATTATTCTCTGAAAGCAGCCCTTGGGACTTCGCTTGAAATGCAAGCAGGTGGTTTTGAACTACGAATTGGAAACCATAGTAATTAAGGCACAGAACTCAGGATTTTTTTTTATTTATTTATTTTTTTTTTAAAGAGTACAGTTGGAAGAAGTAGGTGAATATCTACTAGTTATCTATTGACTGAATTAGTTTTGAATTCCAACTACAATGTGCCATTATGCTTTTGTATGGTGTTGATATCCAGAATAGACATGAGATAGGCTAAAACATAAAGCTTTTAAAAAAATTCACAAAAGGCCAAATTTTCCAAAACTGATTTCTCTTTTTATATCAGAACTGGCAGCCACTATCTTGATCAATTAGACATCTAAGTACATTCACATGAGGAAGCTGTAAAGCCCAAATAACACATAATTGTGAATTCACAGTAAATGCCCATGGTATCTGAAATATATACTGAGCATCAAGCTAGGTCAGAAGAATTGCAGACATGGTAATGAAGGGGCAGTGCCAGTCAGAGTGGCTAACAACTCATGCCAGTGAGTATACTATCAAGATGAGCAATACTTTGTTTAATTCCACACTAGCCATACTGAGGTTTTTAAATAAACAGCAGTTTTCTTTGTTAAACAGTTTATTTTGGTAATCTTGGTTTGTTCTCTGTGGGCAAACTAGCTGCTTTGAGGTTTAGCTCATCTAACGCTAATTGCATGTAGTTTACAACAGAGGACTGAGTTTATGCAGCATTGCAAACATGTCCAAGGCTCTTTTAATACAAAAAACTCAGTATTTCACTGAGAGAAGAGTAGGAGAAATAATCCAGTTTACCGTTCGTGAACAAGAGGTGCATTACAAGCATTTGTAAGAACAAGTAGTATTAGCACTGAGCACCGATGAACAAAGGTTTCTTCTACAGCTCAGAGACAACCTAGTTAAAGATTTTACAACAGTAATATTATTATTTAAGTGGTCTACGTGGCTGGAAATTGCTTAGGATAGAACTTACTGCTCCCTCAACAAAAGGAAACATAAACATTTCCATATTCAGATTTTAAAAATCTGATTGTTTGCACTATTTCTAGTGGAAAATCTTAGATTCAAATCATTGGCTGGGTAGTTGTGCATGTTCATGGAGCAGAGATGCTGAAGCTTATTACTAGCTAATGGGATTTACAGAAATACTGAAAGCAGCTATACATTCAGGCAGGTCTGTTCGCAATTGCCCTAATTTCTATCGTGCAAACAGAGGTAATAGTTCTTATTTTTTGAAAAATCTTGATCTTTCTGAATCCCAATGTCTAGATTCTGTTCTCATTTTTGACATTTTTAGTGCCTGCTCTTAAACTAAGTTATTTTTATTTGTTTGCAGCAAACTCTAGATAATAATAGGTCCTTAGAAGGGAAAAGTATTATTTGAGTTCAGCAGGGATAGAAGAAGAACAACTTTAGTAAGCAGGGATGGCATATGGAGCTGGTAGCATATTAATGTAATTGTAATGCAGAACATATATTATGAAATAAGGAAAAGCTGCATAGCAGCAGCATAGAGGTGAATCATCTCAGCTTTGCAATCAAAAATCCACGTTGATATTTCTAAACAGGCAACTTTTTTTTTACTGAAATCGATGACTAGCCAAAGCTCAGGGCAAGAACAGAGGGTAAGATTACCCCAAAATGCAGATACCTTTCAAGCATACAGACTGACAGGTCACAGGGGTGCCATTCCTTCAGAAAACAAAGCCCACTAAGCCATTTCACCCGCCATCAGTGCTACCTTGAAATCAAAGACACATTGAACAAAGTCCATAAATAATTCAAACTCAGCACTGTCACAAATGTCATATATGACTTGCAATGATTGAAAGTAACTGAATCTCAGCTCAAGAAGAGAGAATCTGGGTTAGAGGTAATTAGCACTTTAATTGCATAATTGGGAATTATAAATTACCTGTCTTATATAAAAAATAATTGAGGAGGTTATATGATATTAGCTGATATTTCATCTTTTTGGTTAAACCACGTGGGCTGGTAAATTCAGAGACAGAGACAGCTGTGTTTGGGCTTAAATTGATTTTTTTTTTTTTCAATACAAGGAAAGGGCAAGCATTTTAACAGATTTCTAAATAATTTCTAAAAGCTTCCCAAACTCACATCCAGTTGATTTGCCTTTCATCTAATTCTCCACTGGTGCCACATTTCTCTACCCCAATCTGAAAATTCATCAGATGATACATTTTCACAGAAATTCAGCTAACCCATTTCATTATGAATGCTCAAATGCAAACAATGAGTATGTAGATCTATAACCTCATATACTACTGCTGCTTGTTCAGGAGCATGGCAAGACAACTTCACAGGTACCTTAGAGATGGGACAGTTTCTAGAGTGCTCTGTAAATACACCTTTACAATAAGTCAATCTTTAAATTAGCATTCAAAGAGCATTTTAAGTAAGTCTTTGAGTATGGTTATCAAATTATTGTTTTCCTGAAACTCTTAACTCTACTTGGAAAATTCATCTGTGATTTGCCAGAATTGCTTGATTTATCTACCTAAAAACTGGTTGACCTATGAAGTCAAATGTTATGACAACTATTAAAATTTTTGCTGTTACTGTCTGCTAGCAACTAAGCTGACTGAAGTATTCATAGTACTAAACTGCAAAGATTTTAATGTTATCCTAGCAAACTTGCAAGTCCAGGTCTACATGACTTTCTGCTTTTCCATATGTGAACGTTCAAGCTGTAATAACTTTGTACTGCCTGTCAATAGAAGAGCATGTCTCCTGCTAACTCTGCAATGGACTGTTACATAGAAAATAAAAATAAGGTTTATCCAAAGGATTACATCAGAGCTCTACTGAGTGAAAAAAGTACTACCATTAAGTAGCAGATGGAAAAAGTAGAAATAGGACATGAGATTGGTGTCACTGAGACTGCAGCTATGATTAGACTCTTGCAAGTAATGGAGTTAAAATAATGTGAATAACTGTACCTGCAGCTGGTAGTGAAAACGGATCATGTATACGCTTCTGGAGTCTATTGCAACAGCAAGTAAAATGGGTGGTCTTAAACCAACCTTAAGTTGGGTGGTTCAACATTGATATCAAGGGGAACACAGGAGTACAGCGCACAGTTTAAGATGGGAAAACGTGTCCTTTTTCTGCACTGTGCTAGCATCAGCTTCTGTATGTGGATTCACATTGCTGCCCACAAGCGTCAATCTCCCCGGCCAGTGCGCCGAGGCAGCTGACAGCAGCACCAGCTCTCGCCGCGCTGCGCCTGCACAGCAACGGGGAAGCTCAAAACCCTGAACCAAGGGTTTCGTCTCATCTGTTCCCTACAGCAGAGAGGTTTTTAAACGAGTTTTCAATCTTCACCAAATACGTAAATGAGTAACACAGCTCCCTGCTGCTGCACAGTACAAAGCAACAGCATACAGCAATGACCATTAAGAAAGGTCTCACTTTTATTTCTTCACCAATTCTGAAGTCCACTCGCAGTCATATACATCAGTAACAATACAAAACCATGTTCTCAGTGGTCTAAACTTCATACTTAATCTAATATTACAGAAAGAGATGGCATGAAATTTTTTAAGACTCATTGCTCCATTTCTAACTATAATAATTCTAGATCTCAACTGGCATATTTTAATATAATTTTTTTGTAGTTTAAACCTATTTATCAACAGCTAATTAATGAGGTCTAAATCCTTTGATGACAGAATGATTAAACTGCGTTTTAACTAATCCATCTTTAATTAAAATGCTGCCAGCAAACCATTTCTGGATGTGTAAAAAGGACACATTTATAGATGTTCACTCTTTAAATATGCATTATGTAAAGCCAATAATTAGAAGAACTCATGATTTCAATTATATTTTAATTACTGTTACATATAAAACATGCTTTAATAGATGTAATGCAATACATTTTCTTTCTTTACAACCCACTAATCATTCCTATTGGGGTGACAACCAAATAAAAGGAAGTTTAATATATGCGCTAGTACTGGAATCCTGTTTTAGCTTTGAGCCAATTCTCTCTCCACTTCTTCTTTGCAGCAGAAAGGTACTTAATTATCTCCAAACCTAAAACACAAATGAATCCCTATAAATCCTTGCTAAAACTCTAAAAGGAGATTAGCTGTAACTGACCATAATAAAGAGAAAAGCTTTATTGTCACTATTAAACTTGTATGTCTTCAAACTTCTTGAACTCAAAACACAAGGCTACTTAAAGCCTGCTAGTTAAGGAAAAAAATATAAGGTGACATTGGTTCAGAATTTCCTACTTCTTTCCTCTACTCGTTTGAGGAAATAACATGAGTCAAGAGATGCTTTAATTATTGCAGGAGCCACCAAGTTTCATATATTTAGGGCATCCCTATTCCTCCAGCTGGAAGGGGAGGTGTGGCAGATGAACATAATGGGATGATTGCAGCCAACTCCCCATTATCTGCATTAATGGGAGGCTAAGACTTATAAATATGAAAGTGATAGAAGTTTAACTATTCTTTACTATAGCTAACGTAGTTTTTAATGCAAATACGAGAAAAATTATGTCTTTCTGAATCACAGAGTGCACAGTTAGCTGGTTAGGAGCACTTAATATCATATAGTAATCCAGCCTTTAAAATTGCATGTTATTACAATGGATATTTTTTGCTCACTGAGACAACCTAACATTCAATAAATTATAGTTATTAAATATATTTCTAAACCCTGTATGTTGGTTGTATCACACAGTAAGTTCTCAGTCTTACAGTTTCACTGCTTTCAGTGATCTCAATTCGATATGAAGAAACTAATAAGCTTATAGCAGAAGTTTAATTCGCCCATGAAATTGTACTTTACAATATTCAAAAAAGGTATACCATTTTATTACTATGACTGAGATATGTTGAATTTAATTTTCGTAAGTGGATTTCTACTGCTCAGATAGATTAAATTGCCAATATTTCAGTTTACTTCAAGTTTTCTCTCAAAAATATTTAACACTTGATAAACTTCGATAGCAAGATGTTTTCACATCACAGGTGCCCTAAGAAAAAGTCACTGAACACAAGGATATTGAAACATCCATGCAAAAAAACTTAAGTTGCTTCAAAATCTGATTTTCATAAATCCTCTCCCACCATTTCCCTTTTTGTCTGCTCCTACATAGAGCAAACTCCTAGGAGCAGGGACTCTATTTTATTAAGTGCTCTGAACGTTGATAGTCTCATTAAATAACAAGAACGACAGACTATTATGAAGACTATGTGAATTGCATCTCCTCAGAGAGTATGTCTGGAAGGGTCATTTTGAGTATTTAAGTATTCATACTTAACAAATGTCAAGAATAAACATTGCTGTTTCAATGAGCTTTATCAAGGTTCATCAAACACTCCTTACTTTTCAAAGGATTAAAATACATCTACCCTGAAGAAAAAACACTGGCATCCAATTGCTGTCCCACCATGTCAGGAGTCCAGCACTGCCCACACTAGTCACAAGCAGCTAAATGAGAACGTATCTGTATCTCCTCACATCTCCTGTCCTTCTAATCAGGTTACCATCTCTTTACTGTCCCTTATCATAGTGCATTCCTCTATGAGGCCATGGAGAAATATATTTAAGGACACCATGTACAACAATATTAAATGGGAAGAAATATCCAAGATCTAGTTGTTAGACAAGTGCTCAGGAAGGACAGTAGTAAGGCCAATATCAGAAATAGAAACGACATATGGTAGAAGCAAATCAGATATATATGGCTGAAAGCAACTGCCTGTCTTATTTACAATTTAGTATCGTGGTATATTTAAATGCTAACTGTAGTAACTGCTTTTGTTTTAAGATGGCACTTTGGCCAGTGAAGTGCTATGATTTCCTTCTCTACAGTCTAAAGAGGCTTCTAACTGAAGCAAGGACATGCGGCCCAAATGTCAGCTGCTTGCCTGCTTTCATGCTGAGTAAGTCTAGTCCACTAGAGTAATACAGAAAGGGAGAGATTATCAACATTTTCTCCCGAGGATATTTTCTGAGACTCATGCCAAACAATTGGAGCTGCGAGAAGCAAGAACCCTGCAGTACACCATGTTTCTCCCATGCATTTTCAGGAATAAAACAGCACAACTGCGGCTTCATTAGTAGAGAAAATGCATCTAAACATTGAAAAGCTAGTTAAGTATTTCAAAATCATCTAGTTAACTCCAGCGCACCAACTTCTTCCTAAAATTACATTCTTCCTTCCCTATACCAAAAAAACAACTTTTTTTCCTCTCAGGAGTCTAGACTGTTTGGCTGGGTCTGCTCCTAGATACTATGTCATCAAAAGGGAAGGAAAGTTTTCCTGGCTACTGCAGATAAATGACAGATCAGAGATGTCCTTCTCTAATCTTTGTGTCCATGTTTCAAGGGTCCTGGCCATATAAAATGAGTGAATAGGTGCCCAGAGGACTACACCATTTACCACAAATTACTTCTTTATGGAAGAATCAATTTTATAGTCTCCTGAATTTCAAACACTTGCCTCCTCAATCCAGTGGAATTACTCTTTTGAGAGTCAAGCCTGAGATAGATGACTCCAAGGAGCTACTCTTGGGGCTATGAACTATCTGTTATAAAAATCTAGAGAGGACTTGTAAGTCTTTGAAAAAGACTCAGAGTAAAAAAAAAATATGTATCAACACTTTAACATTATATGGCTGAAGGTATCCAGACTAATCTGTTGAGTTTCCAACAATCTTCTCTCCCAACAGACTAGAAAGCTAAATTCACGTCAATCCAATGTAATTGAACCAGAGAGCATTTGCAAAGGACAATGGAAGCTATGCTGCCCTGCACACCGTCCTGCAAACTCCAACCTACAGGTTTTCCTCTCAAGCTTGGAGAATTTTACAAAGCTGAATGCATGTGAATAAAACTTTAAAAACATGTTAACTAATTTCAACTTCCAAGAACTCTCAGACAATAAGCAAATACAAAACAAAAACTATTACCAGATATGGGGAACAAAATACATCCAGCAGAGATCAGTTTAACACCTCTGAAGCTCTTGCTTCCCTCCACCCGCAGTCTCAAGAACAAATCCATAACACTAATCATGGTTCCCCCAGTCCACACAGCCGAGTAAGAAAAATCATTCAGGTGGAAGGTAAGAGAAAGTACAGCCTTAACAGGACTCTCAACAATTTAAGCTGTCACGCGAGGCTTGACAAATCCACTTGCCTGCTCATAAGTGACACACAGGAAATTGTCCAGTTCAGTGCTCATCAGTTTCTGCAGATTTACTGCTTTTATTAGAAAGAATTAAAGTCATAAGGATTAGAAAGATGACATCAAGCAACTATAAATGAGTGTAGCATTTCACGGCATGCCTAAAACTCTGAGGATGTCTCAGTGACTCCACTCCTGGCCCTTCAGAGCCTCCACTGGTACCAATTATAACAAGAATCTAGCACTTGGCCAACAGTATAATTCCTGGATCTGTCAAAAAAAGAAAGAAAAAATGTTGTCCTCATGCTGCATGTATACTTAAGGCTTGAAACTGCTTGTGTCAAGATATGAAACTGCATAGCAAAGCCACATCTGCTGGGAGGCATGGCCATGCTCGTACGCTAAAATGGCACCCTCTGCTCTCTTTATGGCGAAGATTTGTTACCTGCTGAACGCAGTTCCTTCTCCCTAAATGAAGATGAAGGCACGCAGGAAAGCAGGGCAACACACAGAGGCAATACTTGCAGGACAGCAGCTACCAGCCTAACCCCACGAGGTCTGCTGTGCTTTCCTGCTGACTTCAGCTTAACAAGCAATCACATCCCTGAAGACAACAGAAAAAAATCTACATGTTAACGCTGCCTTAAAGCACGCCCCAGACTGTAATGCTAATGCCAAGCAGCACTGAGTTGATCTATTACAACTCACAACTTATTTCTCTCCTTGCAAATCTCTGCGACAGGACTCGAGCAGCTCCAGCGGAGAGTCCGGGAAGCCAAAGACACTGGTTCTGCCAGGAATATAAAAAGTGTTGGAGATTCTTCCTGATTCAGTTGGCAACTATCTTTTTACTAATGCCTTTCACCTTGTTCCTTTCGCTGCTCTCTGCGGAGAGGTGGACATTGCTCACTGGGTTCAGTAGGCCCATGGCACACAAACAGGCGAGGAGGCGCGGTGACGGCAGCTGGCACCGGCAGCACAGCGATAGCCTACAAGCCCCAAGGAGCCCAGGGAAAGGAGGAGAAGCAGATACCCAAGGTATGGGCTGGAGGCGATTTCCTGATGGACGACACGGTGTCTCCACTCTGTCAGTAGTGCCCATCAGCAGCAAAAGCAGCTCTTGGAAAGGTGAAGGTTTCTCACCCTGCCCACCCTACTGCCCTGACCGCAACGCCCTGTCCTTCCTTGCGCCCAGGTGAGGAAAGGCAGACAGATTTTTATGTTCAACCTACATGAGTCCTTGCTTAGGAAAATCTTTGCCAAAATATGCTGGTTTTCCATTAAAAAGGTGCTGGTTTTGTAAACAGGCAGAACTTATCATTTCCCTTTCTTTCTTTCAGTGGTTTCTATTATGTTTCTGTACCTGAGTCTTCTCTGAGTTTGCCCTGCTGCTCCGCACAGTTACTGAACTCGCAGGGGCATTTTTGTTCAAGTGGCCAAGCAGCCTGGACAGTACTGTGCACTGCTTAGATCATTTCCGTCTTACCAAAGCTAAACAGAACATCACAAAATGACCTGGATAATTGTGTGTGTTGGCACTCAGTCTCAGTAAAGAGTTCTCCTTTTGCTTACACCACTTTCCAAATGGAGCCGACATCAGAATACTACCTGCTACACAGATACCAGACAGAAGTAGTATATACAGAGATTTTAAAAAACCCTAAAAATTACCTTGGACTAGATGCACACCTTCTGAGGTATTCAAGCCTTTGTTCTGAGATGCATGTGTGTGTATATAAAATATATACATTACATGTAAAAATATATTTTTTATATTACACACACACACTCACATATATATAAAATCTCATTAGCTCCTTCTGAGAGAATTTCACCACACAGAGGATGTGTTCAGTTGTTTGCAAACTCTTATTTTTAAATTATTTCCAGATCAAGTCCAGCACCCTGTAGCTTTCATCTAAATTTTTTCTTCTTAAACCTATGACAACTCCCTTAGCTATATTAAAAACATTTTGTATTAATAAACTCAGCTGATAAAATGAATCAGATCTTACTAAATGAATGCCCAATCATTGTGATGATCTACTAGCTCTCAAAGGTGTACATATATATGATTTACTGGGATCTAGAGATCACTTCTGTTAAGTCAAACACCGTCAGAATTATTGTCAACTCCTCTGTAACCCCATTTGTGAAAAAAGAACAAGCATTAGAAGATGATTCTTTCCTGACAACTACTTTTGTCTGTCAGTCAGCCAGATTTTAATCCATTTAATGTGTACTTTATTAATATTGTATAGAACTAATCAAAATGTTGTGCGATAGTAAGTCAAATGCATTACGGAAGGCTAAGTACATTACATCTATTGAGTTACCTTTATCAACCAAATGTAATCTAATTAAAAAAATAAATCCAGGTTTCTTTAACAAGATCTTTTCCATAAAAATCACATTAACTCAAATGAATTGAACACTTGCCCTGCCTTACTGGAACCCCATATCAGCATTGCCATAGTTGCCAAATGAGCTTTCCCCATGGGGAATCCAAGCTGGCATCTCCCATCAGCACATGGTGGCTCCCCTTCTCCCTGCCCTGTGGAAACCAGAACAGGACCACTTGCTAGATTCTAAACCATCCTGCAGGCCTTCTATGTTGTAGACACACATGGCTATTAAACTAGTTAGGAAACAGCAACAGCAAAAAAGATCATCCATTTTCTCATGAAAGAATTGTGTATAGCTTTTCACTCTTAAT
The DNA here is from genome assembly GCF_036370855.1 of Dromaius novaehollandiae. Taxonomy (NCBI): domain Eukaryota; kingdom Metazoa; phylum Chordata; class Aves; order Casuariiformes; family Dromaiidae; genus Dromaius; species Dromaius novaehollandiae. Next base: position 13,689,105 of record NC_088110.1, read on the forward strand.
ACTACATCTACTAGAGGAGAAGTGGAAGTGATAAGTGAGATCTGTCTAGATCAAGGAGTCACTTAATGAAATTAATCATGAAACAATTTTTACATTCAAGAACATAAACCTGACGTATTAAAGCAATTGATAACTAAAAAGCCAATTTTATTTCTTCATTTCTAAAATACATTTTAAAATGTATTTTTTAAAGTACTACTTAACTACAGACATCAGCTGGCTGGTAATTCCACCAAACAAATGACTTTCCCCTTCAGTTTTTGAGTTGAGTTACTTTTACATGTCCCTAAGTGTTCAGCAGAAACCAGCTACATCAATAAAAAATGTCAATTTTGATCTGCCTCATGAGATGCAAAAGCTTCAGACAGATTTTCAGTCAGAAGACAGAGCGACTAGAACAGCTATTATTAATAGCCATTAGAGAGAGTGGCAGGAGCAGAAGACAGCTCCCTCGATTTAGCCTGGATTAAGCGGATACTGTATGCAGACAGACCTTCAAGCACCGCAAATAACTTTAAAACTCTACATTGTGGTTGAACTCTCTCTGCTGTCAGAACTGGTTGGGTCACATCACATGGGACAGTTTACAGCAAAGTGACAAGCGTTTTGCTAAACTGCTAAGTATATATAACTTATAATAAACTAGACAGAATTCCTTAAGTACAGCTACTTGAGCAAAGGTCTACAAGAACCAGTGAGATAACGGAGATTGTTTGACATAGAACTAATCAGAAAATCATTATAGGAAAGGAGAAAATACAGAGGCTTTGCTAGAGATATCCCTAGCTTTTAAATAGCATTTTCCATGTCTTCCCTATCCTATCAAAACCTTCTTTGGTTTTATGCCATCTGTATGTTAAGTTGGCTCATAATAGAGAAGTGATGTGAGGTAATTTTTAATTGGGCAGATACTCAATTTTCATGACAGATAAGGCATCACGGGTAGATAGATATCCAGTTTTTACTAAAAGATTTGACATCAGTATCATTCATATTAAGAAAGGAAGCAAAGGAAAACTTTGCAACTAAGATACATGTGGTACTTCCTAATTCTGTTTAATAAAACGTGTAGTGAGCAGGGTAGAGTTTAGCTTTGCTTTTCCTTTCCCATTCCTTTCATTTCATTTCATTCTAATGCAGTTGCCATCAGCCATCTTTGAACATAAAATCATTTAAGCCATAAAATGCAGAACAATACAAAACTGAAAAGGACTCCAAACCCCAACAAACTTAACACAAAATGGCTATTAGAAACGGGCTCAAGGGAGCAGAGGAATACCCTCCCACGCTCGTATACCCTCCTGGCGCTGCTGGACACGCATGACTTGGAGGTGGTGCCAAAGGAAGGGGACGCAGGGGGAGACCACACTGATTTCGGCCAGTCCTTTTGGACAGCTGGGACCTCGTTCCACCCAGGATGATTAGGCAGGACTTTCCATCATGACTGGCTGAAGGTCAGTCACAAGGTCACTTCAAGAGCAGCTAAGTATCCCACACACCCAAAATACTAAAGCACTGATTCATACTGTATCCAGCTGGAACCAAGGGTTTACCTGCCTTTAAAAATCTGGCCCTTAAGAGCTTAAATTCTCCTGAAAAGGCACTATGAAAGTGGGGCTACAGCACTTTAGAAAATTGAAACCAATATCCTTACTTATGTTAGTGGCAGCACCTTTGATAATTTAGGCTGAAAGGAATCCAATAGATTTCCAGCTCTCCAGGCTTGCCTCTCCTTTCCCCTTAGGCTGGGCAATGAGAACAGATGACTCGATTTCCCTGCAGCTCCCCCTGCACGGGGTGAGCTCACCAGCCCACACCGACCTCAGCCTTTCTTTGGGAAAAACATCTCACCTGGCTTTTTCTTAAGCAATTTAATGCATTATTTCTACCAGTCTTCATTAGAAAAAAATGGAAAAGGAGAGTCTTAAAGACAAAACTTAGCAACTGTAGTGACTCTGTGGGAGGAACACATTTCTAAGTTTCTATTAATTGCAGCTGAAGACAGGCACCTTTGTTAAAAGCATGCAATATGGAAATAATTGCAGTTCTCCAAACTATTTTGTATAATTACTTTCTTGACAAAATAATCAATGCAATAAAAGCTCATTAAATTGCTACAAGTCCTCTCTTCCAAGTGTACAATCATGCGGATTTTCATCTTCTTGATCACCGTTAGTCAGAATAGTTAGAACAAGAGCAAGATGTACAAAGCTCACCAACAGCTAAAACAGTGATATTTTTCTTTGCACTGTTATTTTTATAATACATTTTACTATTTTTCTCTTAAGTGAGTTTCCCGTAGAGTCTTGCAGAGTTCCTTTACAGATATTCAAAGCTTTTTGGGGAAAATACTGTTACACCTATTTATTCCAACTGCTTTCAGTCTCTGCAGCAATCACTACATTAGGGTGAACTGTAGTTTAGAGACTATCCAGACTACTGCTCTGCTTTAGCATTTACCTGCAGTTTAAATTTGTTCTCCTTAAATTCACTAATTCTGTTAAGGATCTTAAAAAAAACAAAACCAAAAAACCCTCCTATTCCTTTAATTACTAATTTTTTAAGTTGTATTCTGCTTTTATTCTACCTCACAATGACTAACAAAAAAAACTTGTAAGAAAAGCAAATCTGATTAGTTTAATAGAAAACTGGAGCTTGACCTTAATATACCAAATGAGCATAACTGCAGAAGCTGTATATTGGATTTGAAGGGAAAGCAGACCTTAAGGGTGGGTTTTGGAGCATATTTGAGTATTGTCACAGAGGAGCAACAGATCCAGCCGTGACTGGGGATTTGCTGCTGCAGGTACTGTATGAAGAATTAGTGGTTCTTTACCATCTAAGCAGAGAAGGGAAACAATGAAAAGAACACCGTAAGGTGATCGAAGAGACTTGTTTAACATCTCCTGTCAGAGCTCAGTACAGAAAACATTTATAAGTTTTAGTCCAAGCCTTAATCCCTGGATGTGCTGACCCCTGTGCCAGCTGGTCAAGATGGCAGTGTCTCAACTGGTAACTTTCTTGACTTTTGCTATTAGATGAGCATTTGTTATAAACTGGTTTTCTAATCTGTTCTTCTGCAACAACTCTGGTCTAGGGCTAGTTCCTCTACCCTTCTTAACGAATTATTTGCATTAATAGTATTAAACAAATGTCTTCATCCCACAGGAGGCATTGGAGAAAAAGCCTTCATAAGGCCACGCTTTGTCACGTGGGCACTCTCAGGCTGCCCAGCGATGCACTGGTGCACAGAGACCACCAGTGCTTAGCCAGCCTCAGAAAAATTCATACGTTTAGGCCACTACGTAATTCATTTACTAAGGATGCTCAAGTGCAACAAATCCTTAAATACAGAGTACCACTAGAGTCCACAAATTTAATCAGATACAACTTCAATGTTAGAAAGAAAACCCCAAGAACCAAGCATCCAATATTCTGAGCTACTTATTTTCTATTTAGAATAAAGAGAATGATATCTGTAATATCAGACACATACAGCTTCTGAGTTTGCTATCTAAAATTACCACTGTTGCCTCTATTTGAATCATCTTTAGCTAAAAATGAGGAATAAATAAATAAATAATGGCTTATGGTCCTGATTAAATCCTAGCAGGTTCTCACACTCTCAAAAGCCAAATATCATCCTTGTGCTTCCCCTTTTCCACTCTCCTTTCCTTAAAACCCTGTTCATATGTTTTTTGTCCATCTTCTTTTCCTTTTTTAAAGCTTTCTTGATTCATGCTACACTGAACTTTTCCAAGAACAAAGAGTTCATACAAATTTCTTCTACGTAGATTCTTTGTTGGCTAAAGACCATCTCTATATTTTCTTCTATTTGCTGTTATAGCCATATCGGCATCTTTCCTAGTCCCTTTGGAATTTTGCATCTTTCAATGAAGTCTCCTCTTAATCCTTCAATCTAATTTAGAGGAGCATTTACTTTCACTAATCACTCTGAAAATCAAGACCTTTGGATACAATTATGGATACTTACTGTTCTATTGCCCAGATTTCTATGACAACAGATTGGAATCACACACCAAATCCCCACTAAATCTTTGCATGCTGCCGAGGCATTTTCCCTGCAGTATACCGTTCCCATTTTTATCTACTCATTCTAAAATCTAGTATGTACTTTTCAGTTTTTTGAATTGAAATGGTCCTAACTATGGTGCTACTAGAGAGATGACAACCAGTGTTCACAGACTGTATAGCACACACACATTTTTTGAAGGAGCACAGTACTGTGGCAGAGACCTCTGCTAGCTCCTCAGCCAATTCCTACGTGGCACTGCTGCCGTATTTTCTTTGCCAGAAGTTCAAGAGTTGCATCTAATTTCAGCAGTCTACTACACTATCTTTCCTTGCTCAGGGCTTTGCCAGGTGACTGGCCACAGAGGATAGCTGTCAGATTTTTCAGCCTGGTTTTCTTTCCTGGATATATGTAAAAATAATAAAATGAGAAAACATCCAGGGAGAGGCTTCTAAAACATCTGAGGCACCACTTCCAGTGTCCTCTCATGTTGTACTGTCATCTTCTCTGCTGCAGCAATGTATGATTACAAAGCATAGCCTGTTCTCTCCTACTTACTGATGTGCAGCTGAAAATGAAAAAGAGCAACCTTTATAATGCTACTTTTGGCATTCTATTTCCCAGCTTTGAACAAACTATTAGGAATCAATGTGGGTCTGTTTCACACTATAAATTCAGACTTCACAGGGTACAATTCAGGCTGATTATCTCAATCTTATGGGAGTATTAAAACATCAAATAATTCAGGTATCAGGAAATCAAGGTAATTTTTAATAGAATTAGTAATCCCTGGAAGACATCACAGTGTCATCATTTTGGATTACTCACATATCAGATAGTCTTCATCCTTGAAACGCTCCTTTGCCTCACAGTCTTAGAATTCATTAAAAAAATACACTCCTACCCCAATATTCAGTGAGAGAATAATATCCCATAATACAGGGAAGAGCTAAGAACAGGTACAGAGCAAAGAATCCTCCATGGCTTTACGTACAAGAGTTTCGGGAGATAGAGCAAGAAACGTAGACTTTCACAAGGCAGACAAATCTCCTCCCTCTTTTCAGATGACAACATTCAGCTGAGAAAGAGAAAGGTGCTGGTTTGACACTGCACTAAATCCAAGTTTTGCTCTTAGAGGAAAAGCCAACATAACCTCTAAATAGAGCAGGTTAAGCTGAACTTTAACAACTGATCATAAAAGGGAAGGCTCACTGGTATTTTCCTTCTCTCCTCTGCAGACATGGCTGTTCAAGGGTTTACTTAACAGTTCTTGCCTCTTGGATGGCACCTTCAGGAGGGAAAAACGGGGAACAATCCATCCTGGCAGGCGACACTTGGCAAAGTCCACGTGTCTACTCTTCCCAAAACTGACTGCACAACTGGGACTGCAACAGTCTTCAAAAGGTCGTGATAACCCCACAGGGCAATGCCACTCCAACAGCCTTTTAGAAGTGACATGTTTCATACCTGTAATGACAACTCCTGAAGGTACTAAATCCCCTAAGAAGTTGTGCTGCATCAGGGCTGATTTAAAGGCATTTTTAATATTTTATAGTTTATATATGTGTGTGTATGTGTGCATATATATATATGCACGCACACACTATATATGCAGAAATACATATGCATTATGTTTTAAATATACATAAATATAGCTAGACTACTTGGGCTTTATCCTCTCCTCAGCCACACAGCATGCCTCATTAAATCACACCTTTCAGACTTTCCATAATCAGTATTTCTAATAACTTCACCAGAGATGAAACTGCATTTTAGAGGCTACGTATTGCTATTTTAACAATACCAGTATTCCTTTTAGTCTCTTTCCAACTCAACTGGTATAAACCCTCATTAACAAAGTTTTTTTGACAGCACATGTATGCAGAGAAAGCTCTACTGAATCTTTCTGCACTTTCCAATATTGGACAGAGCAAGCTCTGTGCCCAGAGTGAACAAGCTCTTGAAAACACTACTTATTACTTCATTTCTTTCAGAATTTAACCATTCAAATCATTGTTCTTCAGCTCTTAAGAGATCTTATATTCTCCCTGCAACAAAGGATTGCCACTGCTTTATAATTTTAGAGGGATGAAATACTGAATAGGAAGAATCAAAAGATCAGGATCTACAGTATTTTATTTCCTCTGTTAGATTTTAGCTAACACTTCTATCAACCAAATATTACTACTGTGTAACATGGCACTTTTTCATGAAGCCCACACCAGCAGTTCTATAGGTGCTAAAGAAACAGGCCACAGTCAAGGGTGGCTGGCTATTACAAGGATATACTCTGTAATAACTTCAAGAGTTTTCTTTCTTAGTACACTGCTCTTGCCTGGAATTCATTTCTTTGCATTTCTTCAATGCTTCATTTTTTCCCTTCCACAGCTGCACATTTGTTCAATTGCTCTCTCTCTTTTTCTTTCTTTCTTTTTTTTTTTTTTTGGTCTGGTATGGACAAAACCCACATTGTGGTACCTATTTACCTACAAAACAAAATGCTGCCAGTCCACGTACTTTTGCTTTCCCTGAAAATAAGCAAAATTCCAAGCTCAAATGTTTTTAATTTCTACTCTAATATCAAATGTTTTCAGCTTCTCTACCTTGTAAATCAAACCTTTTACCAAATTCCTTTCACTATCATCTTCTGAACTATCATTCTCTCTCCGATTCTTTAATGCCTATTATAATCCGTCTCACAATATTTCTGTGAAACAGCATGCTATGGTGGGATGAATACTGTGAAACAGCTTTCTTTGTTTCAGTACAATGTATGTGGCTGAAAAAATAGATTAAAAAGATACAACTGAAGAGGGAAGGAAGGAGGAGGAAATAAGGCAGCCTTCTAGACTTGCTCTTTGATGTGATTTTAACAGCTAAAGGGAAAAAGAAGTAAAAAATAAAATAAATATAGATACCAGTTATTAAGCTGCTTGTTTGGAAATACGTCTCCAAGGACATTTCTGAAATGGCTGCCAGCCAAGTATTTGTAAGCAATGTCAAAGAAACAATACGAAAACAGAGATGCTGAAAATGAGGCTGACAACTTGAACTGATGTCTAACACCATTCCGAGTCCGAAGAGCAAGTCACAGCTGCAGCCATGACTCTTCACTCTTAGGCATGTGCGAGAGCCTCATCCAGCTCTCGTCTCCCCTTCGCACTCAGTGGGAGCGCTGAAAACACAGTCCTAGTTGGAACAGAATTTCCGCTTTACCTTTTCTATAAATCACATTCAGAAAAAAGCAGCATGTAGCATGCATGCAAAAGACCCTATTTAATTATATTTCTCACATGAATTTTGAGCAACATATATTCAGTCAAATGTACCATATGATTTAAAATAGTTTCTTTTGAGCAATGTTTTGCTAAACAACAATTTGAAGCTTTTGAACTTTGGACAGTCACATCAGACCATTCCTGCAGCAACAGGCAGCATGAGAGTTTTAAAGCCAGTACTATTTGTTGAGTCTTTTGCAGAAGATCAGGCCTTTACCGAGGGGGAAAAAAAATGTTTTTTGAATTCTTAACAGCTTTTTTTTTTTTTTTTTTTTTTTTTAAATTCACTAAAAACGTTCTTCAGCCTAGACTGAAAGCTTATGGTGTTCAAACTCAAACCGGCATTACCATGCAGGGTTTGTAAGTATATCTCACAGAGGCGCACTTCCAGGCAGTTTAACAGATACTTTGTTATAACAATACAAATCAGCAAGACCAGTGGCTTTAAAAAAAGTATTCTTATTAGTAGTATGCTACATGAACACTACTTTTATCAAAAACATGTGCCAACTCACCCTACAAATAAATTGCAACCTCATAAAATTGTCAAAATTGTATCCCTTAGGAACAACAAAAAAGTTTGATTCACATGCATTTTCATTGCTGTAAAATATTTCATATTCTGTTTCTCCTGTGTAAAGCATAATAGGCTACATAATTTGATTTACACTTGGGTGATCTGGTACATCCATTAGCTATGGAAAAAACAGTGCAGCAAATATTTCAAGGTTTATGCTCCAAGTTTCAAGTATTCCTGATGCTGAAATAACGAATGGGGGCAGGCAAGTAAGTGAAAAAGAAAAAAAAATTGTCTGCTGACTCTTGCCAACCTAAAGTAATACAGTAATTCCTAAAGTAGTAACTTTCTAGTAGGTGATGGAGGGGTGGGAAAAGAGTCATTCATGCCTTCTTTTACATTAAAATTATTATTCTATGTATATGCTGAAATATTATTTTAAGCTATTATGAACAAAACAATTGATTAATATGAAATTTTAAAAAAGGAAATAATGCTAGCCAGAATGTTTATATGAATTAAAACTTTACCTGAGTTTTCAGATTACTAATTTTGGAAATGAATAACATATTTGCAAGTTAGTAGATACTTTTCAGTAAATCCCCCACAAATCCTAGATAAAAGAGACATCTGTTTCTTATCAGAAGAGCCTGCCACATGCGTGAAAAAATGAGATTATGTGCACGTTAACACAGCAGCAACACAATGATATTGTCATCACTCTATAGATACAACAAGAATTAAGCCTGTATTTTTGAACATTTCTTTTAATTTTTCAGAAGATGAACACACACAAGTTTTCTGGATTTTAACACTAAATAAATTATACTGAATAGTGGAAAGAACTGCTGTAATACACATTTTAGAACTTTAAGATCAGAAAAAAATCAACTTCATTATGTAAAAGTTGTTACTAATGCATAAAAAGCCTGTGCACATGCACAGTAAACCCCCAAATCCCCAAACAATAGCATTGCCCCACTAGCTATAAAAATGACAAACTGCATCTGCAGTCACTGTATACCCAAACTCTGTAACAGATTAGATTTAAAATTGAGCAGTGCACTGAGGTAGCTATTAGTCTTTCAACTCGAGTGTCAACTTCAAACAAATTAATGACCAAGCAGTCTCAACCAAATACTGTCTTGACAATTATAAAGTGCATTTCTAAATCCAAATTCCAGTGCAATATTCCTCCATCAGTTTTCTGAACTATATTTATTTACATGAGTAAAAAAAACAGTACTGCATGCAGTTCTGAAATATTCTGCAAGCTATCATATTCACTTCACCATCCAATTCTTTAATGAGCGACACACACCAGAGATGAAAGCAAAGAAGATCAGAGCAGGAATTTGATATACAAGAGCTGAAAGTTCTATCACACGTGCAACCCCTGTTAAATTCGTCCAACTACACCAGCCTACACATAATCTATAGTTAAGATTAAACTGAATATTCTCCAAAAACCAGCATGATGTGAGCCATACCCACAGCTTGAATCTACAAAGGAGTTGGCCAACAGTTTATATTTTGCACATTATCATCCATCTTCAGCACAGGCTCTTGAAATTAGAGAAGACAAGGAAGCAGACAGTAATTGCTAATTGTATGGCCCTTCCCTTTCCCTTAGAAGTTTGTTTTTTTCTCTTCAAAGCATTATAGATTGATTGTAAAGCCATACTGTAAATCAAAAGAAAGCCACTACTCATTATCTGCTTAGAATTTGCTGGGTTCTCACTGCAGCTATTTCTCTGCTGTTTGATCTCTAAGCCACCGGCAATGTCTACAAGTGCACTACCTACCACGGCTGCCGATACTCACTTTTTCCCTGTTGCCTTTTCAGCAGCTAGATGGATTTCTGCCTTCCTCCAGTTCTAAAGAGAGCCACCAAGATAACCGATTCATAGACACAAAATACTTTTTCAGGTTGGGAGAGGAAGGAGGAAAAAAACCCCAACAAAATAAACAAAAAAACCCCACCGAGCTAGGAGTGATCCAGAGTTAAAGACAATGGCAGTGCATGGTCTACTGGCACAGGCCAATATGCACAACTGCGGTGGCCTGAGCTCCATCTAAAGAATAAAGGAAGCCCTGCCTTCTTCAGAAGATAAGGATCGAAAACTACTGCTGCCTCTGTAAAAGTTATCTCCCAGCAAGTAAAAATACATAAAAACACACATGCTTCCTGCTGATTCCTGTCTGTTTCTAAATTTCTTCATGATGTATGAAAGATAGCATGAAGTTTTGTTTCCTGTTTGTCTTTTTTTCCTCCTGAAATACTAGGAAAGCCCAAGCCTTATCTTGCCCAGTTTTGCTACAGGGCATTGCTCAACCAATCCACTTCTCTTTTCCAGCCCTCAGAAGGCAATAGCATTCAGTCTTTCCCCCAGGTTCTTTCTAGGCAAAAGCAAATATTTAAGCCACGTTTTCACTGCTGTCAGCTTTTAAGAGCCCTGTGCGTGGTGTTTTAGTGAGGACAACACACATGACTGAACAGTCAGCAGGTAATTACGCTGTTCCATAAGCTTTCGCAGCAATGGCCAAGCTCTGGTGACAGCAGCCCTGGGTTAGGTGCAAGACAAGGCACCTGTCTTGAGGACATCTCAAGAATCTTGGGACTTTCGGTGTGAGGACTACTGGAGGCTAGTAGAGGGCTAAGTAGTAGGTGTGGCAGTAGTAAAAGAAGGTCAAGGATATCTGATAATGATGTGGCATTTCTTTGGGGGGTAACAGTGTGATCTGCCATGAATTTGTAGCTGTGTGGAAGTTGGATGCCTGGAGCCCCACACCCCATTCAGGTGTTGAGGATCAACATGAGACCATGAGTGGACCTCCAAGGTGGACTCAGCACAGAGCTGACCAGGTGCCAGGGGTGTGCTCTGTGCACGACTGACACCCCCCCCCCCAACCGCCCCAGTCAGTAGAGAATGGGCTGGTCTGAACTGGTCCCACTGGCTACTACGTGCTCCCCACTGGGCCCTGAAGGCCACAGCCAAGCAACCTGGCACAGTACCAACTGCAACGTGCAACCTCGTCTCACACATTCAAAAGGAAAACGTTTGAGAGGTCTTTACCTACACATGCTTACACACTGATTTTTGAGCTGCCTTTAAAGAATCAAAGCTATAGCAAAGGGCATAACCGTACCGTTCCCCTCCATGTCACCTCATGAAACAGGAGGGGAAAGTGGAACAAGATAAAAAAATTATATATATACACACACACACATTTACATTATATATATATACATACTGAATCTTGAAGGAATGAATACACTTGGCAAATAGCAAAGTAATTTAACTAAAAATAACATGCAAGGATTGTGCTCAGAAATGTAGGTACGGTCAGGGTGTCCTTTAGAGAAGTAGTATATTTTCTATAGAGCAAGTAGGATAGCATGCAAGAGGCTACAGAGCTCCAGGTAAGAACTGATGATCTAGCCTGAACTCCACAGCATGTTAAACCCTCTCTAGGCTGCATATTTCCCCATAATATTTTGAAATACACTTTTGGATGTTTACCAAAATGCATCACAAGATTTTCAAAAATTATTTCTATATAATAATTGCCAATGTTAGTAATTTTACACTTGAAGTGTTCATGTTACGAAAAAAAAACAGTGGGTGCACTCCAAAAGAGAAGCAGTTGACAGCTGACAGACCAAATGAAACATTGGATATTTTGTCCAGTGAATCATATGCTCAGAAATTGCATTGGAAGGAATCATTCTTATAACGCCAGCTCTCCCTCATGCCTTACAGTTATATTCTTCCTGCTCTGAAGGCTATTCACAGGAAAGCCCAAATAGGCAGGTGTTTTGACAGCGGCTTTATCATCTCAGATGAGAGATAATGCTCTCACTATTGTCATTCTTTGGGGCTGCTTGAACTTTCATAGGCAATAGAGACTTGAATGTATTTACTTAAAGTCCAGACTATTTTTAAAAAAGCATTTTTCTTTTCACCACAATCCTGAATACTTCTAGGTAAAGTACATGTAACCCACCATTTTGACAAAACTAGATATACAGAAGACCTATACCCACTGGAAAAACAAACTTTAAAAGCATTCTTCCTCCTCTTTTAATATAGGCAGCTATACCAATTTGCTACAGTTTTGTTATTAAATATTTTATTATCTTTTGCTATTTGGAAAAGCTGCACAGATTACAGAAAAAAAATAGGAAAAAAGAAAAAAAGAAAAAGCATGCAAAGCATAACCTAATGAAAACCTAACATATTCTTCCTCCAAAATAGTCTGTCAGATTTCACTGAGAATTCTACGCAATTGCTAAAAAATAGCATGCACGTCTGCCCACACTAATGGATCTTTATATCCTTTGGCATGAGCCCAACAGAAAAAACTTGCTCATTTTTACTTGCAAAATTCAAGGTCTTCATTTCTCAAAAGCAAAAGGTCTCTCCTTAAGTGTACCTAAGACTATTTTGAATGTCTTCAATAATATTTTAGATTTAGAAAAGTAAAGAACTATGCAATAAATTCAAAGCACTAACTGCAAAAACAAACACGCTGAACACAAGTGAGTGAAAACATCATTTTCCTAGCAGAAGCTCAGCTTATTTAAGATAGTTTGGAGGGGTTTTTTGGGAAAAGGCTCTTGAATCATCTCTTACATGTTAATACTACAGGCTTCAATGAAGCAGCAAAGGAAATTAATTCTCTAGATAAAGACTATTCTGTTCTGAACAGCATTTTTTTGCTTTGGTCTCTGATATGACCTTGCTGCACGAAAAGAAACCATCAGTGTGGCTTCACTCCACAGTGAGGAACCCCCATCTTATCCAAAATAAGTTATATTCTGGATCATAGGCACCTAAATCCCAGTGCTCCAAGCCATGAAAAAGGAATAAAACCAAGACGACTTAATGGTATATACTGTAGGATAAGGCAGATTAAGAATGAGCTCAACAATGGAGGAGGAAAAGGCCTCTGAATCATCTCCTCTGCCTGGAGATTTAAGATTCAAGACAGTTTTGTCTACAGTACCATCAGAAATCTCACTGAACATTTGGATCAAAGTCTCTTACAGTTCTTAAAAGGTCAGAGATCACAGAACTAGCAATCTGAAGAACTCAAAAGATGTTCATAATATAAAGAAAAAAGGGGGGTTTTCAGGAGCTACCTTTGGAGGCTGATCTGAACCTTTAGCCAATGCAGAAAGCAGTCCACACCACTCTAAGCTTCATGAACGTTATTTCTGAAGAATCCTCCTCAATCTCCTATGCAATTCCAAGTACAAATTAAGGTGACAATTATCTCTGAGACCCTACCCCTCCTAAGGTTAGTATATTTGAGATTGATTTTTCTGTTATGACTCACTGCAGTTAATTATGGTGACAGGTGCTTCCGTCCATCCTCAGACTTAAACTTCACAGAGATAGGTAGTACACCTATCCTAGCACCCCTCTTAGCATCTCAACAATTTTCACTTTGCAAAAGCCTTTGAACACATGATGCAAGTTCTATCCATTTCATCACTGTTTTCTCACAGTTAATGAAAACACAAGTGCCCAGCACTGAAGAAGAAACATGAGGAAAGAGTGGGATAGGGGGAAGAAATTTGGTGGGTATTTTATCTATTAGAAAGATAGTATTTTAAGCTGTGTGTTCAGAGTAATGCCATGCTTTGATTGATAAGACTTTAAAAAAAAGCCTAGATCAAGTACGTAAAATGCACACATCTCATCTCTTTGAGAGGAAGTAGACTTTTTTGAAGGAAAGCATCAGTTCCTGGGATTTCTACACTAGAACCTGCCCACTGCCTTCCACAGACCGATGGCTGGAAGATGAACATACTCCTCCTGTTAAGCAGCACCAGCTCACTCCATACTCTCCTCCTCTGTCACTGGAAGATGTGAGCTTTTCATCATCAATTTACACTGCACCCAACATGCAAGAATCCCAACATGGGAGTCTCCACTGTAGTGCTGCATTATGCAATATCTGGCAACTTCAGCCCTTGTGTTTTGTCCTCACCACGGCATACAGACTATATCCAGAAGACAAAATTGTTACTTTTGAGTTGCTTATAAGGACAAGTTTAAAAAATTCTGGCTTAATCATAAATTGCTTGCAAACATAAGCTAAAAATTGATATTCTTGCCAGCAGGTATGGAAACATTCTTTTAGAGGTACTGGGGTTAAACTTTTTTCTGACATTTATAATATTCAGTGCTGGAAAAACCTCTGTAAAGAATAATTGCTCCCACAGGGACCAATCCATGGGTCACAGTTTTTTTACACCTGACAGCAACAGAGCCTTGAATGAGATTTTCTATAAAACCTAGACTAAAGCTTGCAGCATAATCACAATGTTTGCCCTAGCTCTAGAAGCTAAACTAAAGTACTACTTCTACAGTGTAATTATTCCACATATGTTCCAAAGACCCATGGGGAAAATTTATTATTCAGAAGAATAAATAGGGTAAAAATAAATGATTTTTAATTTTAGCCAATTTTTACACTCCTTATGAATTTTCATTTTTCTTACGCAAGTTTAAGTCCATGGGAGAGACAATTTGCCTTGAAGAAATAATTAAACTTTTATCTTCAGTTATGCTTCTTAACAAATACACAGCCACCCACATAGCGCATAGCACACAAATGCTATTCAGTGACACAAAATGCCAACATAATCACCAATGCTTGATAATCTTCCTTTCAGTCTCAAATTGACTATTTGACATTCGAAATCCTGTTGAACAACGCAGTGTAAGCAGTAGTGCAGTAACAGTTTAGCTCAGAAGTAGGTTGGGTTCCCAAAGTAAAGCTTAATTTGCCCTCAATACTTTCTTGAATACTTTAACTATTCTTAGAAAATAATGTAGTAATTTGTCATATGGGATATGTAAACCTACTGCCCTGAGGATAATGAAAGATTATAACACTCAATTTGTGATGACAATATGTGAGGGAGACTTGGTTAGACTGCTAAAGTCAGAATTTTTCTGGAAGGGAAGCAGAGGAAACAGGGCTTCATCCAGTCTGTGAAGATGCAGACACATTTTGCAACTAAGACCTCTCACAACGCCTTCTCCAAATGCTGAGAACACTTCATCACCTCTTTCTTAATACAGGGGCCAAACAAACTACTACAAAAGCGCTCTGCATGCAGGTTATGAAATCTGCCTGTCCAAAGCCTGTTCACAAGGCAAGGAACTGAAGTCCTGCTGAACCGTGCACTGGCCTCAAGCATCAACACTGCCTCTGCTGTGTGGCCACCCCCCCCCCTTTTTTTTTTTTTATTTTTATTTTTTTAAAAGAACAGAGCTCAGGCTGTTTTGCCAACCCCTGAGCTGGTTGAAGAGAAGGGCAAAAAGACCAGACACCAACAAATGGAAATCAGAGGTTAACACAGACAGATGGGATAAAACATAAGAACTGATTAATTTTAAATGTGTATGCTAGACTGCACTATGGGCCCAGGGAACAGTAGTCTACCAGTCTTCTAAAAGCTGCCAAATCCAGCTCCAAGGTGGTAAGAACCACTACCTTGATCCCAAGTGCTTAGGACCACCAACAAAATGAAGCTCAAAGTAATACAGAAAACAGTCATCCCTATCGCAAAGCAGTTATCACAGGCTTTCAGGAAGTCTCACAGGCAACAAAGATCTGCCCCAAATAACGAACAAGTTCACCTGTGTTCCTGGAGGGCAGCAACTCCGAAACACATTCTAGACCCTCAGTGAAGGTTTTACGAACACAAGCGTCTTTCACCAATGAAAGCAGAAGAAAGAGCCCTTGGTCGGGACTTCTCAGTTAAATGGTTTCTTGTCATATGATAGTGACTTCCTCTTCACAAAGGCAGAATTTCTGACCAAAAACAGATGACTCCTCCCCTCACCCACCAAGGACTTGCTCTAAGATGCAAGAAACCAAACCTCAGGCCTGAATCAGAGACACAGACAGACAGACACACAGATTTCAACTTTCATTCTCCACATTGCAATACATGCACACTCAAATCATCGGGCTCAGGTTACTTTGTAGAGGAATCTCTCTTACTTTGGAAGCCTTGATTTGTCCCAGTAAACAACACTAACATCTCTGAACCTTCTCAAAACTTGGCAGGATGGGAAAGCCAACTCCTGAAATGCTATTGCCATTTCCAACCAAAACAACACATTAGTAATAGACATATTCTTCTTTTCCTCTATCAAACCCATAATAAAGAAAAAAGCTTAGCCTGGAGAGTTGACCAAACCTAATGCATTACCCAGTGCCAAACCTCCCATTTCAGAGCAAACCCTACAGATTAAACAGGCCAAAGGCTATTAATACATCATTTCTAATACCCTAAACTTCACACAGTCCTAACATTTACAACTTACAGGGACAAGTCAACAACTCTCACAAACTATCTGCTAACCACAGACAGAGGATAAGAATGCCACCCATCTTTGGCATTCATTACTCACCAAACAGATGTAGCAGATTCATCTAGAAATAAGAAAAAACAGCAGAAATCCAGTGCAATATGCCTGAAAGACATGGCATTTTACAAGAGGATTGCACCAAGTGAGAAGTGAGGGTAACTGTATCTGACTCTAAATGATTAATTCGTGGAGCCTTCAAATACCAAGCTCCTCATTGGTTCTTTTAAATACACAGGTTTCACTAGATGAATCGGGGGACAGACTGACTTGTCAGCAAGCGCTTTGTATTCTTCATTTCCTGAGATTGCCTTAAGGCTCAGTTCGATCTACTCATGAAGAGCTGGCAGAAGCAAAATCCAAGCAACTCAGAAGTAATGTTGGATTTTGAGGAGTTCTCAACAGGGGCAAATCCCTTTTAGCAGAAAATGTTCAATATGATTCAGATTACTCCCCAATCCTAAGTTTCATTTAGAGGTTTTTTCCCCCATCACTTCTGCCTGGGGAGTCAACTCTATTTTTTCCTGATATACGACTCAGCCTAGTTACAGACACTTTCTTCTGCTCTGCCTGGACACAAGAAATGCAGCATGGCTGGGCACCAAGACTTCAGCATTAAGCAAACTCCAATACTATAGCACCTCTGACTACAGACCACCATTGACAGCTTCGTCCTTTGCTGCCTTCATTGACTTCTCATACACATTTTTTTAATTGCAATCTCAGTGCCTAAGAAGCATTTGATGACCACACTTAAGATCTCTGAAGAGATGCTCACTTAAAGCACTACAACAAAGACCTAGGATGACCTAGTGTCAAAAAGTGACACTATGTAAGAGTAAAGAAACATTCTTACAAACGAGAGCAAGCTCATCTGCTTGGAGAACCAAACTAAAAAAAGACTATCCCATATTATCCTCTAAGTATAACCTTGACTTCGTGTTTTTCAATACTGCATATAATCTGTACACTAAAAAACTACCACCTTCCAAAACAGTACACAGCTCTGCACAATTCTTCCCCTAGACAGGTGATGCAAAAAAACAAAACGAACAAACAAAAACCCCCATGACGGATACTAGTAACATTGCTTGATATGCTAGAAGGTGGCACTTGCACACTACAGTGATGAGCACGCTACAAGAACCTACTTAGAAAAGAATGTATGCAGGGGGCATGCTGGCAGCAAGGAACAGAATCTGTTCATTTTCTTTTCATCTGTCTAAAGTGTTTTTGATTTTCAGAAGGTCAGTGTGTGACAACCTGTTATTAATGGACTACTTTAGCATTCTACCCATTTCAAGTTGTTGGGCTTCAAGCCCCTAAGTCCAATTATGTAGTAGTTTTGGTCATCAAAAGGAAAGGGCCAACAAACACAAAATTCTGATCTCCCTGCTTCTCCAGCAATTAGCAAAAATTATTGAACTGAAGTTCACAATGCAGATAAAGCCTCACATATGGTGGAATCTTTACTTTTGACTTGTCTGAACAAGCATGAACAAAATCCACAGCAAACAGTAATCAGTTCAGCCTGCTGTCTTTTACAATGAGTTCCATTTCATATATCTGAAATCTAGCTTGTCATTAGTAATGCTAATTAGTTCACTATCTCAATTCCATGCTAGATTCAGTAAAAACTGAGACCACTGCTAATTTAAAAAGAAAGCTTATTCTTTCCCTAATATGAAGGGTAACATTTATTCTACAAAACAGCCACAGAAATTTATGTTGCTTGTAATTTTCAATCAGATTGAATATTAAAATAAAAATTGTTCCTACCTTTTGATTTCCAAAAAGATAATAAAGGGGTAATTATGAATTATCATAGCACAAACTATACTAATAACCCTGTAAGGGCATACAATGACATAGCATTTAAAATCAGGTATACGAACAAGCTTAGTTCTGTACATATGCATGTTGCATATCCTCTCACAGACCTCTCTTTCTAAAGGGAAAATACCAGTATATATACCTATACTAGTACCAGTAGGGTAACTATTCTTTGTCATCTGTGTACTGTAGAAGGTTTTCTTTTAAAGTTCTCAGACTGCCTGATTCCATAGAGTTTTCATAGAAGATACAACACAATTATGCAGGCCTTCAATCACAAGCCACAGAAGAGTCCCATGCAATTAAGGAGTGTTCTTCTACACAAAGAGCTAATTGAAGCGCTGTCCAGGAGGTGAATATCCCAAAATCCAGATGCCAAAAATTCAGGTAACAAGCATCACACAGAATAGTTGGAAATTTAAACTGAAATCATAAAGAAGTGTCTGGAAATGAATTTGCAGTGCAACTGCACCATACGGGAACTAACCCATGACACTGCAACTGAGGTAGGCTTGCCAGGACATGCTACATGGATCCAGCCAGCAGATCCCCTCTAGGTTTTCTGGGAGAGGGAAGGGAGAAAGGAAGGGGAAAGTGAAGGTTTTCGGTAGTCTGACCGCATCCTTCCAGCTCCTCCTTCCAGCAAAGGTATTGCATCTGCCTTCCCACAGAGTATTGGACACCTGCAATTCAATGGCTAACTGACCTACACCATTAGGAGCTACCTGTCACATGCTGTCAGAGTTGCACTAAGCTGTAGATACTTTGGTTTACTGTGCTTATCAAGGGGTGTGTGATAGGGAAAGCAGGTAATTCCTGCACAGATTTAAAAAAAAACAAGAAAAAGACACACACTTTAAATGACAGATTTATACATCCGTGAGAAAAACTCTCTGGATGAAAAAATTTGTTTTGATTGCCTTATCATTCAAAACAGTCTCTTGCCTTTGCTAGGAACCAAGAATGCCTATCTGATCCTGGATTACTGTAGTTCACTTCATGCCACCTTTTTCAGGAAATTTTGGGTCACCCTCAGCTACTGTCTCTTACAGGCAATCCCTGGTTGACCACAAAGCTGCCCGGCTCAGCTGGTAGCTCCTCTGTTCACTCTCATTTGAAGAGAAGCTCCTCAGGTGTCCGGTAGTGCTGACACCTGCTAAAAGGCAGGAACTTCTGCCAATCCATTTCTTCCTTCTACTCTCCTAATAGCACCAGACACAAAGACAACACAAGTAACATTGGGTACAGTATTATCTTACTGCACAAACACTGCATAGCTAATGGGCAGACATATACCAGCCCTATCACTCAGGAGTGTGGGCATGCAGGACAAAGAAAACCGAGCAGATTAAAGAAAGCGGGCAGAGACAACTTTCTCTCCTCTTTCAGGGGCTTTTTGTGCATCTTAAAGTTTTGAGTCCAACCTTTTGACAACAGTAACTTGCATTAAAAAAATAATCTCTAATTGTGAGGCAGCTTTGGGAAACAAGGCAGTCAAAACCATTTCCAGGCTACACAATCCTAACAACTGTTTAAGGTTTTTTGTTTTTTTTTTTTTTTTAAATACGTAAAGAAAATCACGTTTCAGTCACTGAGCAGACTGGCATGCTGCTGGAGGTTAATGAAGTGCTAGTCTCTTGTTTAATGAAAAATAATCTATACACAAATACCAGAAAGGGTCACGGAATGATTTGACGCCAGTTCCCATATCAAAAAGCAACTGCTAAGAATTCACTTGTGTATTCTTAGGCCAGTCACCCTAATATTGCAAGAGAATGTAATGGGGTCATTTTTGTTTACTATTGACATATATTAATGCAAAGTCTTACAAAGGCTATGCTTGAGCTGAAACTCTGAATCTGAAAATTGGGCCAAGCATGGAAAATCAGAATATTTTTAAAGATGATTTGGCGCAGCAGTCAGTAACTTCCCCAAGAACGTTCAAAGAGCAAAATCTATCAGAAGATGGGAAACGGCAAATCCAGATTAGCTAAAATAATCAGTATTTCACTAAAAGGAAATACCCAAAGGAAAATGAAATGATTCTGGCTATTTTCTCTTTTCTAGTGAAATAACATGTGTGTTTTATTTTCAGTTTGTTCCACTGGAGCAGAAGAGAGGGAGGTAAATGAAAGATGGGAGCCATAATCCACGAGAGTACTCTCAAACTTCTGCAGATAGTGAAATTTAACATTGACAGATTTGACGACAAACCACCTCAGAGTCTAAGCTCTGCTTTACAATCAGGGAAAGCACTAGAAAGAATAAGGATAAAGAACTCACATTGGTCTCAGCTGGTAATCATTCCTAGTTCACCATAAATATTGGTACGGTTGCAGGTAAGGATGGAAAGCAGCCCCTGCACGAGACTCTTTTCCAACAGCGTGGGGCCATCCGTGCATCGGGCAAGGGGCTCTCGGCTTAGCTGGCAGGCTCCGGGCGGGCTCCGCTCCCTGCTCCGCAGCCACGTGCAAGAGCCAGGCTTGCACCCGGGAACTGCTCTAGCCGACTGGCAGCAACCGGCCACTGCAAGGTCGTAGGGGACATATATTACCCTCTGTCATTTGAACTCAACCTTAGCACTGAGGTATTTAAAATCTTCATCAACAAAAGCAGGCAAACCTTACAGAGAGGGAAGCAGACAGGCAGCGACAAGTGACTTCCCTTAGCAAGCTGATAATAAAAATCAGCCTTTTGCAGTGCCAGACCACTGGCAGACCTTATAGCTACAGCATCATGCTTCCTCTGAGCAGGTGTGGTCAGATTTGTCTTACTTTATTGTTTTAACAGATGGAAAACAACAGGCAAAGTGATTCAGAGCTGCTTCTTCATAGAGCCATGCACAATAATTCCCACAGAACTCTCTTGGCAACAACAGCTCTCAGCTACCTGCCTCTGCCACTGCAAATCACAGCACCCGCCCTTTGCGCTAGCCAAATTCTCGCTTGTTTTAAAAGAGCTCACACTACAGGATCAGGATCCGAGTTACTGCACCCACAGTTATTGGAACCGTGGTTATATGCCTTGCAACACTAGGATGCTTCTGGGTTCAGCAACTGCAGGGGGTTAAGAGACAGTCAAATAATCCAAAGAGATCTTGGACAACTGCATGAGTGCTTAAGCCTGGCTCTGTGCTGCCCAGCATTACCCAGGCAATAATGAACACGTTACAATTTAATGAATCCCGAAGTGTGCATGCAGGCCTATTGCAGAGCCTTCAGTGCTATTAAGAACAGGATACATGACCGCAAGAAGGACAATGCATAAAATAGCCAAGTGTTCAACACTGTATGGGGCATGTTGCTCTTCTGTTATTGCTTCTGTTGCTGTAGCATATACTTTTGTATCATTCTCCAATCAAATTAACAATTCCAAATAGCCATCTAGATCTTAAAATTGTTCTCTTCAATAAAAAAAGGAACAAATGAGAAAAGGCACAGAGGAATCAAAACTTGGTGTGGTAAAAAATAATAAAAATAGACAAAAGGCACTGGTCTAGAAATTGATAAACACTGTTCTGCAGAAGAAATCTCCAGCATTTTAGAGCATCCTAAAACAATAATGGTAGGTTCAAGTTAGTACTTTCTGTTTAAATATTTTGGTGGATATACATAAACGTAAAAACTTAGCTGAAATCATGAATTTTTATCACATACTTCTCAAGCTGAAGTGATTTCTTTTATCATTTTGCTGTATTTTAACAATACGTTCACTACAGAGCAGTTTCATGATAATTAAAAACCTTTAATTAAACAGAAGATTAATTAAACATGAGATAAACACAAATACTAAACAAACTACTTCAGAGAAAATCCAGAATCTGACCTACCAAAACAGCTTTATATGCAATTACACATGCTGTGAATTGCTGTTTGTAGATAACTGGCTTGGCTGTCTCCTTAAAGTCAACCGACCACATATTAAAGTTAAATAACATCAAACCAAAAAAAAGAAAAAAAAGAAAAAAAAACAGGGCTGATTGGACTTGCAGTTAAATGCATTCATTTTTGATATACCTCGGTACTAATGCATTACCAGTTGTAAATCATTTACCAGTAGTACTTAGTCATGCAGAATACTTCCAACGTGTTTTTGCTTTAAACCTTCATAAAAAAAGGAGGCTATTATCGAGAGATTTCTCCATAATTTATTTCCTTCCAATTAGTTCTCAGAGAATGATCCCAATAATAGATCTAGAAATATACTAGCTTTATATATTGTTTACTCTTAAATACATTTCCTAGAGTATTTTAACACTTCTTTGCCGTACTATATAGCAGAAGTAACTTGACTCATTTTTTTGTAGGAAGGCTGCTGAACTTAAAGAACAAAGGAAAGGCGAATCTTAGGTCCTCAAAGTCGTAATGGAAAATTGTAATTGCTTTTGGGATCTCTGTTATTATTCTTCCTAGAAGACAGGGTCAGAACATCTTTATATGCAAAAACACACATGCTATACTCTACAATGTCAAAATGTCAAAGAACGTGAAGTAGAGCAATACGATTTTTTTTTTTTTTTAAACAGACTACATTTCAAGAGATACTTATATTCATTTAAAAAATTCACAGTTTCACAGCCATCAGTGGGAACGGCAAATGGACGTGGGATGGAGGGCTACACAACTCAGAAAGCTTTCACAGCAGGAGTGGGAGCACTAGCAACATCAGAGAATAAAAAAATTCCACAGGTTCCTAAAGACAAGTGTAAACTGTCTGGTGCTTTTGATAAACCTACACAGACTAAGAGTTTCTGTTCTCTACACCCCTAGGTTTTGGATGTACCAAATGTGCAGGATGCAAGCTATCTAGCCTGTTGACAAGAAAACAACAACAACAAAAAAAATCTACAGTTTCAACAAAGCTGTCTATTTTTGGATGTCACTTGCTTTTAGGTTTTTGGCATTTCCCTTCTTAGACCACATGAATGGGTTTATCTGCACACAGGTTAGAGATTTCCCAGACGGTTTCTAACTATTTTAAAAAATTTCAACTACATGCTTCTTTTCAGAAAGGTGAGAAAATTACAGTTTTGCGTTCTCAGGGCCCTTCTCCGCTAAGCAATAAGAGAAGAGAAACTGGAACAAGGATGAATTCTAAACAGTGACAGAAGCTTAAGTACTAATTATAGTCTCAAAGGCGGACAGTACAGAGGTAGTCTGCCAAGACCTCTTTCATTAGTGAAATAACCTCCAACTCTTTCAAGAAGTGTAATCTATGAAGACATATGGAAGAATAGAAGGGAATTTTTAAAGGGTTTAATAGAGAGTTGCCTCATCTTTTTTTATTGAAAGACACAAATAATATTTTCAAAAGGTGGATGTGTATGGAAGAAGCCAGTCGGAGAAGAACAAAAGTCCTGAAGTGAAAATGCAATATACCTCTTAGACTTACAGTATGTGTCTGTATGAGTATGTATCTGTATTTGGTGCATGACATTTACACTTGCCAAGTGTAAATAGCCAAGATCACAACATTTGAAAGCACTTCAGAACAAACTCTGCTCTACAGAAACTGTTGCTTTCCATCGACTTCCAGAGCCAAGATTTCACTATCAGCATGTATAGCACAGGCAATGTATAGAACTTAAATTTTTTCCTGTCAGTTAGTGGTACCCATAGCTCCAATTTGAATTCTATAGACCATGAGCCTACAGAGTCTGTAGAACTTTAAGTTGTTTAGATGCAACACCAGTGTTTCCATATTGCTTATGCTCTAGGGGCATTACCTGTTTTGTGCCCTGCCTGAGGTTTTATGCCAATCCTGATGACAAATATTGAGGTCATTGGATTTTACCTCAGAGCCCCCCAATTAGCCTGCTTACTAAAATCTGAAAAGTGACAAGAAAAAACATTAAGTGAGGTAAGACTGCTATTTTCTATTGCTTCATTACGCAAATACTTTGAAAATTGAAAATATTATATGTATGTTAAAAATAAATGGACATGGTGATCAAAATTGTGCTTTATAAGATAGGCTGATGATAATCTAATGAAAATATTGATTTAAAAGAGGAAGCAATAATTTCCTTGTATTTGGACATGTCATTGCTCTATCAATTACCAGCAGACAATCCCTCCCATATATGCCTGCACAGTGTTTCGACATTACAAAAGCAACTACAATCTTCAGCAAAGAGATATATGCTGTATTTTTTCTGACATCCTAACAGATGTCCACTACATTTCTGAGAGTTCCCTGTACAGGCTAAGCACAAGCAATGGTGACTTGTAATTGCGGGTGAAATGTAATTGAACACTTCCTTTTATAAGGTTCTTAAACACTCATATATGTAGTCCTTTAAGCATAACCAACATAATGGCAATGTTTACCCATAAACACAGCTTTATTGGATGCCTTCAAACAATAATAATGGCTATTTTGTAAAGTTACTGTCAATTACTAAAACTCCAAGAGAATTATACTACACTAAACCATAACCAAAAATAATCAACTATCATCAAATATATGCCTGAACCTGACGATGTGCCACCTCAAAATAATAAAATAATGCTTCAAATAGTCTTGAAACAGCAATGAGCTCTCAGCTTCTACTAAATTAATGCTATTGCTTTGCCTCGCTCAGCTATTGCTTCTACCCCTTCTAAAGAGAGACTTTTTCCTTTTTATTACACTTGTTGAAAGAACTCTTACCTCTCCATCTCGTATTCTTTCATACCTGCTTTTACTGCCTTCATTACCTGTAAGATACATATTAACATGGGACATTCTTAGCAAGAGGGAATCTCATATTTATAAATTTATGACTTATGACTGAGTATCTCCAGAAGAACATATATTACAAAAATATCATCTGTACTTCATTTAAATTTACATCAGTAGATGCATTTTAAAACTATATTAGAAATCAAACTCATTTTAATCTTTATGAATGCCTGCAGTCTCCAGCAATAAAGCACATCTAATTGACACAAGTATATCCTAATGAAGTGCAGCTCATCTAAATACCCATGCTTAATTCTGAAAGCTCCAGTGAACTTGGCAGCAAGTCCTTTTACTTTTATGAAACACCAGCAAAACAAAACTGTGAACTGAGATGTACAACAAAGGAAGATTCTCTTTTCTACTTTGTAATCTGAATAAACAGAAAATTACTAGAGTTAACACTGGGTTACATTGCATAAGTCTGAATTGTGCTCTCAGATTTGCTGAGAATGTGCAACGGTTTTATTTCTTCACCTGATTATGGATTTTGAATTTTAGGCAGTTGCTGTGTGGAAATAATCATCTCAGATGGGACAAGCTTGTTCAAGGATGATGAAGGATGAAGGGGAATGAATGCAAGTGCTTTTATTCATAGACTTTGTAGTTTTACAATATTCCCTGTAAAATATTTTCACACTTCTCAGACAGCCCAGGCATTTGAGGAGCAGGGGCAAAGACAACAGTTGGGTCTCTGACCTCATCAGCTACTTTAACTAAGCTCTCGCTGGCCACCAGTCACAACTCATGGCACCTCTGCACCATGACATGGAGTACAGCACTGACACCCAAGCTCACTTTGTGATCCAAACCCATAGAGGAGCATGGCTCAACTGGTACAGCGCTGGGTCTGACCTGCGCAGCCTTCCCACGAGGCTGGATTTATCTTTGCCACACTGCTATGTCATCACAACGGAGTGGTGAAGCACCATGCTGCCTGGGCATACCAATCTCTGCAGAGCAATTGAAGGCATCCCTGGACAGTGCAGGGAAACCTTCCCTCTGTTTATGAAGGATCTGGACTGAGTAAACTGTAAAAACTGTTTCAGGTACGCACACACTGACAGTGGCCAGGAAAAATCTCAATCTCTTCTTTCTCCATCTCTATACGGGTCTTTCTTTGTGCATACAGGACAGATAGACTGCAAGCAGGTCACCTTCTGCTGAGGATCCCCAGCTCTTGCCCAAAACCGCACTTCATTTCTCACATATCACAAATGCACCATTGAGTTCAAGGACAATGCAAGGTGTATTACGGGGCTGTAATAGGAGGCATATTATCCTCTTATTTCTATCCAGTCTTTCCATTATTTTATTACTAAGCAATTCAGGGTTGCTGAGAACATTTTCTGAGTACTACTGTTACACTAAGAGCAAAAATTATTAACAGTAAAGGATCCATTACCTCTTTATGAGCTTCACTGGAGATTTTATTGGTGTAGCGCAGAACTTCCAACTCCATGTCTGTCTTAATCACACGACTTAAAGAAAAGGAGAACAGAAATCAGGTTAGGTTGCAATTTGGCGCACTAAGAATAAAGAATAAAAAACCCTGCAATAATATGCATCACCTACGGTAAAATTAGATACACCTCAAGAGTGTACAACTCAAGAGTGAAGAGCTATTACAGCATTCATGACAGCAATGTTTTGTTGGCATTGATTCACCATTAGCAAAACAATCTTATAAAGAAAAGTCACAGGCATTTCGAACACCAGCCTGCATTACTTTAATACTAATAAACAAGTTGTCCAATCAACATTTTCTCAACCCATTCTACAATACATTAGGAACAAAAGCAATGTACTTCTGTATTTGTCATGGCTCAGACATTACTTCAAATGGAACATTTCTACAAGCATACTTGATTTACTTTTTAAACACAATTTGAAGCTAGTTTACATAATGAAATTCCCAGAGCTCTAGAATTTCTATTCAGCACAACCCCAGCTCCCACCTATTTGCAATATGTCAAAAGCGGGGGGGACCCAAATGCTATTTCTGCTTGGTATTAAAAAAAATACACATGAAATTCAGAAAATACTGAAGCAGTAATTAAGGCCACAATGTCCATTCTCCTTCATATGTTTCCAGGAAAAAAACCAAAAAACCTTTTTCATGCCCTATGAGATACTGAATTTGTGCATATTTAGAGCTTTGATAAATTCAGTAAGTTCTAAATTCATCTAAAAAATTTACTATTAATCTCTTATCTACTTATCCTTTCTACTGTGTATTTCAAATAAAAGCAGTTATTTATAGTATGACATTAACAGTGAAGTAGAGAGAGTTTCATAACAGTCTATTAAAAATCACCTACTCTTTCCATTTCTACACATACTGAAAATTTCATGGTTTCTTAAAAATTCACATGTCCATCTCAACGGCAGCCAGGAAGTACCTATTTATTGTTTACAAAGAACAAAACTATATCCGCTTAATTGTGTGGAAGCATTTAAACTGTATTTTTCCATTCCACTCCAGAGCTTGCAGCACTTACAAACTACCATAAACTGTTAGATTTTGAAACTGTCACCAAAACATTGCTTTTTTTATTGTAACATGCTCCCATTCATACCGCTGTGGAAGACTGTTTATTATATTTCTGCTCTTGTAGTTTGTTTTAATGAATCCAGAAACAGGTTTCTCAGCCATCAGTGCCTCAGATGTGCAGCAACAGCATTTTTCCACAGACAGTGATTGCACTGCTATGCAGCACAGTCACTTCTTCTCAAATACAAGATTTTTGGCAAAAGACAGACATCTTTGTTAAAATGCTGATACCACTCAACATGCTTTTACAAAATGAAGCATAGTAGAGGGGAATGGGTTAGACATGCTTAGTAAATCAGGACAGGACACAAAATAATCATTATACATGTTGAGAATGAGTACTAGGTTCTAAAATACCTGCAAAGGTGAAAAAACTACACTGGAATCGTATAATCTGTTCACCATGGATGAGGAAACAAACTTCTGCTTCTGCTTTTTAGCCAAGACAAAGAACAGAGGCTCAAATATATTCATGTTAGACTGAGGGAGTAACAGCTTATAGATCTTTTTTTATCGTGTTCTTCGGAAGACTGCTTGTGCTAGCAGGATAATTTAATACTTGTTTGATGTGCCTTTATATTACTTTCAATATACAGTACATATTCCTGATCTGCAAATGCTTGAAAAATAGTTCTTTCATAATTCAGATATCTAATCTCTTTATTGGGATCTGCAAGTAATACAAGTTAATAACTGCTCAACTGCAAGTGTATTAGAATCTGTTTTACTTGACTAGGTCATAAGGCTTCAGGGTCAAGGTATTTATTTTAGATCATAACTTCTCTGGTGCCTTTTGCACACAGAAATTCACGTTCAGCCTCAGATTTAGATTTTTCTATGGAATTCATCACCTTCATCTACACAAGGTCAAGCACCAAAACATTTTACAGAAAATGTTTAGTCACTCTGAGACCAACAAAAAGGCACCACCCAACCGTTTGTAGAGGAGACAGGGAGGATGTACAATCACACAGGAACAGGATCAAATTTACCCTCAAACAGATCCCCAAAAGAAAGGGTCGCTGGGGTCCTAGGCTGTCTGCAGTGGCACTGCTGATGGAGTTTCCATCAGCATACTGGGTGGCCATGGGGTATCTGCCCAGCACCTTCTCACTACTTGTGAGGACATGAGAGGCGGTACTTTTCCAAACCAGGCAGAAAGCTCAGCTAGTCCAGAACTTGGGTTAACACTGTAGGGCAATCTTACAGGTGAGGAGAGGTCCACAGTTTTCATGACTTTTTTTCTTCCTTACTTTCAACACAGTGGCAAGAAGAAAGCACTACATTTGTGTACTAAGGTGAACTTCAATGTTCTGTTAAAAACAGCTCTTGGGCCAGTTACACACTCTGAATACGTTCATTAATATTTAAATAGAAACAAATCATTTACAGGCTACAGCTAATAAAACTGTAAAAATATACAGAGTCAGCAGGTAACACAAGTCTCAGATTAATAACTAAACCACTCAATACAATCAAGTTGAAGTAGAAGCACAAATCTATTATTGTCAGCATTAATGTATGATTTTTTTTTTCATTTTAGTAGTGCAGAAAGATTTCTTCTCCCTCACTTTCCTCTCCTACATACACTTCGTGCTTTTATTTACACTTGCCATAAGAGGAGGTCTTCTTTTGTGCACGTCAGCCATCTGACAGAAGAGAGAAGCTTGAAACAGGGACAAGTATCATTTCAGTCATGCATGACCTACTTTCCATTAATCAAGTGGTCAAAAGTAAACAGAATTCCAGGCAATTACAGGCATGGCACTAGCATAACTCCACTACACGCTCCTAAATCAGTGCTTTCTCCAAAGATACACAAACGTTTGCTTCTCCAAGTGCATCCACCATTCCTGAGAATACCAACAAAAATATTTAGTTTTCAGTTACCAGCTCAGTGCTTATCAATCTTCTTGTTTTGTTCTTTTTAGTAAATGCATGCAACTTTAAAGACTGCTTTCTGTGACAAACATGGAAAACAATTAGGACCATCCACTTCCCCTTGTCCTTTTGGAAACACTGCCAGTTTGCAGATCCTCTCGTAAAGGGTAGGTGCTGCCCAAGTAACAAACTCTGCAGTCCTGACTCCTCTTCACCCTTTATAACCACTGCTGTTACCTTTCCACAGCTTGTTTATAGAAATTTCCCCCTCTACCACAGTTGATATCCTTCTGCTCTTCTGTAAGCTTTGGCATAAAAACTTGCTAACTGAAGTAGTATTACAGCTAGTAACACAGTAAAGCCTGGGTACAAAGGAGAAGCATTACTGTAAATTTCTGCAAGACAGTTGCACAAGCACTGAACAATATCGGAGTTCAGCTTGAGAAATTTGAAAAAGATGTTAGAGGTTTACAACATAAGTTTTAAAAAACTCTGAAAACACAAAAGTTCCCGCTAGCCTTTAGGATGTTAACATATGGATCACTTTCCCTGAAGAAACAGTTATAGCTGTCCATCAAAGCAATGCAAAATACAGAATATATGAAGTTTTCTGCATGTAACTATCAAATCCCTTTTTTTCTTTTTAGGTTACAGGAAAGTATAGCATATACAAGTGCAAAACCATCCATACATTGCTAAATAGCTACCTTCTAATATCATTACGATAGACAGATATTGGTACACTAAAGTAAAAATAGCCCATTTTGCTAAATGACTCAGTAGAAAAATTTCCTTCTGATCACTAGGGAGATAAATTGGACAAGTTTGGAATTTGTCTTTCATTGGATGCTATTTTCTTTTCAAAACACTGAAATCAATTCTTAGGGTAGATGTTCAGTGCTGCATTTAAAAGAGAGCCCTGAAATTTAAAAGTATTTAAATGTGTTTAAAGTCATATTCACTCATTAAAAAAAGAAAGAAAGAAAAAAAAAGGAAAAAAGTTAAAACACCCTTTTGCAAACTGCTAAAATTCAAATTCAGTCTAAGGTCAGAAGCTTTTATGTTTTATCCTTAAGTTTCATAATAAGTCAGAAAATGTTGAGATTTTGAAAAAGCATAGAGAAAGCACAGAAGGCAACAGATCCCTAATTAATCACAAGCTCTTTGCCCCGTGCAGTGAACCATTTTCTCTGCATTTTAGAAGACGACAGTATAATACTGGAAGTGCCTTTTGTAGGTCACAGTTCTTTCTGGTTGGTTCAGAAAGCTCATCCATTTCACCTTTTGCTGGCAAGTTTGACAGAACAGTACAGGTCGAAGTTTTTCCTGACAAGTACCATGTAAAACAGAATAGTTTAGAGCTTGCTGAACTTGAAAGAATATGCATCAGTGCAAGCATACAATTCAAATGAAACAATTTGCTGCCCCAGAATATATCAAATAACCCAAAATATTAATCTTCCTAAAAGAAAAATATTCTTAACTCCAAAATGGTTATTGCTTTCCAAAGAAAGTTGCTTTAGCAATAACTTTAGATTCCAAGGAAATTAATAATTTAGGAAGTTTTAATACAGATACCCTGTCATGCACGTATGGATTTCACCAGACACTTAAATCCTAAAGAAGGTCTTTAAAATGCTTCCAGTTTATGATGAAAACCACCAAACTTGATAAAACCATTAAAATCACTCTTGAATGCAAATCTGAACTTTGGCTCCACTTAGGATACCATTTTCTTTAAAGCCAGGAGCAGGGAAAAGGCATACCAAGTATTTCTCTCTACTTAAGAATGAGGAGAAGACAAAATCAGAATTTTGGACTAGCATTCAGCATTCATAAAAGAGATTCTCTCTATACCACAGTGAACTGCTCCAAGTGCTGTATCTTCTATTTCTCCTCACTCCTCCATCTGCCTTAGCACAACCTCAGGGCACAGAGCATGGCCTCACACCTCTCCAGCCCTGAGCTCCCGGAGAAGATTTAACCCCCTCACCTACCCCAAACCACAGAGGGGCAAAATAGCTCATTAGGTAACTCCTTTGTAAGGTGAACAATACCATAGCAAAAGCTCACTTGGGAATAAGCTCGTAGCCCTAATTTAAAATGGTCTGCAGCTGGAGCTGTCATCTCTCTCCCTGTCATGCAGTGTATCTGTAAGACCAAAGCTCAGATGGCAGGCAAGGCCTTCCTCGGGCCCCCTTCCTTTCTCTGCTGCCCCTGGTCTTTCTCCGCTAACAGGAATACGAAAAGGCAGACAAAGGAGGAGCACAGAAACAGCACCTACGGGCAAGTCAGTGATGTAGCTCTCTTCTCTGCTCCTCAAAAGGCTCATCAGGGCACTCGGAGAATCATGCTCTGGTTGCTGGGCACATGATTGTGGAGTGTCCACAGCAGAAAGTTCCTGATGTCTACAAGCAAACCAACCCACTCACACCACCCCAAACCAACCAACCAGCTAAATCCAGCAGCTGCCTCAGCAGGAAAACTAGACTTTATGAAGAACTTTTAACTTGACCCACACTCTTTCTGTTATTTCTGTAAGTGATATAACATGGCATCAGGGATCTCAGAAGACATGCAAATATTTTTAGATCTTTCCCACTAACACTGCGTAATTACAATAGCTTGATTAATTAAACACTCATATTTTCAAAAGAAAAGAGGATTTGCTAAGCTTCTTCTTCATGAAGTTTTTCTAAATGTGTTTAAGCTGTGCATCTGAAAAGCACACTCCCACACCCCAGTTTCATAGTTCCTGTGCTCCACCTACACTGCTCAAGACTCTGCATCTCAAAGAATGGACCAACTCTTACATTCAAAAATCAAATCTGTAAGATAACTTCTCTGTTTCAGAAAGGGGAGAAGCAGGATAGCTGGGATCCAAATTCTAGAAGTTCGGAACAGTTGAGATTTAAAAATTGGCAGCCCATACAATTTTGTCTTACAGACTTGCATCCCCTTGCGCTCATCAGCAGGATTGCAGCAGTGAATTCCACTCCTGCACATCTACAGGTCCATCTGTGATTCAGTGACGCAGAAATGTCAAAGTTTCCCTGCTTCCCATTTTCCCTTCAAAACTTTTTTATGCCATGCCAAACAACGAAAAGTGGCTGTAACAACAGAAATCTGACCTATTAAAAATCCCGCATATTCTGAAATATCATTGATGTTCAAAAAACAACTTCCTAAATTTCAAGCTGGCAATTAGATGTAGATGAAGAAGTGGAAGATCGTGCTTAGCACATTTGCTAAGAACAAACATTAAAATGAATAATAAGTAGCAGCATGCAATACAATAAACTACAATAGTAGTAGTCAGACTGTATGCTTTCCTGTTTACATTTTAGGATTCTGAGCTGATCTCTCTTAACCAAGGATTTGTTTCCTCATTTCCAGACTAATACACTCAAAAAGCTTAGTTAAAAATCTAATTCATTAACAAAAATACACTCTGTTGTCTCTTCAGCTAATATCCTAAATAAAAAACTAGAAAGCCCTAGTTATTAAGCAATCCTGAGGACAAAGTCGACGATGCTGATCAAAAGAAAGCTGGTAAGATGTAATAGCTTTGTATGCTCCTGGTATGCTTAGTCACACCCTCAAATTTTGGCTATTCTAGACAGTCTGCAGTAGAATTCCCCTAGAATTACAAAGTATAGCTATATGAATAATAAATCAGCAAAATGAATGCTGTTAAAGCAAACCCTAGGGAGGTAATAACATCTTATTAAATATTACCTATTCTGACATAGTTTTAATACTATCTTTGTTTTTCATTCCTAGAATATGAATTATGCTCAGTTATTTTCCTATTCATCCAAATTCACATATGGATGTGACTTAACTCCAAAGGCTTTCTATAAAACGTGTATCAAGAGTGGATGCTTATTTCTTAAAAAATGTTACCTGATTTCTTCACTTCTCAGTGCTGTTGCTTAACCGCATATTTACTTCTGTACATTATTTCCACCCCCAACATGAAATCAACTAAAAATTAAAATTCACATAGTAAACCAGGAGGCTTCTGCTGAGGGAATCTCTCTAAAGCAAGGATGTAGAATATAAACACTTCCAACAGTACTCAGAGAAAGACTTTATAGAACTCACCATTCTGCAATTTCAGGATGAAGGATTTTATTGTTCACGGTAAATCTAACAAACAAAAGATAGAAACATTAGAAAATACCTAGACACACAACAGTAGAGAGTGCTTATTTACTTTCTATTTTTAAAAAATGTCTTCTCTGAAGTTGCAAAATCTTGCAAAGCCAGATATTATATCAGAATTCATTAACAACAGCATAGATCCCCATGCAAAGAATGCACATACTTATTTCCACTGTGTAAGTATTCCATTTTGAAATACATGAGACTAAATCATGTACTTTTAAGAATGGGCAGAAAACAGGGTAAGAGCGTATAGAAGAAATATTTAGAAACCTTTTTTTGACAAAGGTAAAATATAAGTTACCAATTCACTGCCCTGAGCAGCAGGTGGGCCAGACTTACTTTGAGGTCCCTTCCAACCTAAATTGCTCTATGACTTTAACTTTACCCCTCAAACACACTTCAGTGAAATTAAACACAGTGAATTGCCCATTTTGTGGTTTGCTTTATGCATTCAAATTTTTGTGTGTGCATAGGATGTGGCATGTGATAAAGAAGGTTGCTTAGAGGAGAACTGTGAAAAGGAAAACCACCTCTCCTTGTCTTTTGTGATCCACAGAGGAGGCAAAGCAAAAGCTTCCATCTCACCCCAGCCTCCCAAACAGAGAGATTCTTCTGTTTATTTCCTATATTAGCAATTCATGACTTCTTGGAACGATGCTGAGGCTCTCTAAACAATAACACTAGAGTGGCCAATGGAGTAAGATGCTGAGCAATTAAGTGGAACACAAATAGATTTTCAAGGTTTTGTTTTTGCTTACAATTTAAATGCCTAAGGAGTATGCTGCATCAAAGATATTTTTCTCTGACTCAGGACTGATGGCTCTTCAATTAGAGCATTTAGGAAAATTAAAACGCTCCAAGGCTCCCAAAAGATCTTCCAGAGGAATGCTGGAAAGCCGCAATTCATTTTCCCATATATTTGAAGGAAAAACTAAATCTTTTCCAGGTTACTGGCCATTCTTTATACCTCAGAAGGGAGCAACAAAAGCACAAGTCCAATTAAAAAAATTATTTGAAAGTCACTTCTAATCATACCAGCATCTTATTGTATCTTTGGATAGCAGACCAAAAACCTATGTTTCTTTTTTTCAAGAGCATGTGCTCATAAACCTGTAAAATCTAAAAAGATGAAGGTCAATAGCTTTGTGTTCCTGCTCCAAGCTTATCAGATAGAAAACAACAACATATCACAACATTCAACAGAGACGAGCTGTATGGTAGTCAGTATTACAGGTATTAATTAGAAACTAGTGGAAAAGGAACACAGTACAAATAGCCAAAATTCACAAATTTAGTCACTTGGAAACAAGAAAGTCTTGTCACACCAGAGATAAATGCACTTTTTCCCACGTGAATATCATCATCCCAATAACTATTATTTAAGTAGTTCAATGCAGAAATAATTCTCAGAAGGAAGAGCCACTCAAATAAAGCATACACAGAGGAAAACTGATGAATGATATAATAAAAATCAATCTATGACAACTCAAAAAACACAAAACAGTGAGCTCTCTATTTGGCTGGAGCCAACACCACAGGAAACCAAGACGCAGAGCAGCTTAAGCTGCAAACGCCACAGTGGATACCAGGACTTTCAATAGTTGTCATTAGTATGTCAGACAAAAAGCAGATCAGTGAAGTCGAGTGTAAGGATATACTGCAGCAATGCAGAGAGCTCCATCACCAGCTCTATGTAAAGAAGACAAGTATAAGCAACTATGGTTATTACAGAAGTGAAGGAAAAAAGAAAATATAGGGCAGGAAAGGGCAGATACAGAAGGCAGCTGACACACACTCTGAAGGCTGACACACTTCTCTTCTTTCAAGAATCTGACACATTCACTTTAAGCACAGATGGAGGAATCCAAAAGCAAATCAAACAAGCTGAACCATAAAACTATGAACCTCATGACAAACAGAAAATTACATCTTGTCTGGGTATCAAAAAAAATGGGGGGGGGGAATAATGTACATGGGTATGGGCCTATAAGTAGCTCAAATAATGCCGTTTTAGAGAAGAGTAGTTCAGCCAAGAGATGCACTGCCTCTGTCATCGTCCCTGGTTTGTGCCTTTCCTGACCCTAAAGGCTTCCTCTTGGATTGTCTAGGTGCTGCCAGAACCGGCTGGCACCACCTAACACGTGCAGCTGCTTAAAACTCTAGCTGCTGTCAGTTGGGAAAGCCAATTAACCCCAAGAAAGGATTAAACCAAGGGGGTACAGGGGTAGGCTAGGAGGTCACAAGCAAAACTGCAGTTTTATCTCATCTGAAAGACAGACTTTCTGATATAATGTTGAGTATAAAACAAAACCTTAGACCTCAGAGCACCAATTCAGTTGCAGGTGAGAACCTCGCACGCTGTATGTAGCTTCTCCGAGGAGCCCACAATTCAGGACAGAACCGTCTCAGCTCTGCTTAGCTTGCGATAGCGATGGGTCCTGCGCAAGTGGCGGCACGGCTGCCCTGTTTAAGATTGCTCAAATTCAGGAACTAATGACTCAAATTATGTTTCCCTTTAATTAGCAATAAGGCAGCTGAACAAACCACATTCTGAAAGCTACTGGTTAAATGATAAGCTCAAGGGGAGAGGTGTGTCATCACTAACAGGAATATGCAAACAGGGTGTTATTTACATAATTTTTGCACAAAGTTCTACATAAAATAACCCTACCTATCCCTCCAGCAAGTCTAGATTTTGCTGGAGCATAAACAACTTACTCTAAAAAATACATGGACTGTCCTAATACTAAGAGGATCATGTAGAGCAATCCAATTCCACATTTTACTGCAATTTGCAAATTGACAGCACTTAAAAGATGAGATATGTGTCTTGAGGAAAAAAACAAACTGACATTTTGATACAGTTACAATCTGTAACATGTTAATGCTCCCATTTAATCAACACAAAACTAAGACATATTTCACTGAACTGCATGTTGAAATTGATTTCATACTCAGTTGTCCTTTAACATGCAAGGCAATTTCATTAGGCTTTTTTTTTTTCTTTTTAAGGCAAGAAACCTACATCCCCTGTATAATGAGACTGTATAATGAGACCCTTTTCTTCCTCAGTTTGCATAATCTGCTTTGTGTGTATATGATGATAAAACCTAAAACTTATATTCATACTTGATACTAGAACTTTCTACTTTTCTTCAACAGGGAGAATCTTTCCTCTAATCATCAGCTCCACTAGGCAACAAGGAAGAGGCCTTAGCCCAGCAGCCAGCTCATCTCCACTGCCATTCCCAGCAGGGGTACTTATGAAGCAAAGGACTTCACTGAAAAACATAAAACATTAAGTACCATTGCTTACTGTCTATCATTTACATCAATCAATTCTGTCGATGAAACAAAAAAGTATGTTGAGCGAAGCTTTCTGCAGCAGTATACACAACACCCATCCAGCTTGAAGGTCCAAAATCTATTTTCTACAAGGTTTAGTCACGTTGCCTTAAAGCATTTTTACAAGTGTTACATAATAGCCACTTGATTACATTTTAAAAAAAAGTTGCATGTTTTCCTGTCTGAAAAAATGGGTCTATAAATTACAAAAAGTGAAACTAGTCTTTACTGGCAGACAGAAATACGTATTTCTAGAAAACAATGCATTTGAACTGCTTTAGAAATCTGTCTCCTACACAGAATACACCTGAAGTAAGTGAGAGCAGGTCATTTCTGTAGGATTCATAAGAGTCATAAATAAAGCTGGGTTCAGAGAATTAACAGGAACAGTAGTAGTAAACAGTCCAGGTCATCACTGTCCTACACTACTCCCTGCACTGAACCATGGTACTATACATTGGTGAGCAGGATGTTTTTCAAAGTAAAGTAATCCTCCATTTCTTACAGACTGCAACAGCAGACAAACTTTTCTTCAACTCTTAAACATGCAGCACACTTTCTGAAAGGGACAAGAGGTGGCTATATACTAACAGACCCTATGATGTGATTCATTATTATGGGCTCTATTACCAGCAGATACATAAAATCAAGCTTGCTCATTGCTGGCAAGGCAAAAATAACCTAGAGGTAACATGTAGGGTGAGGACAGAAAAAAAAACATGACCGCAGTGAAGGCAAAATGACTACTTATTACAGTGTAAAAATTAATCAAAATAGTTTAGATAATTATGTTCTGGGAAAAGTTCAAAAGGTTGAAAAAGTAAGGGAAGGAAGCAACATCATTAGGGCAAGAAAAAGGCAGCTTCTGACAGGAGCAGATGAACAGCCTGCAAAGAGAGAGCAAGATTCAGCTGTTTCAGGAAATGATACATTATTTCTATTATTATCCGTAGCAAAAAACGCACAGGGGCACAGCCAGTTTAGGAGAAAAAAAGACAAATGGGACTAAGAAACACAAAAGGGCCCTAGCAAGTAAATACATCTAGACCAGGTAGCCGGAAAATGGAAGCAAACAAGAACATGGTAATAAAATACAACTTCACAGCTAGCCCAGCAAGTCTGGCCAAGCAAAGGCTCACAGGAGAGAACAGGCAACGTGAAGTCAATGGCAGACACGAGGGAAGGGGGGTCTGAAAGAGCACACTGCTTGGTGCAAACTCTCCAGCTGCTAACTTTCTTGGAAGAAATCAAAACGTTAGAAATTTAAACATTTTAATAAAGGAAGCATTTAATGGAGGAGAGGTGGAAAAACAGAAAAGCTGAAATACTGAAATTGGTTTGGGTCTGTGTCGAGAAACAAAATAAAATTGTTGATTTATATACGGTTACAAAGGTCTAAGGAGAGCAGATTTTAGAAGGAAACTCACCCCCTCCTCCACTTCCTCAATTAGCAGTGCTCAATCTCCGCACTGCCTGCCAGGGCACGGGAACTAAGCGGCTCCTAATACCAGACCTGACAGCGCCCGTGAAGATGGGAGGACCAGTTTGGGAGATCAAAGAACGAGGGGAGTGACAAGTGGTTTGAGGGCATTATATCTGCCAAAAGAGGTGAGATAGAGGGAATCCACCAGCATATTCAACAACAAATTCAAGGAGAATTCTTCCATATTGCGAGCAGGGGAGGAGAGGAGAAGACACTAACCAAATCTGTTGAAGGCCCAAAATGAACAACTCGGTGCTCCCCAAACAGAATGAAAATTATCTGCTGAACAGCCAGAAATCTCTCCCAAAAGATCAGAGAAATGTTCCTATCAGAGTAAACTGAGCATGTTTACCACCAACAGGGAAGTCAGCAACAAAAATCATTAACCCCTTGAAGTGTTTCTGGACACACCATTACAAGTGCAAGTCAAGTGCCAGATGGAGTGGCTTCCTACCCAAATGTTGACTAGTACTAGAACATGTTATTAATTGAACTCCAGGGTTTCGGTGAAACTCTGGAAGCAAAAGGACTTTATGATTCTTCAAACAGACCTTTGTACATCATTCCCAGAAGGAATTACTGCTGGAGGTAATAACTGTTTATGTTTCATGTGGAGATATCGCAGATAAAACTGAAGGTATGGCTCCACCTGGAACATAGAGAGTACACCTGTATCTGGAGAGCAGAAGATAGCTGAATATTGGTTGGGTCACAGCAACAGAACGCAAGATTGCTGTAACAGCATAAAGGACAAGTATTCCATGAAAATGGCTTCCTCTTGTTCTGCAGTAGTATATATTTCACTCACCGGGCAGCAAAAGATGTCTAAGTGTCTGCCACTCTGGCTTCCTAGCGTCCACACCTCTGACAGAGTTGATAAGTTTCCAGTTAGGTTGTAAAGGGGAGAACAAAGTAATTATGGAATCAGACTCCAGATTTCATTTCTGGATGATAAAGAGAAAAGCCCATCCCAGAAGAAA
This sequence comes from Dromaius novaehollandiae, assembly GCF_036370855.1. Classification (NCBI taxonomy): domain Eukaryota; kingdom Metazoa; phylum Chordata; class Aves; order Casuariiformes; family Dromaiidae; genus Dromaius; species Dromaius novaehollandiae. The sequence continues at coordinate 13,728,295 of NC_088110.1, forward strand.
GCAGGCTGTGTGACTGCACCAAAGAGTGCCCAGCACAGCAGCAAATTCCGTGCACTACCATCACCATAGGATTAGCGTGATCTGCTGTGGACAGAGGTGGATGGAGGAAAACAGAGCAGGCTGACTGCAAGACAAAGATCAGAAAAAGGCTGCCCACTCAACATCACAGCGAGACTGTTTATTTTAACAGGCTTTATAGTTGGAGGTTTTGTGTCTTTTTTGCTATGCACTTGAGCTAACATGGAAAACAATGTCATTTTAGGATATCACCACAGAATAGACAGTTGTATTTCATTCAAAATTGAGGATGTCTTCACATCCTAGAGTGACGGTAGTTTTTTATTAACTGCCTTTTCAAAATACTACATGTAGGAGGATATTTCCACCCCACTAGTAGCCAAACTTCATAAAAAGACAACATCAGGTGACACTGAAAGGTCACATCTAGGCAGAAAGGTGATATTTTATTTTACACCTGTTGTGCTACATCTTTTCAGAAGAATGCTCACATTAGAATCCTTAATATACACCTTAGTACCATGCAAGTTAGTAAAAGAAAGGAACTATTCTTAAAAAAAAATCAATTTTTCCTGAAATTTAAAAATCAAATATTCCATCCCCAAAAGTGGAAAGGGGGGATGGGTTTGTTTGTTTTTTTTAAAATACTTAAAGCAAACAGAGAGAAAGCAAAACATTAGATGATTTTAGTATTAGATAAGCTAAGAGATTTCCAAAAAATTCTGCTGTATTTCGAATCATTAGAAGCATGTCAAATTGTTAAATTTTTTTTCAAAAGAAATATCAATAAATTTGATTTGGCATTCAATATCCTCTCATTAGCAAAAACATCATTTAATGTGAAATATAAAATGAATTCAACGCAATCGTGCAACATTTAATGTATAAAAACACCTTGTCACTTACTGGCTGATTCCCTCAAATGAAGCTTCTTTGGAGACATTTCCACTATCAGTATTAACACCGCGCTGGGAGGGAAAAGATTAAAAGGACCATCATTCTGAGCTAAACACAAGTATGTGAAAATTTAAATAATGGGGAGAACCCAATTACAGTAAGTCTTTAGGAAAACTTATTATGAGTTTATCTGAAACCACTATAAAAAAAATACAGACTGTTTGCTCAAGTGGAGACCAATACATGCAATTATTTGTTTTAGAGGAGACCAGCACAGAATTCAGGCTAGGATGCACTGCTTAGAAAGCTGGCAACCTTGGATTTCTAATTCCCTTATGTCTTAAGGGGGAGCTAGGAGAGCAATACAATAATAAAAGGCAAGAGAATAACAAACATTCAAGGTTTTTTAAAAGTCATCTCATTTAAAAAGAATTTATTCCTCACTGCCTTAGCAATGCTTACTATGTAAATTTGCATGCTGCTCCCCTACAGCTTGCCATTCATGCAAGGAGCGTAAGCAAGAGGATTTTGGCTGCTACATAGCAGATGAGCACTTCTGACACGCACGTGGGAAACCCTGCGGAGCAGCATTCTGGTTCTGTATCCAGAACGAGACGGGGAGGAGAGGACCAAGCGCCCCACCCAGCCACGGGAACGAGGAATGTCCTTCCCTTCTCCACTCCAGGCTTTACTATGGTGGTGGGAAGAATGTGAAAGCATCATAGCTCCATCCTCTCGGCCAAGAGTTACGTGAAAAATCCTGATTATAGTGGAACACTCACAGTGACAATTAATCAACAACTTGTTGTCCAGAAACTCACAGTAGGGAAAGCAAGGTACACAAATACTTTCTTTCCCACTCATTTCTCTGAGAGAACATGACAGAAAGCAACAGGCTCATGTATTTTATATAAAACTATATAAAAATGAAAAGATAAGGCTCTTGCTCTCTGTATATACTATATATATTTATTAGTGGAAGGAAGGATGAAGACTATTTATGACCTCTTGTTCTTCACATATAAAGAGATCAGACCTCATGTTATTTAAATGCCTAAGGAGGAATTTTTTGTAAGACTTCTGTCTAGCAACTATCATGGGAAAATAAGAAATCCAGGAGCTGCCACTGCATTGGCTGTAAGGGAAAGCTCAGAGTCAGCAACTCATTTATACATACATATATATATGTATATATATATATATATATATATATACACACACACACACACATATATATACGTATATATATGTATATATAAGAGCTAACAAATCAGACATTCTTAACAGTGAAAGATACGTTTACAAAACACCTGTCAGGGAAAGAAGCTGGGGGAGAGGTGACAGAAGGAACTTGCAGGCTTTACTTCCACTTATTCATCCTACTTTCAGAGGAATAAGTAAGCAGCATTCAAAATACTTGGCAGGAGTTTGATCACACCCTCCTCCAAGAAGCTGATCTTACCAACCCACTCTATGCAGAGAAAGTATTCTCTGAATCCTTATGGGATTCACACAGAAAGCCCCAAATATGCACATGACATGGCCAGAGCAACAGAAGAGAAAAATGGAGTTTAGACTCATTGTACACAGGCTGGAGGGTAGCACAGTCGACACTAAATAGGCTTGTCATGTTTTACCTGAACACATATAAAGTACAGCGAATATAAAATGGCAGGCCAGAGGTTAGAAATCACATGCTCATGAAGGAGACAGAGACTAGACTATACACAACTTTGTATGCACAAATTTGCCTCAAATTTGTCAGAACTGAACTACTTGTTGGAGAACATAGGGAGGGAATGACAGTGCAAAGAAATACTTAATAAACTGATCCCCTTATTGAGGAAAATCAATAGCTGTTCTTCAGAATAATATCACTCACCAAAGTAAGAAGGGTAGAAGGTTTCTTTGAAGCCAAGACACTGGATATCTAAAAAGAAGTTTTAGATTGCCATTATTTAACTTTTTTCCTCCTCATAATCACATTGATATCAGTTTCCCCATTTCTTTATGCAAAATTTGCTGTATAAAAAGTAAATGAGCTGGAAAGAGAAAAATCCTCTTCTCATGTCTTTCAGATATTGTAATTGTACACAGTGCAATAAGAGTCAATATATCACAAAATACTTAGACAGAAATGCAGTGCTTAAGTTGATGGTGTCCTTTAAAGACATAAGATTATGATATAGTTGATCTTTAAGTCTGCTGTCATCCTTTGGAAGAAAGGGGAAATATGAGTCAAATGCTGTAATGTGACACAGAAATAAAGAACAACAGGGGAACTCTGCATCTGCAATGCACTACTGCATATAAAACACATGCTTTAATATTATTATGTTACAATGTTCTGAATATTTAGTAATGAATATTTACTGTTATTCTCACTGGGTCATCTTTTACTGACTAGAACAACAGGCTCCTTCCTATCTTTCAAACATTCATAGATTGAGACTAAAATGTATCTTTCAATGTATTTTTCACTTCCACAAGCTGTGATTGAAGGCTCTGAGTTCTCAACTTGTGTCATCTTTTTGCCACTGCTACAAAAACAGGAACTCAGACAGAAACACCAGAACAGAACAAAACCCCCACAACATTGATCTCTCCCAGTAATGCTTCCTATCGGAAAATAGCACAACTGCATTGACTGAGCAGTTTTCCCTTCACTGCTCCCTACCACACGGTTAGCAGAATAAGAAGTACTTTAGGCTCTTCAAAAAGACTGCTATTAAAAGCTTTGAGTTTGTTTCAAAGGGTAGCTAACATTTTTGAACAGTCTGATTTCCTGACAGGTTAAGGGACAAATGAGAAATGTGCAGGATTTATCAGATGACTCACTTGGCCCATTCTTTTGGGGACAGAAAGTTTAAATGCTTGTCTCACCACAAACAGTTAAAATTTGAATTATTATACAGCAGTCTTATTAAATAAAAGCAGAGACATCTTTAGTCTCTCCCGCACTGCTGCTGTTTAAAATCAATACGCACTCACTGTAAGTTACAACTGTTTGGTCTTAATGGATCCTTTGTTTCCTGCTCATAGAATACTACTGGTATTTTTAAATGCTTTGTCTTTTGGTTGCAACTACGTTCAGATAAAAATAAAAAGGGGAGGAGTATAAATACATTAAGGCTAAAGAAAAAAAATCAATCCCTGTCCTAATCTTCTGAGAACAAAGGAGAAATGGACTTTCAGAGTTGTTGCAGAAAGCTGGGCACTGAACTACGCGTTTTTTGAGGCAACAAACAGATGACATAAGTACACAGAGCACAGTTCTACCAATGCTAAACCAGCTTAGTAGCATGCTAGTAAAATTACCAAAAGAAAGCATATAGTAGCGAGGTATAAACATATTAATCCTGCATTATATTTTATGGTCTATTTGGTAATATTTCTCAGATTTCATGAAATAGCAGGATTACACACATACACACATTGGTCATTTGTTGGCATACAGCTGTCCTGTAAATCAGGCCCCTAGTGTCCTGGTGCTGGAGAACATCGTGTTGGCATCCCAGGCAAAAGTTATAGTCAGAGCCTTTGAAAGACAAACAAACTCAAGCTTCAATAGCCTCTAACTTCAGCCCACGTATTCCAGGCAGAAAATGGTCTTTACGTTGGGACAATTTACTGTCCACATAAAGATGTCTTTTTCCCAGCAATGAGGTTTTTAAGCTGTAAGGAAAAAGGGGACGGAAGTACAATAAAGGCATTTGTTGATGGAAAGTTATCCAAAACAAAAATATATGTAACTTTTTAAATGAAACATGCATTTTCCACTTCGAATTTTCACCCTCTGACAGCTAAGCATTGAAGCGCCTGCCTTTTACACGATGCCAGCTCGCACATGTCAAAAGACAACCTCTTCACAGCTTCCTCCACCTCCAATTACTGAAACACAGGATCAAACTTCACTTTATAGCTGGACTCATTATGAAAATGAAATGAAACATCTTCACAGCTGATTATAGCAAAATTTTGGGTCTAGTGAGTCAGGGTTAGTGTTCTGCAGGGACAGAAATATCAAAATCTTTCTTTTCAAGCTGCTCTCTGTGAAAATCACCCACAGAGCTTGGCAGGAATAGTGCCCTCACCCTGCTGAGCCTTCCTACTTAAAAAAAAAAAAAAAAAAGATAACTGGCCAGGTGCATAATTATATAAACATCTGCTCAAAAACAAAATAAGAAACCTAACTAAGCAAGTCATACCTACATTTAAAAATGTGAATTTGCATATTCAAATATTAAAATGATTCAAAATAAGAGTAAGGCAGGCAGCCATATCTCATAGCTGTTTGGAGGTATAAAATAAACATAGGCTCCCAGTCAGAGCTAGGATGTGCCACTTCTGGACTGCAATTTCCTCAAATCACCACATGTTGCAAAAAATGTATTTAGCAATGAATTTCTGCTTGTAGATATTCCCTTAAACTCTCAGGATGAAGATAAGGATTGAAAGATCTCATAAAGCACAGAACGCATTTATGAGAAGGTCTTTGGAGTAAGACCTTAGTAGTGTTCAGCTCAAAATGGCAGGACTTTAGTTTTTTTAATTTTTAAAATCAGGAGAGTTTTATAAGAATGATGGATGTTTTCCGGTATTCAAAAAGAAAAAGAAGAAAACCCACAGAATCAGGAAACACCCAGTAAGTAGATGAGCAAAATAAGTCACATATTAATTTTGGATTCATAGAAAAATACTCAGAGACACAGATTGCTCACCTCAGTTACATAGTGAACTTCATCCACAGCATATTTCTTCTTGAAGTATTCGGGGGGATGAATCCTTTGGAAAGCAACAGAAAGAAACATTTGGTTTTAGCTTTGCTGTAATATTCAATAGTTTAAGGCCACAGACAATGAAAAAATGCCCCCTGCTATCACAGTAATAGAATCAGATATAGGGAATGTTTTAATAATCTTCTTCTTGATTCCATTTTTCCATTTAGTAGATTACACAAAGTTACCACAGCTGGAAGATCACTATGCTTTAATCTGGGCCATGCTTGATACTTAGATTTCATGGTCTTTCGCTAAATGAAAGTTTTCTTCTTTCCCTTTCCACAAAATGATTCTATTAAAGAATTTAGCAATGTCATTTGTGTGCAATTTTTCACCTCACCATGTGGAAGATGGGGAAACAGCAAAAGACCAGTTTGCCCTGTGTTAAGTCCAGAGAAGGAGCAAAACATTCATTCCCTGCTCTGCAGCCCCTCGCTGCGGGAGGCTCTCCCCTGACGTGACCCTCCGACGTGAGCGGGGAGCCGGCCGAGGACCAGAGCGACTGCTGGGACGCATTCCCGGCAGCCTCTGCTCCTCCGGCCACCAAAGCACCACTCCTGTAATGTAACAGGCTGTGCAATTTCACACATCCAAAGTGAAATCACTTCTGTCTCTTTCTCCCCCACTTCCTAACGAGAGCCTCCTGTTATGCAACAGGAACGTAGGAATTTGGGTCATGTGAAAGATCTGCTTCCAGCTGATTATTCATGAGAATTTACTCTGATTCCAGCCTCTAGCCCCCCAAAATATATACAAACACAATCAGTGCAATTCTGAAAATGTAATCTCAAAAGAAAAACAACACCAGCCTACACCCTTCCTCAGATGGAAGAAAACAGGAGAAAAAGTGGCCAAAAGAGCTGCATTTTGGAGCATTCTGTGCATTTCACTTCGTTTGCAAGGTACAGCTCCATACTGCCTGGGAGTTATCTATCAGCAGATACTGTAGCAACAACTTTCGTTTCAGCACAGACCATCCTACATCCCGAGAACCGTTCAGAGAAAGCAGGAGAGGAGAAGAGAAACGCTAACTATTTAAACAGAACAGACAACAGTGGCACAAGATCAACTGGGCCACGAGTAAGCTAGGCTGGAGCCTGAAGAACATTGCTAACCCTTGCGGTGAGAATTGGCAGAAGTGGGCAGAGAAACAGCCCAATGTTTTTAGGAAGCACTCGAGAACAAAGCTATGGGGGGGCACAGCCACCGGCAGTGGCAATACCAGGAGGCCACAGCTCCGACTCAAGTCATGTTTTCAAGCCTTGTGCACGAAGTCTTCTTCATATTACCTTCCTTTATATTCCTAACAGCACTGGGCAGTGACACAGAAGACAACATGAAACCTTTTATAGTGCACTCATTAAGAAAGCAGTCTGCAAAGGAGTAAACCCCAGAGCTGAGAAAAAGTATCCATTGTGAAATTACTGCTAAAAAGTAATACCAAAGTATTTCATAATGTGTTCCTTCTGTGATGCTCCTCCTGCATACTCTTCCCCTCCCTGTGGGAGATTTCAAAGAAAGTTTTATTTATCTTCTCTTCCTGGCTCTCTAATTTTACATACAACAACAAAAAAAAAAAAAAAAAAAAAAATCAGGCATTTTATAGTTCCCTTACCTCTGACTTCTGCATACTCTGTTTCCCCTATAAGCATCTCTTTTTCTCTCACTCATTCCTCAAATATTCAAGTACTTTGATATTCCAGAAACATTGAGAACACATTTAGCACTTTCCATTTTTGTTCTCCTTCACAGTTTCACCCAATCCATCCGGGTTCTGAAAGATTCCAACTGTAAAACCGCCTAATTTATGGCCAATAGTAATATATGGTAATAGATGCTCTTTAGAGCAATATATCCAAAGCACCCTCTACAACCAGCTATATTGTTTCAATCCAAAGAACTGTTTCCTGTAAAGTGTAAATATTCCTTAAAAGTATGCCCACAAATGTGCTGGATTTTATTCACTTCATTTAAAGTAATTTAAGTAAGAGTAGGTCTCATTCTCCAACATGCCAGTATGAAAATTTCTCTCTTTTCACAAAACATTTTTACATTTCTTTTGTCCATTTGTTGCTTTCTACAACTGTGTGGTAGAAAACTGCTGCTAATTTACTTCTTTGGTTACAGTTGCTCTTGAGCAGCTATTGATTGCGTTCCAGCTGCAATTCCTCTGGCACCTCTTCTAATCTACGCTATCATTCTTTCGTGAAGCAAAAGTAGCTCATCAGCCTTTCCAGGCTGAGGACTTTTTCTATACTTTGAGAGAAAGAAAACAGCAGCTTCCCACAATACTTGGTTCCCTCTCTCATTGAGCCAGGTCATCCTTTAGATGCTTCGGCTCCATCGCACCCAGTGATGCGGTACTGAGCTTCCCAGGCAAAGGCCTCCTTGCTGCTCTTGCTGCCTCGTGCAGAAGTCGGCAGGACTTGTAGCGCAAACAGCAGAGACAGACTTCTCCGCTCCTCTCTGACACATTCAAGGCTTTGCCTCACTTCCTCCATTTAGCACCTCAGACTGCATGGCGAAATAAATTCATGCACACTTCCCACAATGTACTGTCCGCCCCCTGTCCCACAGGAACCACGATGCCTCAGCCATGAAACCACCTCTGCCCATGGATTACTAGGAAGATTTCTGCAAGGATCTACCCTATTGCAAAGCCGTACAGGAGGAAGGAAAAAATGCATATGGAAGTTTGCATGAAAGTAGAAAAACTCTATGCTGTTCAATACAGAAAAACAGTACAGAAGGCAAAACACAAAAGCTCAGGCAGAAAGCAGAACAAAGGTGGTTCCCAACAGGAGCTTTCCATATTCTCTCCAATCAATTTCTCCAATTTTTTCTCCACTTCATCTCATGTGCTATTTTCTGTCCCATCACTGTCACACCCCGCATCTCTTCCCATTCATTTCAGATGAAAAAAGCTTCTCCACCCCCTTCTTATGCAGAGCTGGAGCTGCACAGCAGCATGCTCTGGTCAGACGAAATTCACCCCAGGGTGACCACAGTGACGCGTCCCGGCTGTTACCAGCACCTCCACTCCTAGTTTGGTGCAAATCAGGAAAGGCTCTTGCGCATTAACATAGTTGTTACAGGAAAAAAAGAATGAGTTCCTTAACAGAGACAGGGTTCAGCATTCATTTTTATCCAATTTAAATGCAAAACAAGCTAAAGCCTAGCACTGACCATCACTGTCACAGGGAATGATACCTTCCACAAAATGCTCACTGGCATCATGAAATTCAGAAGTCATATCCAACTGTGGTAATTTCAAGCACATTTGAATACTTTACACAGATGAGGAGTACTTTTCTCTGCAAATGACTACAAATGAATCTCAGGCAGGTAGAATAAGTTAATTGGGTACAATTTTTAACTTTGTCTTTTGTGAAGCTGGTATGGGCTGCCAGTTTCAAAATTCTGATTAATCACTGCAGAGACTACAAGCAAAAAAACTCACAGCAAATCATAAATTAATTAGAAGGATTACCCAAGTGGAAGATATGATCCCAAGTATTATTGAATCATGTCTTTCCTTACCTATCCCAAAAATTAACATTCTTAACAGATCTGAACAGGAGCAATAGCCTACTTTTACAGGCTTTCTAAAAAAAAAAAATTTTGTATAAAAATTTTTAGATTCCTGGGCAATATAAATTAGAAAAATCCCACAGAGACTAGTACACTCCAACCCTCAAAAGGCTCAGTCTCCGTTCTGTATAGTTTTATAGCTCAGCTTAACAAATATTAGTGTTGCTCCCAAGTCATTTCAGTATTTAACCACCAGAAGAGTGGAAGTCATGTTTCATCTCACAATGGAAATGAGCAACTTCGAAATCCTGGAACCACAGCAAATATATCATGCCCGAGTGCTCTGTGACCCAAGTGGCTAGCCAAAAATTTGGAATCTGATAGTCTATGGTAGTTAGAAAGAAAAATTAAGAGTCCAGTGCTTCTATTTATTTACCAGAATACAGTCCCTCTTTTTGCCACCAAAGGAGCCATGACACAGGAGATTGGTTCTGGTTCCCCACCCAGCACTCATCACACTTTCCCATCCAGTGAAAAAGCCTGCGTTACTCAGGGTCAGACGCCAAAGCTGCTTACAGCCTGCTAATGCTTCCTTCACACTCTCCCCTTTCCCACCTTCTTCTACCTGATCCAGTTCACTTAGTTTCTTACTCTCAAGCTTTTCTTAGCAATTGAGAAAGGCTAAAGGTGGCCTAAAAATGCATAGCTACATTTTTAAGAGAAGATTCAAAGGTTCAACTAAATTCACACTGGTATGAAACATCATGTTGAGAAAGCAAGAGGCTGAACAAAACCACAACCTAGTTACTGCAGTGCAGAGTTTGCCATCAGCTTTGGCAGACCAAGTACTACGGATGGATCCCATTTCAGCCCAGTCCTTCACACTGGCATGAAATACTGGTGGATAAACAGAGGAGTAGGTAAGTTAAACAGCTCTGACAGCTTATCCATAAACATACCAAAACATGTATTTTTAAGCTTTTATTAGGTTGGACAAAATTCAAACCTGACATTTTTAGTAATATTTTACTAACCACACTGCATTTCAATCTTTAAATCCAAGGAAAACTTGGTTGCATTGTCTAAAACCATTTCAAAACTGTTGTTCATTACATTGCACAAGAATTCAGAACAGCAGCAAATCTTAAGAGATTTGTACAAATTTGACATTACTGTAAGAATTCCATTAAGCAACATCTCTTTGTATTCTAAAGGACTCTGGAGCAAGAGCCTAGAAATACAAACATAATAAAACAGTGTTTTCATTTTCAGAACTGCATTCAGAAGAGAGGTACAAACAAGATAAATTCTGTTCACAATTTTTCTTCGGCATTTGTGATTTAGACTCATAACAGCTGATAGCTATTCCTGAAAGAAAGGCATCTAAGCCAGCTCCTAATATATTTGTAACCTAATTACTGATACACATTCATATGTGTACATTTTTCAGCTGCATCTAAACACTTTTCCAAGCCATCTTCAGTATACAACAACTTACTCCTACTGGCTGCTTTGTATTTGCATTTCTTAATGCTTCTAGGACAGATTTGCAGGTTTTAGTTCCTACAGCAGATCAAGTTTAAAGTGAAATTCAGCTTTTCTTTCAGTAGTCAAATTTGTTTTTTCCTCAGTATTTCAGTTGGAGTTCTGAAATCCTAATATTATTTATTGTATTGCATTGCCTAGGGTGAAAAACTATTCCCACTGGAAAAAATATTGTTAATGGTATTTTCACTACAAGAGTTGAAAAATTCTAATTGGGACCAATTTCAAAACATTGGCTATGCAAACAGACACTTATTTCATAAAGAATGGGAAAGTTTAAAGTTTCTTTTCTAAGATATTTAACTCTTTTTTAAAAGAGCAGAGACAAAAAAAATGTAATAGTAGTTATTTTTTCCAGGTTTTTAAAGCTAACTACAGAAAAATCATTTAAATGTCACTTTGTCAGCCAAGTACTCCAGGTCACCCTATAATAAAAAGTGAGCTATCGATGCAGCCCAGCAGCAGGCTGAACTAAAGAAACCTTAAATAAAGTGCTACAGACTGGGATACAACAGAGTATTTATTTGTAATTATTCACCTTCTTCTGATTAAAAAAGATTAGACTCATTCACTCCATGTTTACTGCCCTGCACTTCTCATCAGTCTCCAAACATTGGGTTTTGTCTTCTTTTGTAACACGTGGCTGCAAACATAAATTTACAGCATAAACAACAATTACTTGGGAATCTGAGCATGTCTGAATATCCTAGGCAGGTACAGCAAGCGGGGCAGGGGCACACACAAAGAGTCAATTCATTTCAGTCTCTACAGTCTAAATATTTAGACCAACAATGAGCTGGGGAAATGTGGATCACTTAACACCTGAGACTGCAACATCAGTTAAAAATGTCTGCAAGTGCAGGCAAAGCACATACTCATAAAAACTACCTGTCAGCATCGAAAATTTCATCTAACCATGATGCATGCTTGGATTGGAGTTAATAACATGTTTTTGTAAGGCTATCTTCACCCAGAAGACTTATTTTGCTACTAAAGAATTACGGACCCACACATACATACCTGTGTGTGTGTGCGCGCACCTCAGAAATGAAAGGAGCACCTTTAGCAGAGCACGTGAACTGCTGGCAATTCCAAGCTTCCTGGAGCATTGCAAGTTTTCTGAATTGTCTCCTCTAGAAGCTGTACAGGATTCCTCCCTCCCCACAACACAGGTTAAGCAAAAAGCTTAACAAGATCTTCCTTCTGCTCTCCGCTCAAACTCTTACAGCAGGCTGGAGAACCCCTTTGTCAACTCTTATAAAAATATGTGGATAAACACATTACCTGTAGCAGATTTACTACTGGAATAGGAATTAGCTCATCACCATCACTTTGTGATGCTTCACACATTTTTCTTTCCCCTCAAACATAGAATGAAAATACTTTATTGAACACTTACATCAGTAACTACACACAAATGGCAGTTGTGCCCTTTCTACCTACTAGCACAGGTTGTTTGAATCAGAACAGACAGTTTTGCTTTCTCTCATGTTTTACTAATCCCTAGCCTTAAGCTTGCTCCCTCATGCACTTGGGACCTGTCTGAACTCCCTGTTAGCTCAGTCCTCTTGTAATCAGCTTGTCTAACCAGGCCAACACACAAGAACCGCCAGTGTATTTGTACTTATTACAGGGTTTTTTTATTTTTACATTATGAAAAAAACAGTTCAACATTTCTGAGGCAGATAAAGTAAAGGATAGTGAAAACACATACGAAAATGTAGCTTTACATCCACATAATTTATAACAAAGGTGTAACATTAAGGTTTGAATAGCTTTACAGAATTCCTTTGTCTTCAGATCTGGCCTTGTTTGTGTTTTGAAGTTATTCTTAAAGAATGGTGCTTTATGGCACTGTCATATCACAAAAGAAAGCAAGTGGTGTACACTAACACAGGCTTACATGTCAGATAACAATTCACCTGCAAAAGGAAGACAATTAATAAAAATTAATCATTATTTAATATGACCCCATGTAGACAGTAAAGTAGTAATCCAGGCTGTCTGACCACATGTGCTATCAATGAGCATGTACTAGGGCCAAATGAGAATCACCTGCAATTTTCAATCACTGAGCTCTGTCTTCAGCCAAAAACAATCCTGACATTCATTTTATTTACTTTTAAAAAGGATCAGTAGCACCATCTGAATGAAAGTCAGCAACCATTCTGAGAATCTATTAATATGTCAGAGAGGAAGACAGTAAGCTCTGACGCAAAGCAAGACATGCCATACTAAAGACTGCCTAATGTGATTAAAATGTAGTCTTGTCCACTACTTATTACATGTTAGGCTTTCAGATTCACAGCCTCCGTTACCAGAAAGTGATGTTATTACAAGGAGTAATTAAAAGTAAAAATTAACATAGCTAGAACGAAAACAGAATAGGCGAGTATCAAAGACACCATTCATGGTAAAGCCTAAAGCAAAACATGCTGTACAACACAATGTTCAGTGTACAGTGCTCTCTTAGAAGGTCCTGCACTTATTATGTTTATTATTGTCTCAAAGGCATGAGAAACTGTCAAAGCTCTTATAGGCAAACAAGAACAAGAAAATTCTTAATGTGGTGAGACAGAAAAGGTAAAACTAGCAAATTTTACAGTCAAAGCTTTCGGCTTTCGGGGGAAGCGTACTACAATTTACAACGGTATTGTTTCCTCCATTCCATCTTAACTTTCGCATTTGGAGTAACAGATATAATACACCATTTTATGGCAAAATCACTTTCTCCAAAGCAAATAGTTTCTCCTAGGCAAAGTACACACATACTTCAGCCTGCACGCTGTGCTGAAACGCGGCACTGGCGTATGCACACACTTACAGCAAGCAAGTCATTGCACTAGCTACACAGCATTTTCCTTGCTTTCCAGAGCTGTAGATACACTTGCACGTGAGAAGAAACACATGCACAAGGAGCAAATTGGACAAGCATCCTTTTCAAAAACTGAAGCCTCAAATTGTAACAACTCATTCTTCAGACCTTAATAGGTCGGGCTTAAAACAAAGTGAAAGTTTCAGTGAGGCTTTACACACAGAATAAGAACCCTGGCAATGACTAAACTGCAGGAACAGAAATACATCAGCAAACCATGTAGAACTGAAGGAGGAAAAAGGATACAAAAGCAATGTTTTAATGCTGTCAAAAATTCACCAATATACTCCCTCCTCATCACAACATCATCAGGTTAACAGATGGGAAAGCATTAACTAAACAAGAGGGTGTCCAGAGCTACTAGAAAGAGCAACACAGGAGGTTTTACAAGATGCTAGCAGATGCCCCTGACTTTGCCACCAAAAATGCAATCACCTATATATCGAAAAGGAATTTCACTCTCTCTCAAACAAGAGGATTAAAAGACATGAAGTTAGATTTAAAACATAAAACAGTACAAAAGGGCTCGCTGGCATCACTGGCTGCCTCCAGCACGTGTTTTGACTAATGTAATGTTTTCCTAAGTTTCTGTTTGATCCTTTGAGACAGAAGTACCTGCATACAAGTACCCTTCTATTCCCTTGTTCCTTTTGATAGAGTTCAGAGCAAAATGGATTTCAAGAAAATAACATAATTCAAAAGAAATTGAACTGAAGATCAAGACTCAAGCTGCTTTGACTGAAAGAAGGCAACCAAGGCTGCAGCTGAAGCTATGTCTTGCAAAGCAGCAGAACGGTGGCACCCACCATGCATGATACACAACTTTGGGCTTCCCAATTGTCCAAACAGATTACACGAAAGCACAATAACTAGGAACCAAATATGGACTGGTGGACTTACGAAATCAGAAATGCATCATTAAGGAGACTCTCAAGGCCTAATAAAGGCCAAACTTCAAACTGCCTGATTTACTTTAAATAAACAGTCTCACTCTTCCTGCTCAGCTATTCCCATCACTGGCACTCTCAAGAAATGACAGGTTCTTTAGGATTTCTGTATATCCTTTTCAAGAGGCAATGTCTCAATGACATATTTAAGAGATACAAGCAAAAGTTATCCAAAAAAAACCCAAAACACAATATGATAACACAAAGAAATCAAAGGAACTTGTCATAAAAAACTCATTGGGTACAACAAAAGTATCCACAAACAGTGTCCGACCTCTGGGCTACATCGCGCCCCTGCGGGACAGACAGGACCGGGCACCGCCTGGGAGCAGGGGCAGAGCCAAGCATGCGGCACTCGGAGCTCAAACACCTTTGGGACAAAGGGGCATCGAGGAAATGAAACAGAATATGCCTGTTGTTGACTCACATTCAGATCTTAAGAGGGTAATATTTGTTACACTTTTCCCTACCCTACTTTAACAAAACAGTCTGTTTCCTTTTCCTCTCTGTACATTTCTCTTGACATAGCTCAACACAGGCAATACTCTTGCAAAGAGTCATTCCTGAAAGACTGAAAGCGAGAGTATGCAGAGACAGATACAGCATAGATAGCAGGGGATAAAAACCTAAAGAAAACAGTCAGCAGCAACAGCTGAGAACACAGAATTTAAGAAGTGGAAGAGCTGAGGCACCACTGTAGTTATTTCCCTTATGGTTTTTTTGCAGCTTGAAGTATCTTCCCCAATCCAGGCCTACAAGAAAAGGAGTTTTGCTCCCAAACCGGGCAGCCACACATATGACGATACAGTGGGGTTGCAGAGCCTTGGTAGAGCCCTCCTGGAAAAGCCTGGAAAGGGCATTTCTTAGCTGTGGCTTACCTTCCTAACAGCAGCATCCAAATCATTGGAGGAAAGACAGATGGCATGCCTGCTTGGAACAAACCCTGGATTCTCTAATACTCCAAAATGCAATCAGGAGTTTATTCCACTGAACTTGGTACTCCTGCTAGTGCATTAAAGTGTAAAATAAGAAATGCCTGGTGAGGGTTATCAACATTCACCCTACCACAGGCCTGAGACAAGCATAGGCAAGACTGTACTTTCTCATGCTGCAGGTTAAAGCCACATCTGGATATTAAAAAAAACCTGTGGTGCAGCATCATTAAGCAGAATTACCTACCATTGAATCAAAAGGAGGAGAAGGGAAAAAGCATTTTAATGCTTACTAAAATTGCCAAATTATGCACCCAGCTTCAGGTGTACATTGACAGAAATTATAAATCAGTGGACTGTTATAAGTTACTACTACTTTTTAAAATGTTTCAACACAGAATACAAAGAAATTTAAGCAGGTAGAAAGCAAAGATCTGTACAAATAATTATTGAATTCAAAGTGATTAAAAAATACACATTCAGCTTGGACTAACAAGGCTTTGGACAGTTGGAATACTGAAAACAACTACTAAACCGATAAAGTTACTGTATCATGGATAATTTGAGAAGTCAGAGCATTAAAGTAGCACAGTTTGGGGAAAAACAATCATCAGTAAAGTGGCAAGAGCAATGCAGACACTAATTATTCTATAAAAATAATTTTTATCACAAGAGAAATACCATAATAAATGACAGGGAGACAAGAAATCAAAATCACTGTACTGTGAAGGAAAATGGAATCATGGAAAACATGCAGCATGGGGAATTACACAGAATAAGTCTCATCAGTCAAATGCAATCAGCTTTATTGTACAGAGTTTTGAAAAGACTGGATGAAGGGTAAAGCAACAAATGTACTATCTAAACAATAGTAAAACATTTGACAAAAAACTCTGAAGAATCTTACTCTCAAAAATCAACTCAAATTGGCTTGGACAGGAACCCCAGGACATGACCTGAAACCCAATGACTAATCATAATAAAAAAGTGAAGAGTCTAAAACAGAAAATAAATAAAAATAAATAAAAGATGAGCTTCTTAAGGACTGGGAAACCCACCAATTACTCACTGACAAATGCTGTATCAATTTAGACTGATATTTTCAGAAGTTAAAATGATAAACAGCAATGGACTGCAAGTCTTGCTTAGTGGGATACTGCAAAGACTGAAATTAGTTCTGATGTTATTCAGAAATAGAAGCAGGACTGAACACATTCATGAGATCCACAGATGGCATTTGCAGGTGGTAACAAATTTTGCAGATAAATTGCAACTGCCAGTTGGTACAAAACAGTAATAAGATGACCTAAAGGAATTTAAAACTTTTTTTTTTTGAAATAGTAAAATAAAGATTCAGTGGGGAGAGGGAAGGAACAAAGGATGGGAAGAGATCAAACTGCTATGCATGGAAGAAGAAAATGACAACTGATCTTTAGAGAAAAGTGCAGGAAAAAATATCAGGGAACAACAAGGCAGATTGGTTTAGAAGGTAAAACCATAAACCCCTCTAGAGAGTACTGTTTGAATACATAGCCCTAAAGCATGTTACAGAGAAGAGAACCCATATACACAACAGCCATAAAGCTCATTTGGAAAACTTCCTGCATTGCTGAAAAATCTGCATCAAGAAAAGCAATTAAGCTGATTTAGAGTCTGTACCCTACAACATCCCCCTCCCCCAAAAATCCCCACTACCCTTCAAAAGAGTTGTCTCAGATTTTAGCTTGCATTGACCTTGACTTCTGTACAACAGTCTCAGCCACCATCATATAGCCAGACAAACATACCATACAGTACATAAGTTACCATTCACAACTATTCAGTATACAAACACAACATTGGATCCCCTATAAGAAAAAGAAATTAAGAAAGTGATTTCTTAGCTTCTATGCTACTCATTATCATGGTCATATACAGCCTAGAGAGAAGAAAAAAATTAAGAGCCCTGAAAGCCTTCAAAGCTGCCTTACAAAAGGAGTATGCAAGAAAAAACATACTTTTGCACCCTTTCAAAAGGCAGTAAAACTTCTCAGCTTTGCTGAAGTCAGTCAAATTTAATCACCAAAACCAAAGGCTGCTTTTGGCTGTAACCGTCTGCAAAAATGAGGATAATCTTTAAGAAGCTTGCTCATTAGGTCACTGAGAAAAGATTAACATTTGTAAAGCATTTCATTGTGTATTAGTGTGGTCCCCAAGAACCACGCTAGGGTTAAACTTTGTAAACACAGACTGCTTCCAATCAGCTTCTTGGTGGAAAAAAATGTTACTTACAATGGATACAATGTTAGATTAATACTGCTGGAGTTACTAATCAGTCCAGCAGGGCTTTAACGAAAACACAGGAAATTGCATATAAATATTTCTCTGTCCCATTTAATACACATTTCTAAAGTTAGAGCATGAAAGTGTTAAAATATTTTTGTTTTCCATTAAAAATGCTCTTTATGTGGCAAGGCAATCAAGTTATTTTGGCATCTGCTCCACATAAAGCAGCTGCTGTACAGTATGTTTTACTTTATAAAATATCTTTAATCAGCACACTGACTAGTTCTGTCATTTATAATTAAGGAGGTAAATGGCAGGTGCAGCATTAATTAGTGAAATTGAAGTCTCTGTGCAAGGCATGCAGTCATACCAACTTACGGCTTCCTAGGAATAGAAACAACCACTAATGGCTTTGCACCACAAACTTGCCTAGGTAAGACCGTGTGGAGAAAGCAGGGCATTCACAACATAATTACGTTTCTGAAGCCTTTACAATCTTATATTACTGGATTTGTTTCTTAAACTCTTGCTCAAAGTAAGACTGGAAAGATATTTTAGAAGAGCAAAAGTCTCAGCCATTCAGCAGAAGTCTCTTTCTGCCTCACAAACCAGGAGGAAGAGCTACAAATCAAGAGTTGCACAAAATGGTTCTCTCCGGTGTTGGCTGCAGCAACCTCTTCAACTAAGCTAGGGGCTAGCCCAACATTAGGGCAACTGCCCAGGCTCATAATTTAAAAAGAGACTGACTGTTGTATGTAGTACAAGCCTTTTAACACGGAAATAGGGGCACCAGTCCTATAGGGATGCTCATGACGATTCTAAATTGCCATCCTAATTTTTTTTTTTTTTTGGTAGAAGTACGTAGTCTAAACAGCAAGTTAAATCCTTCCTCAGTTTTAAAACTTGCCTAGCTAGGTAAGACCATGTGGAGAAAGTGGGGCACTCACAACATAATTATGTTTCTGAAGCCTTTACAATCTTGTATCACTGAATTTGTTCAGTTTTAAAACTGAGGTGGTTACTGTGGCTCCGAGGACTACTAAAAAGTAAAAGCTTTCCCTAGTCTTATAGCTATGTGCACACTGTTAGAGCACATGTGTTCAGGGTGAAGTCCGACAAAGAAGAGCGACCTTCCCGGAGAAGTGTTCCTCACCTCGGCATGGGCGCTGCAGAGCACCGGTCCTTGGCAGATCCCTGACCAGGGCAGCGTGCTCATTACCTCCACGTTCACCTCCTCTTTACGCTCCTCAGACATCACCTCAACACGCAACACTGCCCTGCACTGATACCATTTGCTTTTCTTGAAGGAACACTACCTCGATATTTCACAGCGAGACTGAGTATTTCCATTTCAAGAACCCTCTGAAATACTATCCCCATTTAACATTTCAGGTGACAACACAATGTTCAGGTCTTATCCTTAAACTTCACTGTAGAAACTCTATCCCTTCCACTTCCATCAGATTTCTTTAGAATCCGCAGGCCGTATCTTAACTCTCTACATCTCCTGAGGTAGACGCCCACCAGAGTTTAACCTCATCATTTCAATCCTGAACTGATATTACACTTGCAGACAACACTTACTGGTTCAAAGACCAGGAAAAACAGCAGGAGAAACAGAGGTGTAGCTGGGGAGATTAAAAAAAAATTATAATGCGCACAGTCACCCCAAAATGTAACACTTTACCCATCTCTAAGAAATGCTCTCAAACGCTTCATTGTTTTTGGCCAAAATAAGACTGTAAAATTGAAAGAAGCAAAGAAGCCCCACTCATGCATTATTTAAAGGGGAAAAGGTTAACACCACTGATTGCCACATTACCTAAGTGATGTCTCTGAACATAATCAAAGATATGTCCTTCAAGGCACAAGAAGGTGTTTAGTTTCAAGTGTGAAAGAGCAACAGTCTATCAAAAACAATACAAGCTTATTATAATAAGCAAATCATTTGATAATACAGTAGTAGGAAAGAGCCTTCGGCATTAATTTTAAAAATATCTATGTGTTTCTGCCGAAACTCAAGTAGATTTCCAATCTGCCTTGAATAGAAAACAGAATCAACACCAGACAAATCAGTTCCACCCTGCACTATGAACTAGAAGAATAGCTGTAGAGCTCTGTAAGATACCAAGCTTGCAAAACACCATACAAGGAATTAAATAGATTTGTGTTTCATTGGTGTTAAACAAATGTTTCTTCAATGGGTAGATAGTACCTTCCACATGCACCCATACAAGCACTCCCAAGGCAAACTACAGTAGATAAACAGCAGAGGATGGAAGGCAAACTCATTTCTTTCAAAGCTAATTTTGACTTAAAATTGAGTCTTCTGGGAAGGAACACAATCGCTAGCACCGTGCAGTACCCCCTGCCAACTAGCTTATGAAGCAGAACTGCTACTGACTCACAAATGGGTTATTCATCCATCCTCTTTCTGACATGCAGAAAAAGCACATGACCACAGCTGACAGAAAAGAAAACAGGACTGTGACAGAGGGATTCAGGAGGGTGAGGAGGAGAATTTAGAAAGCAAAGATGTTGTGATAAAAACAATTACCTCACTATACTCTGCAAGAGGAGGTAATGGCAATAAACCATTTTTACCCCCTCTTGAAATTCCATAAATGAATCAATAATGAGTGCTGTACAACAAACCAAAAAGGCTACCATTTGTACACAACACAATACTTTCTTTGAAAATGCAAAATGACACAGCAGATTCTCAATAATATTTTTAAGACTTTCAGATGAGGCATAATCAGTGCAGGTAGCAAACAACTGATTTGAACTAGCAGAAGAGAACCTAGGAAGAGGAAAAAGCTTTGTCTATAAATGCAAACACACACCACTAGGGAACACAGTTTAGAGAGTACATGTGGGAGTTAAACAGAACCTACCCTCCTAAACAGGTGCAGCTTTCAGCTGAAATATTTCAGATAGCAGTATTCACATTTTAAAGTCATCACAAACAATTTCAGTTCTGAGGCAGGTCTAAGACAGTAATATTCGTATAAACTCCCCGAGAAGACAGCAGCCATGCCCTACCATATGGTCTGACACAGTTCAGCATATGGGGTTGGTTGCAACTGTTTTCCTTTTCCCAAAATTAGCATTAAAATATAAGTGATAGCTTCAATTAGAAATAGAGCAATCTGAGCTCAAAATGTTAAATTAGAAGTAATCCAATATTCTGAGATGATGCAGACACTGAAAAAATTACAGTTTGTTGGTATAAATATAATTAAGATTGAAAAAGTAAATGAACACATAAATAAATCAATTTCTTCACTGCTATGGCACTTAGCAATATTTACTACTGGTGCAGACTGAAAAAGAGATGTTTATGGCATAGTCACAGGAAAGAATTAAAATCATTTTCTCTTAGTCTGCTAGCTCATATCAGAAAAGCACAAAGAGGCTAAACTACCTTCTCCCATTCAAAAAGCCCCATTAGCTAAGGGTACAAACTGGTAAATAAACTTGAAAAATGCCTGCTTTTCTGTTTTCCTTCTTTTGCATCTTAACAGAGGACTTCTGGTTTCCTTTATGGTTCAGCTTCCTTTCATGGACACCGCGGTAATATTTTAATTCTAAATGTACTGTCTACCACCAAATGGGGATATCACTTGATATCATAAGATCAATACCAATTGATAAGAATGGGAGACCATATGAACAATTGGTATTAAAAATCAGATAGCACTTCGGCTGTTCAAACAGTTACATTACATTAAATACCCAGATACATTAGAACACAGTTAAAAAGGTATGCCTTACTTTCCCATCCAAACCGCATAGCTTTCAGGGAGTTGTGGAACGAAGAGTATGGATCTTCCAGTATCAACATCAACTGCTCCAAAGCAGCCTGCTTCAGTTACTCCAAAGGTCCAGTGAAAGTAAGATTCCTAGGTTAAGATGAAATACATTCTTAAAAGAAAACCCTCACTTCCACCAACTCTAAAAATACAGGGTGGCACATGCAAATTCCTAGTTCCATGTGTTTGAAAGAGATCACTTTTGCTTTTGGAAGGGAAGTAAGTGGGTTACATTTAAAGCACTTCAGTATAACTAGTTTTAGTAATGCAAGTCCCTCTGTTGGCAACTGGAAAGGATCTGAGATTAATAAACTACCCTAAGAAATAAACACCACTTGACTTTGGACAATAAATATATATGACGTAATAAAATATATTCCTCCAAACTAGAACGAGGGCAAGTAGTACCAGGAAGAAACAATCATGTTACATGAGAGGAGAAGGCAAAAGCGGAGTGCAGATTCCTTGGGTTGTGATGGCAGAGTCCTGAAGCAAAAACTCGACTTCCTCGAGAGAAGAGGAAGCTGCAATGAAAATAGCAGTTGGCCAAGTGGTATTCTGCATTAAGAACAAGCAAACAAACAAAACACCTAACAGAACATGGAGATAAATTTTGATAAGGATGGGGTAAAAAAGACAAGAGTGGTGTACACAGACATAAACTGTGTACCTTGAAAGGTGTATTAATCTCCTCTAAAAGCAGATCAATAACTACATTAAGACATGCACTATCTAGATTAGAAGACAGAATTTATTCTTTTTGTTTCTTCATAACATACAACAGTTCAGTTTAATTAATAAAACAATGTGAAGCAGCACTGTAGCATTCAACAGAGCAGTGGCAATACAAAGCACACAACCTTGCAGGAGAAGCCACAATTAGTTGTGTTATGCCAACTTTTCCAAAGACCACAAAAGCTTTTAGCATGACATTAACAAGTTATTCAGTCTTATCTGTAACACAAGAACACACAGGTACTTACAGAAGAGTTCAGTTTGAAAACACACATCATGGTAACTTCTAAAATACATCCTGTTATGTGGAAAACACTATTTACAAAGGCTTTGAATACACTCTTCTGTAAATTAATTCAACCTCTAGCCCTTAGATCGACAGTAACATGCTGCACTACAGAACAAAGGTTATTTTTTGGTGATAGACAGGACTGAAAAAAACCAAGAAGTATCCAGTTTCTATCTTTATGTTAAATACTGACAGGCAGTAATTTCTTGAACAGACTTAGGCCCCTTAAACCAGATTATAAACCTACATAATAAAGCACTGTAAGAGTAAGAGTAACTCCAAGCTGAAGAGGCAAAGTTACAAACAAGCTAACTGATCTAAGTGAAGCAAAGTAACACAAATGTGCACACAC
Organism: Dromaius novaehollandiae; assembly: GCF_036370855.1. Lineage (NCBI taxonomy): Eukaryota > Metazoa > Chordata > Aves > Casuariiformes > Dromaiidae > Dromaius > Dromaius novaehollandiae. The sequence continues at coordinate 13,751,277 of NC_088110.1, forward strand.
CTCTAACTAGGATAAAGGGAAAATAATAAAAAAAGAGCTTAAGAATCACGCAATTCAAGGGCTGGTTTAACTGATTTGAAATTTTGATTAATCTCTTACCTGGCGAAACACAATACCAGTATCAGTACAGTATCTCTGTGTTTCTTCCCCACCCTGCAGCAGAACAACAGAATTTGCCTGGACATCCTTATTGTGTCGCAGGCGATCACACAGGCGTCTTCTGTTCAAGGCAAAGAGTTCTGCAGGCACTTTCAAGGTCTCATTCCCCAGCCAAAAGGAGGGCCTGGAAAGAATTTTTTTAAATTGATAATTAACACAAGACAAAACAATGGTTAGCATGATTTAGAGGCACAATGTTTGTTACTTTACTCTAGTATAGAAAAAGGAAGTTTAATTCAAACCCTACAAAAAAGATGTTAATTGTTCAAATGCAATAGATGCTATATACAAGCATTGCTCTCTAGCTATGATACATGGCATTAATAGAGGGGAAGAATAAAATACACACGTTACTCGTGGGTACCAAAGAAAAAGAGCTGGCACAGCTGATACAGCTGGCTGAAGCTATAGCCTATAGCATGTCACAGATGTCACACTCCTCCAGGTAAACCAACGTGAAAAGGGGATGCAGAAAGTGACAACAGCCTCGGTCTGCTGAGTAACGGCAAAACAGAGAGAAGAAAATGAGTCCCTGAAAACAGAAGTGAAAGGTTACATTGTCTGGCAAAACTCCTTCCGCATGTCCTTCTGGGAAATGTCACAGCAGCTAAAACCAGGACTGCAGAGACAAGATGGCAGACAGCAGATATCAAGTGACAGCATTTCCAATATTCACATCATATCCACGTATTTCTTTCACATGTATGTATGCTTGCACTTCTACACACAGCAGCAGCTTCAGGGAGTGCCTGAGCTCCTACCCACGGCCAGCAGTGCCGCTGCGACATACACAAGCCCGTCACACATCGCTAGCTGCTTCCCATAGCTGGCTCAGGCAGCACAACTGGCCACTGCCGCCAAAGAGCCTGGATGTCTCTAAAAGCTTGTACTCGATAGAGGCTTAATTGAGAGAATGAAGTTTAAGACAGAATTCTTTTTTTAAAAAAATAAACTTGCTATGAAGTAATTCAACTGTCTAAAATACTACAAAAAATACTACAAAATACTGCTCATTTGCTCACAGTTGTTACAGGTCCATATTTGCACTTTTTGGAGCTACCTATAGAAGCAGCATACCTTGTCTTAGGATTTTTTGTTTTTACTCATCTGAGAAGAAAAGACTCTAACAGAGCATTTCTCTATTTTATGTTATAGCAAAACAGTGATTTGGAGCTTCAATACTGCAGATGAATACTGCTTTATCAATAAAACCCTAAGATTTAAGTCCTGTTTGTCCAATCTACCTCACCTTCTCTCAGCTTATTGAAGACACCCTTTTGAATAGCCAGATGGTCACTTTCTATCAGATATGCTTCTAGAGCAGATGACAGAATGGTGCAGTTAAATTGTTATTGTGCTAAAATGACAAGAAATGAACCACCTATGAATTTAACCTTACAGAACCAGAGTGCGACATCTTAATTGTTATAGTTTTCATAGAAAAACTGAAAAGTAACCTTTGATTTATAGCTGCATAAAATAACCTCCTGAAAGACTCCATCAGCATCAGAAATGTAAACCCTACAATTTCTTACTGCAGACAGAGCATAAAAGAGCTAATAAAATATTTTATTTTACTTGTTTATAACTATTTGATATAACAGTGTAAGTCATTTTAGAAGGTGAAAGACTTCTCCTGCTAATCCAATTTTAAAACTATCTGTCTAGGAGTTTAGCTGATGACACACAAAACCCAAATGTGATTATTTTTATTACTTCCCCCACACACCTGATAACCCCAGCAACATGGCAGGTGCTAATTACAAGGACTGCAGACAACCTATTGTGGCACATTAACACAGCACGGAAGCCCAGCATAAGCTTTCATATCAGGGTACCCACACCTTAAGGATGAAGCAAGTTCACACAATCCAGTCAACAGCTACTTAAAGTCTTAAACCAGATATCAAACCTTAAACAAGTAAGGGCAAGACTCTTCAGGTACAAAGCAGTGGCTCAGCAACTCAGTGCCGCACAGAAGGTTGAAAAAAACTACTTGTCACCCAAGCACGATCATCCCTGGAGTAACTCCATGCAGGGGCTTGGAAATCGTACACTCACCCTATTACCAGTATACAAGGAAAAAGAGCAGAATCAGCTACTCTTACGCCATAGGTTGCTCTTGGATCCCTGTGTATGATTAAAAAAAAATGATTCTAGCACATACACACGCAGGCATAGCACGGCTTGTTCTGGGGTTTTTTTGTTTGTTTGAAAGAACGGAAAGAAGACCCTTCAGTTGTAATTTTACCCTGTTCACAAGGGGTTTTTGCTGTGATTAAAGAAAAAAAAGAGAGAGACACTCTGCTCTCCCTCCTCCTCCAGGCCTATTCTCACACCTTGGAGCTGATATGAAGCTGCTGCAAAAGCAGGTTTTCATCTCCATTAAGTTTACTATGAATGCTTTTATTGGGCTCAAAACCTTTGGTAACCAGAAACAGACTCAAGGAGAAATAGTGACGTCAGGCTGCAATTCTTACTGGTAGCCTCACTAAGCCACTTTTAAAGTGTCTTTTACTGTCATCCTAATACTTAAGCTGAAATGCTCTAGTTAAAGATGCAAAATGACTGTTTTTCTGTACATTTGAGCTGACCCCCCACAGCAAAACTGTGTTCTTCCTTACACATAAGAGATCCTCCCCTTCCCTCCTTGAATTTGATACCATGGCTTTAAGCAACAGCGGCATCTGGCCCTATGCTGTTGCTTTAGACTTGCACAGGTTTTTCACCTGTGGGGTGTTGGTTTCTATTTTAATGCTGCCATAACAGTCACATTAGCTGAGGGTGCTGGATCCCACAGCAAGGTTTGCAGGACCAGAGGGTTCACTGTCGAGCACACGTATGTGAATTTGTGCTTTGGGTCCTACAGATTGGCTAGGCAACAGATCTAGTCTCCAGACCAAAGCTCTGCAGAGAAATGCCAGGTTTCAGGGGGGACTAGACTTAAGTTTGCTTCTTGCTCCTCAGTCTTTGCCCTCTCCTCCCCCTGCAAGCCAGCTGCACCTGCATGCAGTTACAGAGGGACTAGCAGCATGGTGAGGCACCCATGGCTCCGCTGCACTGGCAGAAGCTGGATTGCTCTGTATGCACAACCCCATCGCCATCCTTCCACACAGGCTGCTCTTTTCACAGACTAGCAGCCACTCAGGAATTCAAGTAGTACAGCTCTCTTAAGAAGAAACCATGGCTCCATACCCAGTTTCTATTGCATACAATGACTTTGAAAGAGCAACTCTGACAGTACTCAAGACTGCAACAACTGTCTTCAAATACAGGACTGACCATGTAAACACTGCTCTGTTGTGACCATTGTTCTATTGTTGATTATGAAGCACATCACAGGTAAGCAAGTTACTACTGTCTTGGTCTTCTCACATTGCTTCCTGCCCAACTGTTAAAAAAACCTGTGCCTATGTAGTACCATCTGCACTAGTTTCAAATACAGGAAGTCAAGCTATGCCATGTGTAGTAGCTTGGGTGGGTACATGTATATGACTGCTTCACTTGCACATCAACCCTGAAAATACACATGCAACTCCATCAGCACAAAACCCTGTATATTTACCACCTAACAGGACTATGGCAAAGTTCTTTCTAGAGAGGGAATTACAAGCATTCAATCTGAGTGAGTGGTCTCTAACTGCTCATGCAGTTTACATCACACAAGACATACAAATACCAGAATTTAATTAGTATGATATATTTGCTGGTTCTTCAAGATCTGTTTCTTCTGTTAGTGTAGGGGACACTGGCTTCTGCAGCCACAAACTCGGCTCAACTTTGATTTGGAGTACCCCACCATTTACCGTGCTGCCCAGCACCCATGTATTGCTGTCCAAAAAGGAAACGGTGGAATCTTTCTGCCCAATAGCTGAAAAACAAAGCATTTACTATCCATTGTTTCCTTATATTTAGACCTTCTAATATAGTGTTAAATGTTTGATAAATGGCAATAAAGCATATTTAATGCAAGCACTACTTTATGGCACACACATCTTCGAAGCTATGCAAACTTCTGCAAATAACCAGTAAAGCAGGTATTAGAAATGGCTGCTTGGAAGACCAGAACAACTGAAGTTCAGCTCCCTCATTTTCATTAGCCAAGTACCAGTATCAGCCTTACTTAGCCTGGTAAAGGCGTCCCACAAGAGCTGACAGTTTCCCTGCCGGCTGTCACATACAGTTTTTATCATCAGTTAGGCCTAAGCCCACACAAGAGCTTTTTTATTCTATTACACTGGAAGTGAAATGTAACTAAGAGCATTAAACTACATTTGTTTCTTTCAAGGATCTTTTTCTTCTGCCTTGAAACTGTTGATTTTCAAATCTTATTTCAGAAGTTTTATATTTTCAGAGAGGTTACATTTTGTTATTTTATGAAGCATCTAATGTTTTGTTTTTGTTTTGATGCAACCACCAGAACACCCTGGTAACCATAAATCCTATTTTATTTCTGTTCTTCCCATTTTTCACTTAACCTTCTTATTCTTCCGCTTTTTCAGAAGAAAATTCCCAGACTGCCATTTCTGTTCTATGCAGGTCATTAACACAGGATCCAGATACCAACAAAGTCAAGAAAACACTGAAACTATTTTTCTCAATGAATTATCATTTGTTTATTAACTGGGTCTTCTCTGTTTTCAGCTAGTTTGAGAGTCATCATCAGCTCAATTTCTGCTCAATCTTTAAGACTTTGTTGCCGCATCAAGTACATAAAGTGTAGGAGGCCCATGCTTACAGCAGCCCAAGCAAACGAGCTATGCAAGGGAAAAAGCAAAAGCAATCACTGCTATTTAGGGTGTAACCTGCACGTTTCCTTCACTGCAAACTAAGCACTCCTTGCTAGTAACAACTGAGTTAACAGTTTTAAGTTACTGCCCCGTTTGATCTCCTACGTGCTCACTTTCCTGCAGCATAATCTTGCTAACGACTGGAAGCGGCGTGAGGGTCTGCGGGAAGGGAACTAACGGCTGAACTTGGACGAAAGCACGGGCCGGGGGGGGACGTCGCAGCACAGCAACTTTCACCTCAGCACCGAAGGTTCAGAGCCAAGTCCCGGAACGACCTCTTTCGGGCCAAGCTGAGGAGCTCCTCCTTTCCCACCCGCCCCCACATTCGGGTGCCTTTTAACGGAACCCTTTTAAAATAATAATAAAAGCGGCTCAATCTGTCAATAAAACGCGTGACAGACCTCGCGCCAAGCCACCCGGGAGCGCGGCTGCCCCACCTAGCGCACCGCGGCGGCGGCCGCCGCCAGGCCGAGCCGGGGGCCCGGGGCCCCCCGCGGCACCGAGCCGCCTCGCGGCTCTCCCGCCCGGGGCCGCCGAGCCGAGCCGAGCCCCGCCGCCCCGCAGCACCGCGCTTACCCCGCAGCCGCGGCCATGTTGCCTCGCCGGACTTCGCCTGTCATGTGACGGCGGGGCGGGAGCAGGGGCCCGGCGAGGCCGCGCCGCCAGGGGAGGGGAGGGGAGGGGAGGGGGCGCTGCGCTGCCGCCGCCCTTATCCTTTCACTCCGCAGCGCGGGGGCGGCCGGGGTGGGGCAGCGCCCTCCGTTTAGTCCCGTTCCCGCCCGCCCCTCACGCAGCCGGGCCGTGGGCGTAAAGGCGCCGTGAGGGCCTGGGCCAGCGGCGGTGTTGGAACCGGCGCGTGAAATGGCCGTGCCCGCGCGAGCGGGGAGCCGGCGCGGCGGGAGGCGCTGCTCGCCCGGCCCGGGAGCGGCCGCGGAGGAGAGCGCGGCGCGAGCGCCCCAGCCGCGGCCCCGCCGTGTGGTCACCCGCCTCGGGGCGCCCCGGAGGTCCCCTGAGGCACCTCGCCCCGGAGGTCCCCTGAGGTGCTTCACCCCGGAGGTCCCCTGAGGCACCTCGCCCCGGAGGTCCCCTGAGGTGCTTCACCCCGGAGGCTCCCTGAGGTGCACCCACAGCGCAGAAGGAGGCCGGGGTTCCCCAGGCCCTGTCTTGCAGGGCCGTTATAGCTGCGGGCCTTGGAGCATGTTTCTGTGTTGTCCCCTCAGCATGGCCCGACCCTCCTCCCCGGTCTCCATTACTCTGCTGGGGGCTGATGGGGAGGTGGGCAGGGGGCCCAGGAGAGGGTCCCCTGGCATTCCTCGGGCCCTGACAGACACGAATGGACCATCACCCTCATGACAGGCTGCTTCTCGTGTCTGGCTTTCACGCACGTGATTTCAGGGGCAAAAAGCCCTAGTGAGAGCCAGGACTTTTAACTCCTTAGCCATCTGCTGAGTGACTTTTCTTTTGCAACCAGTTCATTGGGGAACCTTTTCCAGTTTCATCAAAAAACAAGAGGTTGTTTTATAAGCATCACTCCCTGTATTGGTTTCTTTTACAAGAAACACCAGTTAAAGCAATATGTGTTTGCCAATAGCCTTCAAACAAGGTCCACTGTACCCAATACCAGTATTTTCACTGCCTTCAGTGTACTGACTTTTGCTCGTATTCACATAGATTTCTCCAGAACTTGAGTTGACTTGTTCTTGCCTCAAAAATATAAACTACTTAAAGACACTTAACAATTCCCATACTAGGGTTCACATGGCCAATACCTGCCTGTAGTACAGCAGGAAAAGAAAATAGCCAGAACCATGAAATACTGGATAAAGCATGAGAGATGGGAGATCTGCTGTGTCACCTGAATACTCTGTGCCTCGGTAAAATAGTGGAAAGTACTGTTCTGAGCTGATAGCTCTTCACACATATCTCTGACCTCCATTAGGTGGAAGGAGAACACACAGTTTTGAGCATCACTCTGCACTAGTGATGAGCTGTATGCCTTGACCTTTCTTGACATTGATATCAAGAAAGTATTGTGGTACCATTAAGTATTGTGATACTATTAAACTTCTTTGGCTAAGGGACCTGGAGGGTCTGTTTCCATGCCCAGCTCTTGGGAGAAGGACAGAGAAATGCAGGATGGCAGGAAAAGCAGAACCTGCCTGGGCACCACGCTGGTGCGAAGTAGGACACAGGACTGGCATTGTCGAGGGCTGCTGGTCCGTGCAGAGCAGCAGGCGTTGTCTGGCAGAGGATACACTTAAAACTGCAATGGCACCATGGCATCCGCAGTATGATGCACAGGAGCGTGGGGCTAGAGGTGCTGTGCAGGAGGCAGAAGGAGAAATGTTTTGGTAGGTGGAGCAACCAGGCACCATAGTCCTGGAGCAGTATGTGTGCACAGTAAAATGGCATGGAAAAGGTGGTGGAGACAGATCTGGGTGCTGCTGCTATATCATCATGTCCTGTTCATTTTGGCAGATACACAGGGCCACGTCCACTGCCAGTGCTGGGCCCCACTCCCACTGATGGTCATACCTAAGCAAAGTATGTTTGGGACTAACTCTACACAGATAGTAAATTAAACTTCATACCAATTTTGACATATAAATATGTAAAAGATGTAAAATAGTTAATAGAAGTCTATGTTAATATTAAATAAAGGAAATAGCCAATTTAAAGCAAAGTAAATGAATCACATTGCATCAAGGGATTCAAGAATGTCACAACTTTTCATCTGATCACTGATCAGGGACCATTTATGTTCCAAAAGTCAAGAAGCAGAGAACATTTCAGATTTTTACAGATAAAATACTTAACATGGATCTTGAGATTAATCTGTTTGTTACAATAAATTAGTACATTGTTATTAAGAAGTGGGCATGATTAAAATCTTCTGCTGGTTGGCCAAGTTGTCCAGTAGGTGTTGGAAGAAAATGGCAGCTACTTGTGCACAGATGGCTCTGAAATGTGTGTGAAAGCTGCAGGGCAATCACAGTGAAAGATTGTTTTCAGAAAGTCTGGATAGGTGTGTGAAAATCAGGAAAACCAGAACAGTCAAGTAGTCATCCTCTAGGTTTTTATGGGTTTATGCCCAAGGTCCACAGACCTCTACTATGAAATATTTAATGAAAGAAGAATCAGAAGTTTCTTTCGTGTATTAGCCTTTTGACAAGGAACAAATACATTTTTTGCCCAGATTAATGTTCAGCATCATCTGGATAAAGCCCCATTTTAGGCATTCTCATTGATAAGCTGTTGAATTTCAAGGGACTTCCTTTAGCTTATTCAGACACTGAAAAATAGCTTATTCAGACACTGAAAAAGGTTTTTAATTTAACCTGGAGCAAAATATTTTGCCACTTTCAGCCGCTAGTGGTGATCCCTTCTGATTACGCTTGAGGTGAATTCCTGGAAGGAGACAGGAAAGCTCATTTTGCCTCCACTGTTAGGACTAGAGGGAAAAGACTGAAGTCTTCATGTCACTCTTCCAAATACTAATACTAATGGCTCCCAGCTTTCATTCTTTCCAAATTCCCCTTGCCCACCCATACAGTCTTACCATTCTTAAGAAAAAAGTATTCTGCCTTGTAGTACCTGTTCTCTAAAGCAGGTTTTCTGGGTTTCTTTGTCCAGCTTATTTCAATTTCCTCATATCTTCCCCTGGGTCATCATGCCCTGCTTCCAAAAACAGTGCTTGAGAATTAGAACGATTACCTCTATTGTATTAAATCTCAGTAGAAAATAAGGCTCCATTCCTCCAGTCCTTAGGAAAAAACTCGTGTTTTATTTTATGTTGTTTGTTACCTAAAACTTCCTATTCTCCTGTCTTAGGATTTGAAGGAATAAAACTTCTGCAATATGCACAAATTAAACTCATTTGCAAGGTGGCTATGCTGGCAGCCAGCTGAAATGCCAACCACAGAAATGACAGCGGCAGTCAGATTGGGAGCAAGACCAGCTTTATTACACACATAGATAATGTTAATTCTCTCTTTGCACCACATTTGACTCTGCAACTGAGATAATTCAGTGGTAGACCTCAATGTCTGAGAGACTAGTTTAGAGCATTTCCCTCTAAAAATTCAACTGACAGTTATTGTCACTTATCTCCCAGTAGGACTTCTCTCCATGGTAAAGATCATTCTCTCTCACGTTGAAGGCCTAATTTTGCACTTTTGGCATCTTCAAATCTCCCACTGTAGCAGTTTGGGTATATGGGAGATGCAACATTGCAGCATGTAATGGGATTCTGCCCTAGCCAGAATTTTGAGGTAAATTTGCCATGTGAGCACACCAATAGCGCAGTAAGGGCTCCCAGTCTTTAAAGGTTATTAAAACGCTGAATAGAACAAAGTTCCTCTTAAGCAGGGAAAATTCAAATCTGTAGAATGAGACAAAGCAAAACAAAAAAAGGTTTGAAAACAACCTTCCCTGGCCTCTGTGTGCTTGCAGCTTTCCTGCAGTCTTGCTCTGGGTCCAGCCAGCATCTCTCTGAGTTACATGGAGCTTATACACAGATCCCAAGGGTCCCTGGGAAAATTTCCTTTCTCTCACCTCCAGGGCTCAGCTGTGTATATCCTTTCCCTCACCTCTGAGGCTCAGCTGTCAGCAGTTTCTCCCCCTCCTCTTTCCAAGCTGTGCCTGTTCTCTACCCACTGCGCACTCCCAAAAGTCCCCCTCTCCCAGGAACAGGGGCAGTTCTCCCAGGGAAGGAGGATTCTCCCCTCCCACGAGAGTCCCTTGTGTCCCAGCCTGCAAAAGCCTGGCCAGTGGGTCCGGCTAACACACAGTTAATTCAGTAAATGGCAGCAAAAGGGAGACGCCGTCTGTCGCAGAGCCCAGGGATGTGAATCCCAAAACCCTGCTCTGATGACTGGCCAGCCCAGGAGTGTTTCTAACCCTGGTTCAAGCATTTTAAAACTATGACTCTTTGGTAGCCCTTTCATCTTGTAGGACTGTGTCTCTCCTCAGGCTATGCTCTAGTTAGCCAAAAGTAACTACATTGCATGAAAATCTCTTTTTATTCTTAACCATAAAGATCTAAACCCTCACAAATTTTCTGTCACAGAGATTCACCTGGCAGAAAAGGCTGCAGAAGGGCAGCACCTGCACCTGGCAGAAAAGGGGAGGTTACTGTAACAGGTGGTCACCTTGCACTTAGACAAGAAACCAGCATTCATAAATTGGTTCCAGTAATTTTCACTCTTCTATTGCTGTTCGTCTCTCTGTATTTTAAGTTTTTATCCTGCTGTCTAAGCAGAATCTAAGAGTTCACCTTACTGTCTCAGCAGCTGCAGTCGGTGCCTTTGTAGTTTCTGTCCCCTATTAAGTAAATAAACTTTCCTTTTATTATTTGAAAATTGCGAAGCTGTTGTGAATACAGGTCAAGCTATTCTTCCCTGGTTTCACAGCACAATAGATGAAAATTCAATGTTACCAGGCGCAGCTGCAGTCCAAATACGAATTGGGTGAAAAGCAAGGATTCTGTGCTGCAACCACAGCGTGTGATACAGGAGCATCACCCTCTCCAGCCCAGGCTCTGTGTCAGAAGAAGAGCTAAATAATCCCTGACTGCTACACAGTGCATCAGCTCCTCTCCTGCTTTGGAAGGTGCCGCGGTCAGAGACCCGAGTGCCTGGGACTGCGACGAGGGAGCGCAGAGCCGGCGTGGAGCCGTCACGTCCTGAGAACCCTTCACCCGCCAGCACCATCCCACCAAGTGGGCAACAGGGTCTAATGCTGAGTGATTAAGGTCACCTTAGGCCCTCTTTAGTACATCCTTACATGGATATATGATTTCATTACAAGTTTCAGGTGATTTCATAAAACTCTAGAACATTTCTGTATTACACTTGCCATCACAAATATAGAAATAACAGAAAATGCTGATTTATCAGTGCAGAGATTTTTCTAAATTCAGCTCAATCTGTTTTTCCACTAATGTTTCCAAAAAATTTTGGAAGCCAGAGTGTTGCTAACTAAGATGCTCTATAACCTTGTTCATTTGGGATAGGAAAGCACTGTTTAAGCAAAGAACAAAAGATAAGTTTTGTAGGTATATAAGTGAAAACATTTTATATATTGTAGAATCAGTTGTTAGTCCAAAGTATTTATATAGATTCCTTGGGCAAAGTGTATTAATACTGTTTTTTTCATTGAGTTGCTATACATTTATCCCTAACATTGCATGACTGAGACAGATGTATGTGCTGCCTTTGGTTGATACAATGGCCACGTGTCTTTAACTTGGAATTAAGATTAGAAGGTCCCTTCAAAGTAACAGATTGAATAAAAGCATCTGCCTTTGGCATTTTGTGATGAAACAATTTTGAGTAAATTTTCCCACAAGCCCTAAATTTATACTGCTGTATTGATCTTTTGGATCTTGAAATAAAAGTGTGATTTTTCCCAAAGCCTGCTTGAACTAAATTATTATAAAAGACAAGCAAGGTAAAGCACTACATTGCCTCATTACTCTCCCTGTTGACTTTTACTTCAGAGTCAGAAATTCTAGTATAATCAAAATGTGCCCATCAAGGATTTGAGAGTCTAATGTAGTTTCTCAGTCTATTGATGTATTTTCATGAATTTCTATAATTTTATTTTTGTCCTTTGGGGCAAATCCTTAGCTAGTATAAACTGTCATTGTTCCATTTAAATCAGTCTGCCCATCTGTATTTATAACTTGCTGCCACAGGAACTATTATCTCTTAAAAGGTGAATGATGGCAGTACTATCCAAACTGCTCAGAAGACTGTTCATTTTTGGGGAGAGAGGTTTTTTTTTTCAGGAATTAGTGGTCAATGTGGTGATGTCTGTAATGTTTCTCTAACATCTCCGGCAGCTTGAAAGAAATCAATTCTTGTGTATTGCAGCATATTGTTTTGCTTCAATAAAAGGAGACTCCTCGGTGATTTGCAGTGTGTTTGTTCATACAGCGCATACCGGCTTTTGTGCCAATGCATGCCAGGGAAGACATCGTTTCACCTGTCTGTGTGTCCTTTGCATAGTGCACAGCACCATGACTCCTGAGCCAAGTGTCGTTTCGATTTTTCCAAGAGTTTTGCTCCCATACTACATACCAGATGTGCTCCATGATGCTAGCATTGCTCAATAATACTTAACTGTCAGGTGTAAGAGATAAGCTGCTATACTGTATTCTCTTTTTTAGAATTGTAGTTAATTAATATGACAGGTGAACACTTCTGTTTAATCTATGTACATATTTTACAGGCAGTGGTGTAGTGAAATTTTACAAAACCGGTTGTAGGACATGGAGGTAGTCAGTATTACTGCAGCTGGTACTCCAACAGCATTACAACGTTACTGTAGAAACATTTCAGAACAAAATTGTTTCACATTACTCATGATTTATTGCCTCAGCATTTTTCATTTTAAAATGCACATCTGTTTTCCACAAAGAGGAGTGGCAAATTGGCTATATTTTGAAGGCTGAAACCAAACTGTTACTAATGGCAGACAGAGGCGCTTTGTTCCCTTTCCCCTGCTACAGTGGAACAGCGGGAAGAAGCTGAAGGAGTTGCTGTGCTGTGTGACAAAAAATTTTGTACAGCCTGCATTTATGAACATATGACCAGTTGTACAGTGGGAAAGCATCATTTCCCATGCAAGTTCCCTGCGATACCACAACTTTTCCTGAACCCTGACAATATATTGTACATGTTTACAAATCTTAATTTTTCTTACATTACTCTCTACATAATATACTCTCCAACCAGTGCATAACAAATCCCAAAACAAGCTTATAATATGCTTATGTAAATATTTTCTCAAAAGATTAATGCCTTCAGATTTTTGCAGATTATGATTCATATCTTCACAGTGATTTAAAGTCAGATTTTCTTTTTTCTTTTTTTTTTGGTAAGAAAATCCTCTTTAATTATTTACTGTGTATAGGGAAAGTATTTTCCACTCTGAGATCTTGCATTAAAATTTTAAGCCACTGGTTTATCAAGATCTGTATTTTGTTGATGATGAAGAAATTGTTCCCACTTACATAGACACATTAGTCATCTATGGAGAGAGTCTGCTAATCTGCAACAAGCTTTTTTCAGTTTTTGCAGGGACAACATTTCCTCTGTCTACTCAAAACAGTCCTGCCATCCCTGCTAGCAGAGAAGGACCTACTTCTCACGCGAGTGCCCTCTAAGGATGGAAACAGCCAAGCCTTCAGCTTTCCCCTTCTTGCGCTGTCGCTTGTGCGGCGACGGCAGGGCTGCGACTGCAGAGCGGCACCGCGGTTGCCATGGAGTCGCACGCTTGCTACGGCGTGCGGGCTCTTGGTGCAGCCATTTCTGGCCAAAAATCATTAGTGTTCCAGCCCCAGAGCGAATGCAAGGGTCAGCTTTCAGTGCCAACTGTGGAAGATTAGATATACAACTTTCTATTCATATAAACTACTCATCTAATCTCTTTTTCATCAGACTGCAAATTTAACCCAGCTGGCTCCCGGCTTCAATTTAAAAACAAAGTGATAAGCAATTGGCCTATCTGATTATCTAATCATATTTCATGTCCTGTGTGACTAGAGCAATGTTTCAGCTTGGTCAGACCAATTATGCTGCCCAGTATCCCAAGTCTATTCCCGTGAGAAAGCTCTATCGTGGCAGTTCAGGAAGGAATGGGGGAGAATGTGCAAGAATCTGCGAGAGAACAGAGAAGATGAAAAACAAGAGTTTGTGGATCAGAGAATTCAATTCTCTCTTGAACTTTAAAGAATGGCTATTTCCCCCAATTACTCTCTCCCCCAAAGGCAAGACACGGCCTTTCTCCCCGGCAGTGGAAGCTGTGCCAAATGTATAAAGCAGCCTTCTGTCTGCACTGGGGATATTATATGCTTCTCAACCTGTTAATAAACCTACTGACCGGTATTTATTTAAAAAACAGCTTATATTTACCTATATTTTTTCAATGATTTTCAATTTGACACGGGTGCAAGACTCAGTTTGTGGTGGGGACCCCGAGCCCTCTTTTGCGGAGGGCGCAGCTAGGGCTGTGCGCGCTCCCTCCTGCCCACCCGCCCGCCGCAGGCTCCCTGCTCAGCCTCCGCCGCCCACGGGCTCCTACAAAGCGGCCCGGCCGCACCCGGCCTGGGCAGCAGCAATCCTACCCGCAGTCACGGCCCTTCGATGCCTGGGCTCGAAATTCACATACAGTCGCCAGTTTTTTGCCTCACCGTTTCGAGCACAGAGGTGATTTGTGAGAGATGGTCATCTGCAGCTCTGTTTTGCTGGGTTACCCGGTAGTTCGGTGCACGCTCAGACTGCTGCGGGAGCAGCTTCGCTTGCTTTCCATCAGCATTAGCAGTGCTAATGTGATTTGACATGAGGAGATTCAGAGGGGAAGCTCAAAGAACTGGTGTGGTTTAATAGTGTGTGTGCGTGTGCATGAGTGTGTGTGCGGGTGTGTGCATCCGTGGGGTACCGTGTGTGGTACTTCCAAGCATCCTGTATTTTGGGTGGCATCAGTCTGCATCCTTGAAAACAAAAAGGCTCATACAATTTCCCTAATGTGGTGCTACAGCTGGGCCATTTTTTCCCCCTTAAGCCCTGACAGGCATCTCTGCCTGTACACAGGGCTCTGTTGGAGCTGCTGCCTGGTGTCCTTGCTTTCTGGGCTGCCAGGAGAGGTGATTCTTTTGTTTTGTTTTGTTTTGTTTTCATTTTCAGAAGACGTGGTAACTTTATTTTGCTACTGTTACTGCTGACAGCAGCAACCCTTCTAGCTGACAGCGGGAGATAAGGAATTCGGCTTCAGAAAATAATCTGGATTCTCAGTGCGTTTCTGACCTGGGGAGATCCCAAAGGGCAGCCAGGTGCAGGCTTTGCCCTTGGATGCAGGTGAGGTGCGGCTAGCCGGCGCTCCGCTCCCTCCGGCGTTTTCCTCCACGCTCAGCTCCCCTTGCACTGAGCTGTTCAGGGGTTTATAGGAGGTATAATGCAAGTATAAAGCAGAACGGTTCCTGTATTAAACATGACACAACAGTGCTAATTTAGGAGCTGACTTTACTATTTTAATTACCGCCAATTGCATCTTTTAAGCTGTGCAGCACCTCTTGCTTTTTCCACTTTTCTTTTGCATCCGACTCAGTAGGGGCAGAAGAGCAATAACATTTGCTGCTTTCCTAAGCCTGAGAGGAGAGGTAATTTTCACTTGTTTCCAAAGACAGAAATCCCCTCCGAGGACACAGAGAGGAGGAGAAACCCGTCCAAGCTCGGGGCTCTTTCTGCAGTCAGACCGCAGGGCATTTCGATACCTCCACCACCTCCTCAGCGGGTCGGGGCTCCAAGCGGCTCTGTCTCTGTGTGGAGTTTGCCCAGTTTCACTTTTCCGCAGGGAGAAGGGGGATGCAAATCTCTGAGTCACACCCGCGAAGCGGCCGATGACAGCCTGACTAATGCTGCTTTGACAACACCCAATAGATTTTACAGAGATTAAGGTCTTGTCAGAAA
Organism: Dromaius novaehollandiae; assembly: GCF_036370855.1. Lineage (NCBI taxonomy): Eukaryota > Metazoa > Chordata > Aves > Casuariiformes > Dromaiidae > Dromaius > Dromaius novaehollandiae. Next base: position 13,766,698 of record NC_088110.1, read on the forward strand.
TTTGTCAGCACTAGTTTAGGAAATACTTACTGAAGATTTGCAGAGTTAACAACTCTGTGGGTGTTTGCTGTTTGGCTATCTACATAAACAAACAGCTGGTGCAGCTGGAATAAAATCAGCGAAGTTGTTATTAATTTAGACTCTCTGGGCATGTGTCTGCTTCAGGCACAGCAATGACCGCGGTGGAGCATGTTGATACCCCAGCTCGTTTTAAAGCACCTAGCTTGGGACCAGAGCATGTCTAGCTGCAACAGCACAGAGCTCACCGTGGATTCCCTTACCCAGCTTTTCAGCTTGAATATTTGTGCCAACAGGATTAGCTAAGCCCTTTAAAAATCATAATAAGGAGATACAAAGGACTCGATTCAGCAGCAGTATGATTCAAAGAGAAAACTCAGAGTTGCTCACAAAGGGAGCTGTGAAAGTCTGTACAGATGGAGGGAAGGAGCTTACATTCGCGGGGTGGACACCGGGGGGGCCGTGAGCCAGGAAACGCAGCGTCTGCTGTGGGGAGGGTCTGGCCTCCACTGCGAATCCTTTATGTCATCCCAAATGGAAAATGTCACACAGAAAAGGAGGAGACTCCTATTAATAAAGAGTCCGTGGGGGTAATGTGCAGTAGAAAAGAAGGAGGGATTGTGTCTGGACTTGTTTGTCAGGCAAGGACATTATCTGCTGTGAGACTTAGTGTTTCTGCAAGACTTTTCTAACTTCAGTGTCAAGGTTCATGGCACCAGTGCTAGCTGGCAGAACTACCCCTTTATCTGGAGTAATTCCTTATCAACAGTGCCTTGTTTTATGCATGTCACTTTTCCTTGTTAGGGGCCAGTCAGAGAGGCAGAACAGGCAATTGCCCTCAGCGGTGAAGCGCTCTTTGTGTGATAACTTCTGGCTATGTGGAAGGACCTATTTCCACTTCCAGAAGCCACTTACCTCACGTATCGACCTAACCCTAATCTTAGAGTTATTTTTCCTCGCTAGCTCAAGAACCAACAAGTTAAGAAAGTATAATAAACAAAAATGTAAAATACAAAAATGAGAACACCTACTAAACTTTAATCGTCCACCCTGAGAAGCGCTGCTTGCTGAGACAGCAATCTGTCAGAGCAGGACTTGCTGAGAAGAGCAGTTTTCACAAAAGACTCTACCTTTTTGTTTGGAGTATTTAGGACCATGGTTCATTACTAGGGCATGGATCAGGGACAGGTCTTTAAAAAAAAAAAGTGAAGTGAAGACTGAAGATCTGTGTGTTCAGAAGCCTCCTAAAGCTATGGCAACCAAGCTCAAGGGGGACAAGGATAGAAAATTTATCCAGATATGCACTGGAGAGAAGCACAGTACTATAATACACTGAAGAGAGAGTGAGAAATGCCATTACTATGGCATCGTGAAAGCCTGCCAGACTCTAATGAGACAGGCTGACTAACGGGGGAAGGATATGGGAGATGTTCAGCAGGAGCAGGCCTCGACCTTGGATCCGAGCCCAAATTCTGTAGCAGACAGCAATAATGAGAAAGGCAAGATCAAAAGAGACATCTCTAACAAAGAGGCAAAAGAGACAGGTAAAGACACATGAGCATTTACCAAGTACTCGGCTGCTTAGTCCTTTGCTTTGGGCTTGACCTCTTGTCCTCCTGACTCTCCTTCTCCCGCCGTCGTTCGAAGCCCTGGCCTCGCGAGCAGGCGTGCCCGTCTCCGGGCTGGCACGGCACGCCGCGCACAGTACGCCTGCCTCATGCATTCCCAGCCACTCTGCATGGGTAATTTTTATTACCCAGGGGCATTTCTCTTTTACATATCCCTAGCTACAATTTTACTGAAATCATTTCCTTTTTTATTGGCCTCTTACATTGTTAGAGTGCCCGTGATTTCCCAAAGGTTAGATGATGAATGACAACAGATCACAGAAAGACAAAATATAGGCATTTGCCAACTATAAAACTGATTTTTTCACTTGATATGTTTCCTTTTCTTGTGCGACAAAGATAAGTAACCTTGATGGAGTGAACAGTACACATAAAAGTTTAACAAGCTCTCTTCTGAACCCAGGATCACACAAAAAATAGGTTTGGTTTAATAAAGATACTAGATTTCTACTACCATGACCAGAAAATGAATTAACCATTTCAAAGACAATTTCAGATAAGATCAGTTGGGTTCAATCCTGAAATGAGCTGTTCCTGGGCAGCCAGCTGGGTCCTTGTGAGTCTCCAGGGGCCTCAGCAAGATCAGTGGGAACGCAGAGAGACAGCATTTAATCGCCACGCTACCAAGCGTACTCCCAGTGCCTCGGCAGCTCGGGGGGCTCCAGGCCACCTTTCCTTCTCCCCACACTTCCCCTCAGACAAGCAATGCAGAAACGCTGCAAGCAGGAGGCATGCCTCCACGTTTCTCCACATTTTTCCCTCTCATGAGCCTCTGATGGCAGCGAGAGCCCAGAGCCAGCCACACGTGGGGGATGACTTTTGTGCCGGCTCTGTTTTCTGTTCAAACAGCCATTCCCAGCTGCTCCCAGGAAACAGAGCATTAACATCGCCACTTTTCTGGCTGAGGCTATGTGATCTCAGCCAAGCTTCAACTGGACCAATAGGTCTAGCCTTAAAAAGGCAGGGAAAAAGTAGCATGTGATATCAAAGTGTCCACAAGCCTCCTGTTAGGTACCTGTTGCCAGACTGTCGCGGTATCGGCAGATGAGAGGGGCTCAGGGACGTTCCACATAAATACGGCTTGGATCCAAACACGTGAACAGCCTTGTCTTTTCCAACACTTCCAGTCTCCATGGGCAGCAGTGAGTTGGCCTTGAAAAAAGAAACCTAAATTTAGAAAAAAAGCTCATGTAAAAGATAGACACTATTTAAATATGTTAAATAAATAAAAAAAAAAAGTCCAGTTATCAAAATCTCTAAGTGAACACTTTCAGGCTCACTGACTTAAAGACAAATATTTTGGTGGCAGAGTGGCAGGACAGAAAAACACAAAGTGCTCCAAATACTGTAGACATACTTTAAACCAAAGGCTATATATCTACTTATCTGCACAGCACTGGTGGGAGAACAGGTAGCCAATTTTACCTTGCTTGCTTTGGTCCTGGCTTGCTGCCCAAGGAGGAATGCTGACGAATGCTGCCACCCCAGTTGATTCTTGCTCCCTTTTTCAAGACCTGATCCAAAAATCACTGAAATTCATTAAAAGACTAACTGATTCAAGTCTTTGGTTGACCGTTACACAAGAATTTTGTCTATTACCAAGATGTCCTGAAATATATTTATGAAAATTTTAATTCTAACGTCGCTGTGAATTTCAGAAGCTGCAATTGCAAGAATATTCTGACTGTGCCCTTTAGAACAGAGCTATTTCTAAGCTCAGTGGCAGAATCAATATCACAGTGATTGCGACTGTGGTTGAGGTGGCTCCAGGCTGCCAAAAAGCCAGATCTGTCTTTGACACCTTCTCCCAGTCCTGCATGACTTGGCCCTTTCTTACGCGGGAGGTCAGACCACACTGGAGATGCATTTGACTGCAAACAAGTAGAAGCCATCCCTAGGAAGAAATACGAATGTAATGGCCACATTATTCCCAAACTAGAGATTAGATTTATGAGACTGAAACCTTTGTGTTATTTTTCTATAAACAAATCTCTTGTAAGCTAAAGTTACAGTGGTTTAATTTGAAAGCGATTGTTTCTGGTGGTAATCATTTGACATCCAAATGCTGGAAAAGGTGAAAGAAACCAATTCTATACTTAAAAAAAAATTCTTCAAGCTGCTGATACCAAAAAAGAAAAAGGAAATAAAAGCAGAATAGAATTTCAAAGCATCAAATATGACTAACTGGGTTTTAAAGAGAAAGACTAAGTAGAAAGCAAAAATATCATATAACCCGAAAAGAGCTTGGGAACAAGTTGCATGCCTGAACTTTTGAACTCAATCTTTCCACTGTCCTGTCGTATACAAATGACATGACTGATGACTGATGGAATTGAAAGCTGTATTTCAAATTTTTCAGATGAGATTAAATTACAGAAAACATCAAAACCATTTCTAATGCAATGGCAGTGCTGGATTGATTATGCTTTTGGATTAGTAGATGGTAATTGCAGATATACAAAGACTTTGAAGCCTTCAAGCAAAGAACCTGAAGAAGAAATAGCTATTATTTGGGAAGGCGCTGCAGCAATCTGTCTCACAGAACAGATAAAACTTACAGCGCCTGAAAACCTTAACAATATTGCAATGTACATATCAAATGAAAAATACAGAATCAGATTGTTTAAGGAACACTGTAGCGATAAAAGGACCAGCAATGATGTTATTGTGTGAGTCACTGGTTAGATGTCACATAGACGTCAATCACTGAAATGAAACAATATTTTCACTATCACAGTAGCAAGCAGAGAAAGGGTAATATAATTAAAGGCGTAGTCAGATAGGCAGCACCGTGCCTCTGCTGTCACTCGGAGCAGCGAGAGCTCAGCACTGAGTCAGGCTGTGCTGCACGGGGAGTTGGGGTTAACATGTGCCTTCCCGAGCGCAGCGTGCTGGGAGCGCGCACAAGAGCCGGGTACCACAGCTCACCTGCCGAGCGGGGCTAGCTCGGTCCTTCGCACCCACCTTGCTCCAAATACAGCGTTCATGACTCGCGTGCATCTTGCCGTATTTGCGCTTTTCATGGAGACAAATATGTGGAATCAGGTTAGCACAAAACTTACAGCGCAGTGTCCAAAACCAGTGGTTTTAGACACTGTGGCAGCGAGGAAGTTGCGCGTGGGAATCCCCAGGGTTCCAGCATTAGGAGGCCAGTGAAGAGAACCCAGATGGAGCAGCTATAAAATTTCATGACCTAGTCTAACTTTTTTGTGCTTAAAGTAGGCTTTTGTATCCAAAGTTCTGCCAATCACATATAAATTGCTGACAAAACCATGAAAATCAAAACTAAGGGTTAAAAAATGCAGAGTATTTCTTGAGTGGTCATAAGACTGATAAACAGATGGAATGGGTGCTATTAATGCACCAGCCTTGCTGCACCAGGCACAAAATTCTGCTCTCACCTACATGTATATAACCATGGTTTACTCTCTCACCTGTGTTCCTTTGACTAAAACTATTTATTCTGGATTTTCTAAAGCCTTCACAAAAGCAGCATATGCACTGTGGAGAAGGGAAATGATCAAAGCCCTTGCAACAGCTACCACCTCGTGTCGTCCTGAACAATCAATACTGGCCCTAGCATGGTTCGGTGTTGCTGCGACAGACCTACTCTGCGGAAGCTTCACAAAAGGCAGCATTAAATCAGTCTTGGAGCCGACAAAGAAAGAGATGCTGCTCTCCAGATTTTCTTATCTACAAGATACCGTCCTTTTGTTCACTCACCGAGGTGATTAAAAAGTATTAAATCATGACCTGTTTTCCACAAAGACGCTGCATGATTTCCCAAGCCCTTCCTACCGTCGGCATTTGTAAACACAGGAGCATTTCCTGCTGCCGTTCAACAGCCTCCACCGAAACTGGGAATCCTCCTCCCGGACTGGGGGCCGGGTGCCTGAACAGCTCTCCCGCTACAGCAGCGCGCGAGCACACACCAAGCGTTTAGGTACAGAAAGAGCAGCAGCTTCTCCCCACAGGGGAGCTCATGGGAGTCTGACCGAACCCCAGCATAGCACTGATTTGTCCATATGACAAGGACAGGTAAAGAAACTGCTGAGAGAAAGCTAATTGGAATATTTTTAAAATATATTTTTAAATATAAGCTTAAAATAAGACTGCAATCTTACATGCCTCAGACATGCCTCTAGGATGTGGGAGAAGCGAATTTAAATCCTTTTGAGGGTGAAGAAATCCCTTGCTTTCTGACCGATGCTGCTTCAAAAGAAGAAAATCCAAATGGACAGTGTTCTCCTGTGGACAACAGGCATGAGAGACCCTTGCAGATCTTGCCTCCTGCTCTGCACCTTGCCAGGCCCACAGTAGGAGACCAGGACCCGTGTTCACACTATCACAGAGCAGTTGAGGTGGGAAGGGACCTCTGGATGTCTCCGGTCCACCTCTGCTCAAGCAGTGTCAGCGAGAGCAGGTTGCTCAGGATCATGTCCAGTAGGATTTTGAGTATCCCCATGGATGGAGACTTTGTGACCTCTCTGAGCAACCTGTTTCAGTGTTTGATCACCCCCACAATTAAAAAAAAAAAAAAAAAAAAAAAAAAAAAGTCTTTTCTTAGGTTTAAATGGAATTTCTTATATTTCAGTTTGTGCCCAATTCCTTGTTGTCCTGTCACTGGATACCACTGAAAAGAGATGCTGGGACAATTTGTCAAAAAATCCTGTCTAAATGCCTGTCTGTGCTGAAACCGCTCTCATCTGGTAAGAATATTTTAGCTGTATCTTAGTCGATAATGATTTCTTGCATAGTTTCCTAAACACCAAGATGATACACCCATTTGAAGGACTCAGGCTGTAGATCTTAATCAGAAAAACCTCCCACCAATTTAATTCTGTTAAGACTGCAAGATCAAACTTTAATTACCATTGATTTCTTCACACTAGCTAATGGAGGGGTGGGGGTTTGCACATGGATACACATGGCATTGCTCCACTTATTTTGCAAGACCCAAAAGTGATGGGTTTGGGAGGCAGTAACCAGAAGGGAGATCCCAGCATCATAACCTGGAAGGGGCAGAAAGTTCTCAGCCACCCAATACACACACCCAACGCCGTAACCTCTTTTATAGCTCATAATCTGCTCAGCGTTAAGCCCACCTGTCATGCTGATTGTCGTGACATCCAGCTCAAAACTGTAAAAATAGCAATTAAAAGACCTCCTCCTTGAAGTAAACTGTCTCAACTCACTCCAGGGACTGAAAATATATAGCTTGTTTTTATGTAAACTGAAAGTTCTCAATCCTAAGAGATTTGCTGCCAAATCTCATAATAAAAAAAAGTCAAAATCTTAGTAACCACTGATTGAAAATGCTGCTTATTTTTAGTGCTGTCTTCCTGTAGAGTTTCCCTTTAAATGTGAGCTTAATACAATTTTTCCCTACAAAAAAACCTCAATGTCTGGAAGATAGGGAACCTGGTCGTACTGCTTTATTGTTTAAACCAGACCTTCTGGAGACAGTTTTTACTTTGCAAAGAAAACCATGTTATGAGTGACAAATAAGACCAAGATCAATGTTCTATTAAGAACAGACTCTCCTGTTACAAGCTGCACAGATTATTTTCAATCATGGCCTTTGTGTCTAAATTGCAATTTTCATCTGAACAGTGGTTTTGGATAGGAAAAGGGATTTGTTCTCAATGCCTAGAATTCCCATCAGAGATACCAAAAATATAGCAGGAGCTGTCAAGAAAGTATGCATTCATGTATTAAAGCTATTATTCTGACCAGAGCTCACATATGCAGCACAGTACTTATACTTTTAGCTATCTTTATTTCCATATAGATATGTTCTGTAGCAAAAGCACCTTACAGCAGAACACAGCTATGTCCTTGTAGCCACTGCAGTAGCATTCAAAAACTTTAAATACAAGAACAGACATAAAGGATTTAATTATTCTTACCTAGGCTGCATATTCACATATTTCTCTCTGGAGAAAACAAACTACTGTCTGTCCAGTTGTTTGCAAACTAATGTATTAGCTAAATTTCTGGATAGAAATTAATGTGTCTGCAAATATATAGTAAAGGCCATTGCATCCAAATCTAACTTTGAATGTCTCTGAAACAAAGAAGCATGTTTGAGTCTCCTGTATCTGAAACAACAGCAAATACTGAATTACGTACTGTATTATAGGGCAAGTTGTTATGGCAGTCTTCTCATTAGGAAACCATTTTAAGAGAGACATTATACCAAAAGGCTAGGTGAATTGCAGAATGTAAAACCAAAGGATATTTACATATTGATTTATTTAAAAAATGCATCTAGATCACATCCAAAGTATTAAACATAAACTGTTCACACAATTGCCAATATGAAGCTGCTGGCATGTCAAACTTGCAGGCACACTAACTACACGCACAACATGCATGGAAATCCCACTGCAACCGCATGCTTTGCTTGAATGGGCCAGCTGAAGAAGAACTGCGCACAGGTGAATTCACAGTTTATTTTGGGCTCTACAAAAAGTTCATTGCCCTTGAGGACAGGATACTTCATTTTGTGTGTTGTACCACTGCACAGGCACCAAAGAAATGGAAAAGGTATAAATAAGGAAGACAAAAGGAACTATGAGGTTTAGGGATGACTGCTTTGAATAGGTTAGTACCATCCTGCTAAACAGGTTAATGCATGCACAGCCCTTGATTTGAGCTTAGAAATGCTGAAACATCACCTCAAATGTTAGAAATATAATTTTAAAAGCCTGGTCGAAAATTCTGTCAAAATATATGAATTACATGCAGAACTTTGGTTTCTATGCAAAAGTGACACATGCTCCAAAAGCTTACGATTGACATGTTTTCTGTACCTAATTATCTCTTGCACTTAGAAAAATTAGAGCTCCCAACTGCACACTCCTAAATTCCATTCTACTATTCACGCTGTATTTATGCAGATTATCATAAAAGAAAGTTAACACTTCCATAAAGCACAAAGCTTCTATTAAGGTCATGCAGTGGGTATTTATATTCTTATCACTCTTTAGCCCTTGATATAATAAGAACAGTATAAGGAAACAACATCAAATAATATGACTGCACAGTGAAAAAAATACATTATCAAACTCCTACTAGTTACAGTGTAGAAAGTGAATAATAGGATAGTTTGAATTTTCACTGTGGAAGCTTTGAAGAGATGCCACAAGAAGGACAGGGGAGGACAATGAAACGCAGATCTGAAAGCACAGCACATCCTGCTGTCTCTCCGAGTAAAGATTAGTGGCCCACCATGCCCCAGGGGAATTGCTTCACCATCTTACACTGCAATAGGAGGAAGAGAGCAAAGAAAATTAGGAAATAAAGTGCCATTTGCATTTGTATTGTAGTAAATAATGTACCTCAAAAAGTTCCTGAATTCAGGCTATAATTCCACCTTGGATAATGATCAGGTGAATAAATAGTTCCTTCTGGTCTCTCATGGATTTAAGATATCTCCAGCCGGACTCTCAGAGGAATGAGATATTCTCTGCGTGTAGTCAGGGGGTGTTTCTAGCTCTGCTAGTTACATCCTTTAAGAGTTTCTTTTCCTTCCTTCCATATCACCCCTCCAATTTTCTCTCCTCCTTTGAGCATATACACACAAAAAGACAAACATTCTTCATCCTTCCTCCATGGTACCACCTCATTTTGTTACTTTTGTGGAAAGATACAGCCAACCGACCAGGAGTTTAACTTCATTCTACAGCACAAAGATGGGGGCAGAATGATAAATTTCTGGCAAATCATGAAGTGGTACCCTGGAAACTGAGGAAGGTGCAAAGCAGAGCCATCTGGCATCCTCTCCTTCCTCCCTCTGAATCTCCATCACATTTTGAGATCCGCCTGTGTTTTCCATCAAAAATTGGGAACCCATAGCCCATGGGCTGGGAAATATCGACAGAGTAGGTGGAACGGGGTGGCAGAAAGCCTGAATCCTTACTTGATACTTTATTTTGTATTGATTTACTTCCAAATTACTGTTTCTATTTTGGCTAGGAGAGAGAGAGTAGCTGGCAGCAAGTCAGTCCCATGGCCACGACCACGAATGCCGGAGTGGTTGGGAGGCAGGACAGCTCTGAAATTTCCTGGGGATCTTCATCTCTGTAAGGTCATGACACCAATTCCCTCAGTCTATTGCAGGAGACGACTCCTTTGGGAAAAACACGTCCTTTTACCCCCATCTGAAAGTGGCACCTACTTTGACATTTGGTTCCATATTACTGCGTTTGAGCAAACAAGCATCTGCAGAGAGACCGAGAGGTGTATGAACAAAAATTCAGCTCTTTTCATGAAAATGGAATTTTCTCTGTGTGTGTACGTGATAGCTTAGGCTCTGTTTGTGCGGGGTTCATGGGCAAGCACAGGTACCCATGACAACAGGGCACGTGTGGGCTTGGGTATTCTGCATAGAGATAGACAGGTTAGAACATCCACAATGGGAAGGATCTTCCAAATGAGGGATGACAGCACAGCACTTCCATCTGTGATGCAAAAGAAAACCTTGCCATTTCATTCTACATACTTGATCTCCTCTAAGTACCTTCCCATTTGTTCTATAAATAAATAATATCTTTACTTTGAGTGTGCTGTTCTCACAGGTAAGCAAGAGGCTTGTCATCTTACCGAGCAGGAAAAACATATTGGCTATAGTAATGAACAGCAAGGCAGCATCTGTACGGCCCAGTAGGTCTCCGGAAAAGAAATTAAATAGAAAAATGATAGAGGGGTTTCAAGTTTACTTTGTTTACTATTCATATTCTATCTGTTCATCTCTCTCATTGATGTAAAATTCTTGCATCATTGGGAGTAAAATAGTGGCTTAACTTGCAAAGCAAAACTTCACTGTAATCATTATCCTGGCTCAATTATTTCAGTCTGCTTTGTAATCATTTTCTTCCATAGCAGAGGATTGCAATGTGAAAGAGTAGTCATTTGCAATAAAAAAACTGCATCAGCATAGGGTTATGCTATTTTTTTTTTCCTTTTTCAATACATGCAACAACCACAAGAAGTTTTGTGTTATATCTTTTGCCTAGTTCTGAGGATACAATACTTGGAAGCATATACTTCATGCACTTGTTTACGAGTTGTTCATGAAGGGTTCAATCTGTATCTTAGCTCCATATCTCTTCCATAAAAGGACCACGATTTTTTACAAGCCATAAACTTTCTCTCATGTCAGAGACACCATCTCAGCATAAAAGGACAGAATGTATCTTTTAAATGCTATGGAAATATTGTCCCTTACAAAAGCGCACAAAAATGCCACAGAGTGCAGGGTCTGTTAAGTCTCCTTTGCACTGAATAATACCTAATTCCTTCAACAGTTTCACTGAGTATCTCTATTTATTTGATTGAAGCAGTATTTACTGCAACATATTCATGGTAATTTTCAGGCAACTGCCTCAGTCATATTTATGATGTAAGTTCTTCTTTCTTTTTTAAGTCATTCATCCAGGCCTTTCATTAAAGTAGAGAGAATCTATAATGGATTCAATGCGTAATGCAAAGATTAGCTTTTATAATAGACTTATTTCTGCCTAAGTCATCAAATATTGCATGTCTAAGTTCTGAGAAAGTCAAGTAAAAAAAGAGGCTGTCCCTGAGGATGATACTGTGGGTGCAGGGTGTTAGAGAGATCTTGAGTCACTCAAAGCAGATGGCACTTTGCAGCCTGCTGCAGAACCCAGGGCGGTTTGCCGGGCGCGAGGCGGCCAGCCCTGGTGGAGACCAGTCTCCTCCGTGTTGGCTCCGAAAGACCTGCAGAGCAACGCAGGATGGGTAAACCCTGCAACCTGCTCTCTAGCTGAGGTTGATCCCAGCTTGGGTTTTGACAGCGTTTGGACTGTTAAAGTGACAGCATAGTTTTCCAGAATGAGAAATGTGCTAGTTGCTGATATTGCTGAGATGGCCCAGGACCTTCGGAGGGCTGGGGCATGCAGCTGCAGCTGGGACAAAACCCGAAATGTGTTTAAGGTTTATAGATCTTGCTATTCAGGGCCATACCCTATTTCTTTCCCTGTCTCCAGCCCTTTCCCTCATCTCTTCTCCCTGCCAGCCAGCTTTCTTTCCACGTCTATCCTCAGATATTCCTTCCCAAATTTGTAAATCTTCCCTCTCCATATCCCCCAGCCTCTCTCCAAACTCTGCTTCCCTGAGGCTCCCCCTCCTCTTTTTGTTGATCTTGCAGCCTTCTTTATGCTCGTCTAAGGCACAAGAGATAACATACATGTTCCCCCGATATTTCTGCAGCACCTAAATTAGTAACTAGCCAAAACCTTCCAGCTTCACTAAGCAAAGCTTCCACTGAATTTAACAGTTAAGGAGTCAATGAGTGATATTGCCTGATTTGGCCTTAAATGCTGTGTATATTAAAATGGAAAGGAAAGCAAAGAGAAGCTGTCAGTTAGCATTCCAGCATTTGGGTACAAAATTAAGAATCAAAATCTTTTCTCAAATTAGAGCAGACATGAACTCTTCAGAATAGGGCAGAACATACCAACAAAACATACAAATGAGTTCTGAATAGCTATTTCTATTAATAATGAGCCATCAATCCATCTGGACAAGATTTTTAACTTCTCAGGGATATTTACAGGCTAATAACTAAATCAAATTGAATAACGAGAAGATGAAGAAACAGGAATCTTCAAGGCCTCAGCTACAGTAAGTGGAAACAGATAGGAAGATAGTCACAGAACTTATTTTTCAGCAAACAATTTGCTATGAAGGATCTGCCAAGGGCATAAGGTAAATCAAACACTTCAGGAGTAAAAACAACAATGACACACAGCTATTTAGCTGTCTAGCAATACGTAGCCAAAATGAGCAAACAAATGCATGAAGAATCCCAGCAACTTAATAATTTGGCCTGTGTAACTGCAAGGCCCAGACGACAGGCTCTGGTGAGCCACACTAACGTTAATATAGTCCTCTAACGTACTACTGCAGAGGACCAAAAATTGCTTTAGTCATATTTGAGGAATAATTGATCTGACAACTGTGTGATTTATTTGGAATAAGGCATATAACGATTTGCCTTCTTGCTTCCTCCCCCTTATTTTCAGCTTATAGAGCTGCATAAATGACTAGTGAATATATTCATTGAATATTTTATTGGATCGATTTTTCAGATATGTTTATAGACATCCAATTTTTCTTCCTTTTCTTTTCTTTTCTTTTTTTTTTTTTTGCTCATGTCGTCCCACCACGCTGAGCAGTACAGCTGCCCAGGGACACAGGAATGAGCCTCAGGGATCCCTCCGCCTTCTGATCTAAAAACAGCAGCAACAAGTGCCGCTTTGCTAACAGCTAGGAGAGGGCTTACAGCACTCCAGCGACAACCCTCATTACATCCACCAGGGCCATTCCCCTAGAAACACTTCAGTTACCGCAGTAGCGGGAGCCGTGGCCGAGCACAGCAGGCACCGCTGCGCAGCCCCGCCGGACGCTGCAGATCCGACGGCAGCACCGACCTTATCGCCGCCCGGCTCAGACGCGGTGCAGACCTGTCGGGTGCTTTTTCAGAGCCTTCTGCTCCATGCGGCAGAGATTACAGTGATGCTGGGTCAAATCCTGAAGTGTGAATCAAAGCTCAGACTCGCTGTTCTCATGCATAGACCTTATTTAAGATAAAGAAATCAGAGAAGGGGAACAAGTGATAAAACATGCTCCAAATGCCCTAGCTCCTGCTGAGCCAGAGGCACAGATTAACTTGCCAAGACTTCCAGGGAGCAATAGCATAACTGTAACAAGCAATCCAACTTTTAGTGTTTGATATTGCTTAATCATAATGAAATGCTGGGCTTGTATACCACGTGTGCCCCAACCAGAGATTCTTTACACTTTTACGGTACGCCTACACATCTTTCTTCCTAAAACAAATAATCTCTCAGTCTCATTGCAAGCCGCCAGTGACGCTTAGTATTCTGATCACTCTGTGCAAGTCCACCTGGTATACAGTATTTTAAATCCAAGCACTGTTATGGCTATGCATTTTCACTAGCTTCATGGTACAACACAATAGCTCTATTCAGTAAGAAGTAAATCTAAATTCCAATCCTCGACTGATGAGGTTTATATAGGTATTTTGTTTTAGACTTTTATGCATCTTGAAACCGCATCTGTCAAAACACATTAACTAAACAATGGGATACTCAAACACCCTCTGCAATACCAAGAAGCTTTTTTTCCTCCCATTTCACTGGTTACAAACCTTTCTGATCTTAAATGGTGACAAAGGATCATTGAAAAAGTCCCCACTGCCTGGTAATGTCTAGAAAACACTATTTATCCTAGACAGTTTATCAATGTGTCATTTAGCTCAAGAAGATTGTAAAGAGGGATGAAACACACCAGCTCTGGAGGGACTTTCAGAAATGCTGCCAACAGCCCACCTTGGCTGATGTTTCACCTGCCCCCACATCCCTTCCAGAAGGAGCCGTGGAGATTTCTCTCCTGCTGCCTTATGGACAGAGCTGCACGGCACCCACTTTCGCTTGGCCGTGGATGAAGCCCCGACCCAGCTCCCCCTGCGAGTAGGAGGCATGATCCCAGGCGCAGAGGCGCCAGGAAGCACACAGCAGCTCCACAGAATAGGGGAACCAAATACAAGGTCTGCTACAAAGGCCAGAGTTACCAGGAGCTTCTGCGAGGCCCTGAGTGCTTTGTGGACATTTTTGCTGTTCTTTGAGCTGAACTCATTGATAAAAGTGGCAGGATAGACATGAATCCAGGTCTACCTAACCTGCCAGGTCTAAATGGTATATTGATAAAATAAAGAGCTTCCTGTAGTCGTAGTGCCTCTCCTTACCTGTAACTCCTCTCATTCACCATTGCCCTGCCCTCCTGGTTTCAAGTACTGCCCATACTTCCCCATTAGCCTCTCTAGCAAAGAGCAAAGTTTTGTATCACATAACTCCTTGGCATGATTTATAAAGCTATCTAACTTGTTTTCTTTCCAGCATATCTTGTATAATCTATTTGTCTTTTTATCACAGCATCTTATCTGCCCCTTTTTTGCTGTAGCTATTTGTCAAAGAGTTACAATAATATCTATTCCCCTAATATTATTGATGCTTATGCCTCCCTCGTCAAAACCTAGACGTGGCTACGGACTGGTCATACAGCGGCAATGTCGATAAGGCACAAGGGACCACTGCTGACCTGCACTCCTGCACTGCAGCCTCCCACATTGCTCGTCTCCCTGCTCGGGATCATCTTGTACTCCTTGGGTGAAAACATCTCCAACTTATTCTGTCCTTCTACAGCATCAAGCACAAGAGGACCCTCAGCCATGCCTAGTGCACCCAGGAGATCAGCAATGCAACTGAACATACAGCCAGCGCCAGCTGTTCCCTGCAGCTGGCAGGATTCACTTGGACTCTGGGAGACGGACTCCCACTCGCTACCTTAGCAGGTCTCTTGCCAATGAGTCGCACCAGTATTTTGCTGCCTGACAGGATTTACGAGGCTTCGATCATTCAGTGTATAGAGCCCTCTAGAGATGCGCTTAGCTTTGTTGTTCTATTGCCAATGCTGCTGTTGCAGTAGCTGCGGTTATTTCCAATCAAATGCCATGCCTCGGTCAGTGACAGCGTTTATGGTTGGTTTTAGATCCAGTGTGCTAGTTAACATCAGGTTTGAAGAGGGAATGAACAGCAAAAATAATGACAAAAATATTGGTGTCTAATTATCAAACATAAGAATAAGAGGAAATGCTTCTTAGGAAGGTGCATGTGTGCGTGCATGTGTATCTATATGTAGGTGCAGGTACCTGGGGGAGGAGAGGTGGTCCAAGGCATCCTCCCAGACAGAACCGCTCTGTGGTGCTCACCGGCAGCACAACGCTCACGCTCCTGCAGAGCCTGATTCTGGGAACCTAATAGTAATAGGTTTAAACAACTAAAATCCATCTAGCAACACATTCTCATTAAGAGGTCTCCTGAAGCTTTTCCGAAATACGGAGGTGCTAGCTCTGCTGTCCTCAGCAAAAGCCCACAGGCACATGCAATGAGACCGGCGAAGATGCCCTACCGCTTCAGCGGACAGGACACACAGCACCTTGTGCCAGGAACGGCTGTAAGGCGGACCCGGGTCCGGTGGGTGCAGCGCGGCGTCTCCGGCAGTGCCGTGCACCAAGTGCTTCAGAGGGCTGTGCCGCAGCCAGGTATTCTGTAACAAAACTCTCTCCTGTCAGTGCTTCATTTATGATCTGAAGACAGAGGTTTTATTTCTGGCCGCACGCACAAACATCTATAAATATATCTTAAATATGCATTTTACAAGTTTCTTCTCTTTAGTTAATCTTCTCTAATGGCATGCATTCACATTAGCCATATAAATAAATGCCTCGCTCCTTTTCCTGTGAGCATCACTATAGTTTTGATACCCAAAAGCAGAGAGCTCCACACATTGACGATGTATTGTGTTAAAACAGTTATCAGTTTTAAAATTGTCTTTCAATGCACTTCAATATTTCCATGTTCTTTTATCTTTAAAAAACAGTAAATAGGAAGAAATTTGATTTCAACTCTGATTTATTCATTAGCTCCTACTGGTTTCCTTCAGAATGATCTAGACTTGACCTTTCCAATCCTATCCTCACACAGGAGTTAGATATCTATCTAATTACCAGGCATCCAGTTCTCATTTACCAGTCTATCAGGTGCAGGAAAAAAACCTTAAAATGGGTGAGTGACAAATACAAGAGGAGTAATAAGAAAGAAAACGAGGCAGAGGATTTGTATGTAAAAGATACCTCAAAGGTTCAGGGAGAAAAGCACGGGGTGAAAGTAGTGGTGCTTCATTAGTAGTAGCGGGTTTATTAGCTAGTGTATTAGACTGAATTAGGACACTGAAGGAAGGAGTCAGCCACAGCTGTGAGAGGCCAAGGACCGCGACTAGAAGGGGGACGTCAGACCCTGCAAGACTGTCTCATTTAAACCCTCCACCCGAGGCTCCCCACGTGCTGGCTGAGCCCACGGGAGCGGAGACGCCCCGTGATGTGCATTGGAGGGGTCAGGCCTAAGGGAGAAACAGCGGACACCGTTTCACCTACGGCACAAAAGCAGCAGGATGCTCCAGGTACCGAGCGACCTGCCGAAAGAATACAGCAGGCATCAGGAAGTCTGCAGTAAGGAGGCAGAATAATTTCTTCTTTTCAAAAATCAAATTCACTTAGAAGCAGCCTTAGCAAAAGCCACTCTATATAAATTAACAATTCTTCCATATATCACGATGAATGGTTAGGCCAGAGGACTTTCATTGCTGGCAATTTCCTCTCAGCTGCCGTCCTTTGGCTCCGCTGTATTTACCAGCAGGAGATAGGAAGGCAATAGACGGGCCACGCACGAAGACAAGGACAGTCTGCAATATTTACCGGTTGCCTCGTGCCTCCTAAATGGTAAAGTGAAGGTCCAGAGCGTCTAATTAGTCCACGCTTACTGAGCATAGACCTAGAACGAGGGATAAGAGTGACTATAAGACTATTTTTGCTCAATTGCTGAGCAGTTCGGGATGCGCAGCAGGGACTTCCTTAGCAGAGCCCCGGTTTGGCCCCCCGGCCGAGAGCGATGGTGTGGCTCAGACCACTTCGTGCCCCTCCGAGGCCCATGTGAGACATCCCCCATACGGGCCGAGGCTGAAGGCAGGAGGCTCATTCCCTCCTGGCTGCTGGGCGCTGTCAGAGCAGGGCGTATGACCCATCCCGAGACTACGCACCTTCCACCAGGCTTCAACCCATCCAGCCACAGCCTTCTCCAGCCTTCCTTGTGCCAACAAGCACACCGTAAAATATTTTTCAACCAATACAATATGAAAATCACCAGGCCAAAGCAGCTAACCGAGCCACCCCGATACCATCTGCAGCCCAGGTGTCAAACTCACTGCCTTTTCAGTTTTTAGCGAACTGCCTGCAAGGCCTGGGAGACTTCCCTCTTCCCCGAGGGGCAGAGAGCCTCTGTGCGCTGGCAAGGTCCCCAAGCTCAGGACACTCCCTCTTTGCCCCTAGCAAGCCTGTGGGAAGTGGTTTTACAAAGGGCCTGGCCTACCATTTGGCTATCAAGGCAAGTATTGACAAGTAGCAAAGTAGGCTGGAGCAAAATCAGCGTAGAGAAACCACAAAACATGGTACAACCAGGAAGCTCCGTGAGGAACTGAACTGTAAGAGGAAAACCAGGGAGAGCTGGTTTGTAGTGCTGCTCGCAGATGATTTCAAGGCATCTTTTGTGCAATAATCTTCATCAAAAGGTCAACACCATGTAGATGGCTAACAATTAAGATCTATGATGAAAGTATCTATCAACATCTGCATTAAGAAAAAAACAGACTCAAGGGTTTCAAATTACTGCAGCCAATCAATTAGTTATTGAAGTATGTAGTCTGTAGCTCGTTAGGCTGAACCCATCAGGGACATCATTAGGAGCTCACCTTCGAGAGCTCATGGAGGAGGCACGGGAAAGCTGGCGAATGACGGTGCCCATGTTTAGCAGAGGGGAGGATGGCAGAGTGGAGGAACAGAAGAGCAGTGAGGAGTTCTGGAATAAATAAACAAGTGATTTGCAAGCCTGTGGAAGATATGAAGGAGAGGAACAGCAGCATAGGTGAATTTGTCAGGTAAAACTAATGTCAAAACAATATAATTTAATTTTACAACAAGGTAACAGACCTTGCAGATAAGGGAGAACAGCAAATAACACACTTCATCTAGTAAGCCTCTGACACTGTTTCACATGATATTTTTATATAAGCTATGGTTACATGATGTAGATGAAACTACTGTGGGTGGATGCAAAAAAGATTGGATGACTAAAACCAGGGAGGAGTTATTGATTGATTGTTTACTGTCAAAATGGAAGAATGTGCAAAACAAAGGTATTCCTTGGGGAATACCTTTGTCCTGAGCCAGTTTTGTTCAATGCCATAGTAGTGACCTGGCAGACAGAATAGAGTATTCTCAGTACATTTGCAAACGACCCCAAGCCAGAAGGGACTGCAAATGTGTGGGAGGATAAGATCAGAATTGCAAATGGTCCTGACAAGCTGGAGAACTTGCACAAACAATAGGATGCATTTCAATTAGGGCATGCAAAAATAATCAACTGCACAAATACAGGATGGAGAAAAATTGATTAGTTGGAAGTTCTTTAGAAAAGGATCTAGCAATTATAGTAAATTACAGCTGAGTGTGAATCAAGAATGCCACAATTCTGATAGAGGCAAACATGCATGCATAAATAAGGGGAAAACCTGCAAGACGTACAAAGCAACCTTTCCATTCTTCAGTACTGATACAGCTTGTGCTGGGAAACTGCATCCAGTTTTGGGCACTGCCCTTCAGGACAGACCTTGACCAATTGGTAAGAGTCCAAAGGACAACAGTGAGAGAGGTCAAAATCCCCCAAACAGACCTACATGGAGACAGTGAATGAATATATTTGTGTAGCCTGAAGTTCTTTTGCAAAGGCATAAGGAGTGTGATATCTGTCCACATTTGACAGGACTGGAAGCAGTAGGTTTTAATGGCAGTAAGAATGATTCATGTTAGGCATTAGGAAAAAAACCATTCTCATCTTCAGAAGAATTAAATACTGAAGAAGCACTAAAGCTTCCTAGGGAAGAATATACTAGACTGGAGGTCTTTAAGAATGGGTTAAAGAGAACCTGCCAGGAATGGCAGAGGTATAGATGCAATGATTTGCTGAGGTCCCTTAACAATCCCACTTCTGTCTGATTTTTCTCCATACCAAAGAGGTAAATTTGGCCCTGCAACAGCCAGAGATAACCCGTGGGAAGCCTGCTGGCAACGTCCTCCATGCTGCCAGCCATAATGCAAACCAGCCTCGTCCTCTGAGTCCCCGGGAGGCTGGCGTTCACTGGCACACTGCACACAGGGAAACACGGATCTGTGCTCGGCCTGCTGGAAAGGGACCTCCTGCATGACAACGGATGGGGCCTCCAGGAAGAGGCCTGATGAAGAAAACCACCCAGCCCTTCATTTGTCTGGAAGAACGTCCCTATCAGAGCTGCAGACTGAATTTGAACCCTCCCACATTTATAAGGTGCTTTAAGCCACACAGATAATCAGAAACCAGTTCAGCTGGTGCTCACCCAGCTCCTTCAGACTTCAAATAATCAACCAGATGATGAGAGAGGCTTAGCCAGGATCCTCATACAGCTATCAGGATGTGTTAACCACTCTAGTTCAAGGCATGCCAGTCAATCCAGGGGAAAAATAATGAAAAACATATCCTGCTTTAAGGATGAAAACTGCCATGATTTGTACATTTAGGTGATTGCAATATTATCGGAGAGGTCATTACATTGAATATTCATGGATTGCCCTGGGCAGGGGCTTAAATTGGTCTCAGAGAAGTCTCTCGTTGCCCAGCAATATAATTTTATCTGTTCTTAATCAAATTTTAGGATCAGATAGCTTGTTCAATTGCACTTAAAATGCCCCCTTGCTGGTGACCTAGCCAGTTCAAACTCACCTCATATAGTCTAGCTTTGTTTCTTTGGGATTGCTGCTCAGCCCAAAGCTTTTATGTTACCTGCACAGAGCCGGCTTCAAAGCCTGCTGAAGACAGGACCTTAAAAAGCAGGCAGAAGCAGGGAGCCCTGATCTGGAGCTGCCCTGGACCATCAAGACCTGACTGCAATGAGTCAAACTCATCGCATGCAAGAGCCCCGTGATGCCCAATTCAAGACCACGTTGCCTTTTGGTGCTTATAGCAGGATAATAATATCCACCCTGAAAAACTCCCACATCTTACAGGAATGTGCAGTACAGTAACATTAATGAATTAGCAATATGAGAAAAATTACTCATTTGGAAGAAGGCTTTTGGAGAAATATCAAGCTGCCTGATCTGTCTCTTGGCAGCTTCTGCTGCTAGTTTTAAATTTGCACTGCAGGGGTTATCAGCTGATTCTCTGTAGGAACTAGTTGAGTGAAGCTAAACACACCTGTAATTGCACAGTAAAGTTACATGGACCTCAGTTTTCTGCCTTAGAACAAATTAGGTTTATTTTTAGGTTTGTGTGTCCAGCTGGATCTAAAGCTCCAACCAACAGCATTGTGATGTTAAAGCCACAAAGGTCAAAATTAGAAGATTGTTACAGCATCCCTTATGAAGTGAAACATGTTTTACAGAACATTATTGGTAACATTTTGTTCTGATCCTTTGCCCTTTCCAAATTCTCTGCGCAAGAGTATTTTGACACTGGTATTGTATCCTGCAAATACTGGCTAGGAGGAACTTCTCCAACTTGCACAGTCATTTTAAAACTAATTTTTTCAGTATGATCTTCATCTGGTGATTAGGAAAGGATAATTGGATTCTTTGTGTTTGCCTTCTATTTTGAGTGTAATAACAGGGAATCATTTGTGTGTGCATTTATGGAATTTTATGCTGGCAGATTAGGGTGGGTTAAGAACTATCTTGAGAACTAAGGAAGTTTTAAAAGTATTACAGTTTCTATATTGTGAGTAATATATAATGAACAGGAGAAAATTAAAAAATATGGTAAGATCTTTGGAAATCTGAGAGCATTTAAATCTAAAATTAATAATTTACCCAACATGCTTACCAGTGCATCCAAGAGCAATCTGGAAGTCAACATTAACAAAAACGCTCACCTCAAGTTATCCATGTCTCAGTCACTGTCAAAACCTCTAAGGCAGATCAGAGCTTCCAGTCAGCTTTAATTAGGAGCATTTTGGAGACAGCCAGAGTTCGTCTCCTCCCAACGCACAACCTGCTTTTGCTCTCAGCATTGCTTTGTGCTTCCCACTTTGCCGTTTCACCTGTCACCTTCTTGGACCCGGTTCCCCGGCCTCTGCTGTCCTTCGTGATCCTCCTCGAGGGGTTGTTACTCATAAGTGTAATTCCGAGTGGCCTTCAGACTGTCGTTCCTCCCACCGAGAGGCCTACCCAGTACGAAACAAGCCGGAAACCCACCCTCCTCGTGGGTGGTTTCAGCAGTGTCTCCATTAGCGAGTAATTCAGTTCGATCCGAGTGGATCGGGAGATCAAAGCAGCAGCTGCTGAGGCTCCTCACATCTCCATTAGACATGGATCATGGCTTTAATTTGGATTAGATTTAGCTCGATCACCTAGAACAAATCTTCCCATTGCTCAGGGGTTCAAAGCCTTCCGAAGACAAAAAGCACCCGGTACGCTGCAGAACAACCCCGCGGCCCGCACCGCTGCGCGGGTCCCCGCGTCCCTGTCGGGCACCGGGCTGCAACACCTGCAGGTGACCCACCTCGCTCCAGATGAACTGCCTTATTAAAGTCCTCTCTTCCCCACTTCTCCTCCTTCCAAAATCCTTGGGAAGTTTCTTAATACAGCTTGCTCAGATGGGAAAATCTCGTCAATACTTTTTTTTTTTAATCTCCTTTTCTGATTTGTTTTTCTAATTCCTGGGATAAAACATAGTGAGCATTGAAATGATGCCTATATTCTAAGGGAATTGGGTTCATTTTGGGAAAAAGATTGTAGATGTGTTGAAAATTGGGGTATAATATAAGGATAACAACCCCAGTTATGAAGCGCCTTAATTATGCACCACTGCTCTATGTTACATAGGTTTAATTCACATTTGAAATGCATTCAGCTTCCAGCACAAACATTAGATTCAATTACCATATGATTTTTTAAAAATTGTAACATTGCCAACCAGCAGAAGTCTACCTGAGCTATTTCAGCTGTTTTTGATTAATGCAATAGTGCATTTGTTTCCCACCTCTATGCAGTACAAACTTAGTAAACTTTTTTTTATGTAGAAAACTACCCTGCCTTATAATCTCAAGATATTAAGAAGCAGATTTCCAGTGCAGTGAGTTACCCACCCAACTGCAGTTATTATGTGCTAAAACTCCCTGTGCACCAAGCAGAAAATTTGCCCCTAAGCATTTTTTGATTTTTTTTTTCCATCCTGCAAACTGCCAGAATACTAAACAGATTTTTAGGAAATTGCTCTCAGTGGTGAAAATTCACCATCTGATCTCCAAATAGAATTTTCAGCCTGAAATATCCAGGCCAGATAGAGTCATCTAATTACAACTGGGTATGGGTTTTCTGGCAAAAGATATTTTGCCAGAAAACGTCAATTAATCAGCTTCCCCCGCTTTCCCATTTGTGCTGTTTCACTGAAAAAACAATCAACCGTTTTGTAGCCCCAAAGCCTGCCTGGATAGCCCTGTGGTTCGGAGGAGCTGCAAACTCAAATACTTTGGACGCAGGAGAGCAGCTCCCTGGATGATGGGAGCAGGCACCCAGGACGTGGGAAACGCAAATTCAGACCTGTTCTGCCAGGCTGTCTGGTGCTCCAGGTGTCTCCCTGGCATACCCGAACCATTCGGAAAGCTTTGCTTTCATCCAAACCAAAGTGATTCAAAGTCTCAAGAAGTACTGTGGGATTAGAAAATAGTCTCTGGATGCTTAATATTCTTGTACCAATAAATGGCTCAATCCCGGAGTTCTTAGTCTAAATTGCTAACTCAAATTAAGTTATTGCAAGTCTCTGTGAGCTTCGGCTGAATAAAGAGGGTAGCCTTGGACTACGGCAAGTTATTTGAAGATAATCTAATAAATAATAAGGGTGTCATTTCTCCTACAAAATGAGAGAAAGGCTACCTGCCAATCTCTTCCCTGCTCACAGCACTATCAATATCTGAGTCTCTTGACTAGAGTTTGCCCAATAAATCACAAACTGATGCTCGTGGTTGAAATTCATTAAAAGAGACATGTCTGGGTTGCTTCTTCTAGAGGAATGAAATTTTCTTCTACAAACGGAGAGCTCATAAAAATTCCCTTTGTAAATACCAAGATTGCGTGAAAATTTTTCATCTAATTTTCTTTTATGAATGTGTTGGGGAATTTTTGTGGGGGATGTTTGACGGGAGGGTTAAGAGTGAGAAACACCAGAAAGGTTTGTTTCTCCTGAAAAAGTCAGTCAAGTGTTATGGGAAAGCTGAAAACATTTCAATTTTCTCCAGTTGTGAATGGAAAACTTTTTTTTTTTTTTTTTTTTTGGAGTTTGAGGCATTTACAAGAAGTCAAAAATTAAAAAAAAAAAAAAAAAAAAAAAAAGCCAAACCAGGCCAGTGTTTCCCAGAGGACCAAACACCAGGCCTCTCGTTTCAGCCGTCTCTCTCAACCACGCTCAGCAAATTATACGCATTGGAAAGAAAGATATGAAGAAATATTGATCACTGCTTCTTTAAATGTATTGAAATTCTCAATTTAACAGTAGCGTAGGCCTGACACTGGAAACTTATACGTTCACAAGGCAGGTCCATTATAAGCAAGGGGTGCGGAAACTTCCTCACAATGCCCCAATTTTAGTTATTTCCCTACATACAAATATACCTCAATCCTGCTTACAGTTGATACGATCCCGTTGCAGTTTACGATCGGGGCCATCCCAACAGCCGGTCAGTTAATGCTCAGCTGGACAGGTTTTTATAGTGTCTATAAAGAGTTAGACTGTGGCCCTAGCTCGTACCCCCAGATCAAACGAGAACTACGCACGGCCGCAGCCAACCCGAGACAGGGCCGTGCTGGCGACCCTGGGGACAGCCGCATCCTCCTAACGCCCCCGAGGCCTCTGGGCTCAAGCAGGTCTCGTACGAGAGCATCTAAATAAATGAATCGTAATTATAAATGTTGTTCGGGTGATTAATAAATGGTGCAGAGACAAGTGAGCGCAGCTTCTCCTGCTCACACGTACGCAAATTAAATGGGGACCCTGGGCCAAAGGTGCAACCTCTCATGCTCCGGGTTTGGCAAGCTTCAGAGACGAAAATCACGTCCCGCTCCCACGGTTTGCTTCTCCTTCTGTCCTGCCAGTCCTTCCCCTCTAAGCATCTAACTACCAAGGGTCTCAAACTGGGATTGCGGATCAGCTGTTTTTAAGAAGACATAAGCAGCACATTTTTCAAATCGGAGGGAAAAAGGAAAGGGTAAGATAACCCGTCAGCAAGCTGACCCCTTATCAGGATCGCATGCAGCCCCACTACTGCTACGACAACTAGCTCAGCTGCGAGCCAACTGCCTGGAAAAGGCCAGCCAAAACCCCGTCGGTAAGAACTCATTTATCACTGCCACAGCGGCGAGCCGGAGCTGCCACCCGCGCTGCCAGCCACGGGGCCGGCCAGCCCTGCTCCGCCAGGCCAGCGGACGTCCCAGGTCCCACCGCGCGGGACGAGCCTCCGAGGCTCAGAAAGGAGCCGTTTCTGGTGCAAACGACGGCGTTTCTATCCAAACCCAAATCTGTTAAAGCAGGGATAATTAGCAGAGGGCACAGGAATTTGCAAAGCTCAGAGGTTAGTGTGTTGCCTGCAAGTCGCTCGGAGCTCACTGCACAGTAACAACCTGCAATGCATCCATTTGAGTGCATTGCCGAACAAACTCCAGAAATTCGGAAGACAGAGTATTACAAACAGTAGTAAGTAGGATGCTCGAGCACATCCCTGCTTTCTTCAGCTCTCTAATCCAAGGAAGCAAAAAGCATCTGTACCTTTCTTTAAAAGCATCTTTTCTGAGCCTTCTGCAAGGTGCCGGATTGACAGCTCTGGAGATCGGCTCTGCTCTTCACCGCTGAACAGACACAACACAGACAGCATGAGCTTCCCGAGACTGCCCCGCCAGCACGCCTTCGGCGCATGTTAAAAAATTTAACACCCTCCAGTGTATTGTATTGCAAAGGGAACACGGCCAGCGCCCCGTCCTGTGCCAGGGCTGGCTGCAGGTGGGTTGAGCTTGCAACTGCCCTAAAAGTCCCCTCGCTTCCAGGTGGGCCCCCGGGAAGCACGAGGGGGACGGGGCCCAGCTGGGGATGCGCTTATCCAGCATCTTTAACGTCAATGCCCAGGCCGGGGGCCGGGCGGTCTGGAGACGCGGGAGGGCGCAGCAGGCAGTGCCGGCAGCACAGCGGCCCCACGTCCCGCGGCAGCGACTGCTCCTTCCCGCCGGTGGCTTTCCATCACCCAGGCGTCTGCGGGGGGCTGAGCCGGGCAGGAAGCTGGGGGAAGGGTCAGGGCACAAAGCCAAAGGAATTCAGAAACCTTCATTTTGGGCAAGAAACCTGCATTCAGCCTCCGAGAGCTGGTGCCGGGCGATTTGCCTTAGGGACTTCAAACATGACAAATTCTCAAATTCACCATTTCTTATTTCAGCAGAGCACTTGAGTCGTTACGAAAGAAAGACGGGGATGTAGGAGGTGACAGAAGGGAGTAGGAGATGGAAGTCCGCCGTTTAAATCCCTTCCGCACGCCGTGCGAGCAGGTAGACGCTCAGCCCCCGGGCTGCTTTGCTGACGGCACCAACCTCGCGGCGTCCCCTTCGCGCCCCGGGGCGAGCGAGCGACAGCCCCGCGGCAGCGGCTGAGCTCACTTCCCCGCGAGCGCGGCACGCGGTGACGGGTACAGCACGCCCGACCTCTGAAGCTGTGGTCTTCGGAAATGATGTATTATTAGCGCTGCATCCAAAATAACCTAGTAATTGCTTAATGTTTTATATTTACATGAGCCGTACGTTATGTTTGCTCTGAGAGGGGGGAGCGCTGAGCTGGAGAGGTGGCTGCAATAAACCTGCAGGAAGCAATAAAGAGCTATAAATGGTAATCTGTCAATAGCAGCTGCTTCACCCAGGGCTTGATTCGGGGGAGAGGAGCGTCCTCGCTTCCCGACAGATCTAAACCGACCCAGATTGGATGTAGTACCTAGCAGCGCCGAGCCTTTCCAGAAGGATGAGCTATTAAATTTAAACATACATAAAATCTTATTTGAAAGATCATATTCATTATTAATAGGAGGAAAGCTAATCTTCCGGATGAAGCACCGCTGCCCGGGGACTGTCGTCAGTGCCCAGCTCCGCCACGAGCAGCTCGCACGAGCCGGCGCGCCTCGCTCCATGCGGGTCTCCGGCCCTCACGCCTCCGCCTGTGGGGCCGGCTAATTGCGCTCCTTTGCTCCCCAGATTTGTCCGTGTTGTCTGTTTTACGAGGCCGTACAGCTACCCTGTAAAAACAGGCCTCTCTGCTCAACTATAAAGTAAACAATGATTGGTAGTAATAACTTTTGCCTATTTCTTCTCCCTTTCCATCTCCATAATTGCTTCCTATGATACCATACATCACAGTAATACTCTGCCACAGCAGATTGGATTTATGCTGTGGGAGGAAGGGGCAAGGACCCTTTTTATTTCATTTGTGTAGTAAGTGAATAATTCTGCACCGTTCACCGTATTCCCCAACAAACGGGGGCTGAAGCAGCTCCTTACTGGGTCTTCGCTTTGACCCAAGAGGAGTTTGGTTGTTCCCGTTCTGGGTCTGCTCGCGACGCTTAAACCTCTGTCACTGGGAAATGGAGGGGAACAAAGTCGCCTATACCAGCTCGGGGGGCTTATCTGGTTTTAAAAATGAGAAATTCTGCAGATTTTAATAGCAAAACTCTCTGTGCTGAGAAATAAAAACCCTAAACCACAGTAAGTGAGCAAATATGCATACATACGTGTGCAGTGTAGTGCAAGTGCAAACTCAAAGTGGTCATGAAATCTGCTCGTCTTCCAGTTCTTCAGTCTTCATGTTTTGAGTGCAAAGTGAAACAGGTTTGAGCCGTGTGGACTGAAGGCAGCCCCTGCAGCCAGGACTGTTAGCTAGAAGCTACTAGGTTGGGCATTTTTAATGCATGTAAGTGTGGGGAAAACTTGCCCAAGAGAGAACTGAGCAAAACCACAGGTTTGGCGGAGGGCAGGTAAGACAAGGAACACTCTAACACTTCCTATCAGCTACCTACCGCCACGTGCTACGTGCTATCGCACAAAGGAACTGACAGGTAGAAGGACATAGGAAAACTGGAGCTATAAAAGCTGCAAGGGTGTTATACAAGGATTAGGGTTACACACATTAGAGTCTACCGTGGGCAAAAGAAAAAAAGAAAGAAGAAAAACAACCAAAGCCAATTCTCCCTCAATTTACATATAGTTGTGTCTTGCAAGTAAAATAGGAGACCCAGCCATTCCCTGCTTCTTGTGATTCTCAGAAAAAAGCTACCAGAGTGGGGAAAAAGGTCACAGAGGGGTGAGCAGCGGTGAGAGCAGAAGGAGAAGCGGTGATAAAGAGACGAGTCCTGGGCAGGAGGTAGCAAAGGCACCGGTCCAGGACTACAAAGCCCAGGCAGCTCCGGGATTAGCCCGACGGCTTCCCCATCGGGGCCTGCCGCGTGCACACACCGCAGAAGGGCCCAGCCTCCCGGCACCGCCTCGCCACGGCATTGCCGCAGCCTGCGAGCCCCAGGGGACCGACGGCACGCCGGCCACGGGACAGGAGCAGTCAGCACACTGCCGAGCCCTGCTGCCTGCAGACAGAGGGGCGAAGGCTGCTTCCCAAGCACCGGCTCGCCTATGCAAAAAGTTACCAACATGCATGCAAAATAAACTGCAGAACAAAAGCACTTCGGTGCTGGTCTTCGCACCCCTGCTGACTCGCGATCCCCTCCTCTCCGCACCTTGCCTCTGTTGCTTGTCGGCATGGAGGGAAGCGACGCTGAACAGCACTGGTGGAGACCAAGGCTCCCGGCAGGGGCGAGCTGCCACAGACACCGGCCAGTCCAGCCGCTGACCACCACCCCTTTGCATACTTTGCTTCTAGGTTGAAATCCAGCACGGGTTACTCAGGATTTTGGTAACACTCCAGAGGTGTCACAGCCCCAACCTCACTGACATCAGGGACAGAGGTAGAGATTGCAGCCTGCCTGTGAAATGGAGACATATTTCACTCTTTTCTGCACCTTTTAAACAGCTTACGCATATTACGATGTCTACACAGTAGCCACGGGAGGTTATAGGACAGCCTTGTGTGTGGCTATGCAAAGGGCCTCCACAGCGCTGGTGCTGCACTCGAGAAGCGAAGAAGCCCTGTCCTAGACACCACCCTGCTTGGTTATTGAGAGAGTTTTGTCAAAACTATGGGAAGAAGGAACTAATTAGCAGTGAGTGGAAGGAGCAGGTGAACTCCTAAAACCAGAAGACCTTTCTTTTGTGCCTGTAGCACTTCAATAATAAGCAGAAAAGAAAAGAAATATAGAAAGTATGTGAAACTGAGGAGGGATTATTTGAAAATCCAGACAGCTTTCAGTTACAGCCGGCGAACAAGAAACGTGTTAGCTGCTCCATCCTTGAAACAGGGCAGGGAGGCCCAGCAACACACGTCTCTCCGACTCGAGCATCCGTTTGCTGGGGGCAGGAATTTTCCGCTGGTTTGTAGTGCCGACAAAGACAACCATTTCCAGGGGCAACACCCTGGAGAGCAGTGCCTCTGCCTCCTTGTTAAATTGACAGCAGCTCCAAGTACCATTCATGTTCAACGAGAGAGAGAGAGCGCGAGTGCGCGAGTGCGCGCTCACCTGAGAAATGAGCCAAGATCAGTCCAAGTCCTTTTTAACTGGATCCCATTACAGGCCGCTCCAACCCACGCTGAACTCCCAGCAAAGCCTTCCACTGGGCTCGCTGGGAGACGGCTGAAGGCCTAAATGGCATTTGCCACAGAGGCAAACGAAGTGCTGTTTGTGCAAAACACCCACAACGGGCAGAGTCTGCCCACAGCAGTCAAGGGGAGGCAGATCAAGCCCTTAGCAGTGAAGCAGAAATGCTTATGCCTAAAAGCTACCTTCCCGGTCCCCTTTGGATCCTTCTCACAGCTCCTGTTAATGGTTTGTCTGCAGACAGCATTGCAAGAACCTGGCTAAACAGAGAGGATAACCGTTTTTTGACTGGGGGGGGGGAGGGGGAGGGCAACCCACACACAAAAGCTGTGCAACAAGATACTATTAAAATAGCTTGGAGGAAAATCTTCCAGTTGGTCAGCCCAACCTGCAGATCTGAATAGCTTGAAAAGTCTGAATATATTTAATTTATTATTTTCACCATGGAAACGCTCAGAAAAACTGACCTTTTCCATTTCAATAAAGCTGGATTTTCCTGTAGGTCCCTTGTCAGCCACTGCAATAATAAGTGCAAGTTCTAAAACCCAGAGTTATTAAAAAAGAATAAAATGGCGCCCCATCCCTGGCTCTCCTGGAGCAGACCAGGCCGAACTCAGACACGAGATGTACACTCCAACTTCAAACATTTAAGAAAACCAAATTCCATTTGTGATTACGCTGCTGCAAATCTGGAGCATCTGGTAACTTTAGTGAAGTTATTTCTGGCTTCCTGGGCACCACTTATTGCAGGATGGGGCCATTTGATCTCTGCTGATATACTGCAGCTACTTTCATCTCAGACATTCAATTTATGGGGTATCTTTGGTATTGCTGACTATGCTGGTATATTTATCCTTTGCAATTAGGCTCTTGATTTATCTGTTACTACACAGAGCCACTAATGTACACTCATAGTACCAGGGGGAGGGAGATGCTTCTTCCTCTGCTCTCGAAGACGTCACTTCACTCCAGCTGATGGAGAGACCGGTGGGATGAGGGAGAAGGGGGGAAATGGAGCACGACAGACAGGCAAGGGGGAGTCAGAGAGAGATTATTACAATTACTTCGAACACAGGAGTTATGTTTTTTAGCAAGGAATTTTGGCATGTCTGTCCTTCAGAACATGACCGGTCCTGATAGCTATAATAGATGTCTAAAAAACATTGGTGATGTGTGTTTACATGCATGCTTTGTTAAGCATCCATCATTCGGCAGCAGTGGAACAAAGAAATTATTCCTCCCTTGTGTTTAGCCTCCTCCACCGGCTGGGCAGCCTCGCTTTGCCGAGGGAGGTATCCTGAAGCCTGACAAAATTCAAGCAGTCACGTCTCAGTCAGCGCTCCTGGAATTTGTTGGCTTTGATGTATCCCAATCTAAATTTCACATTTTGTGTTTTCAGTAAAATGTACATATGGGTAGATAAAATGTAAAACAGTTTTTAAAACCCTCTCAGGTTCCAAGTAGGTCTCATTGCTAACAACCACTATAACCCCATCTTCCAGCCTGTCCCTCTCCCCCGTTACATGTGATACCAGCTCAACCGGCTCTACTTTCTCGAGACTCAAAATGAGCTGCTGACATGCCAGGTGTGCTTGGGTCAGTTATTTCACACATCAAACAGACGACAGCTTCTGATTCTAACTCGGAGCCACCACATACCAGTCTGCGAGAGAGGCGAGATGTCGCCTGGTGCTTACGGCCGGCACAGACGGTCACAAGGGATGCCCTGCTCGGGCTGGCCCACGGGGCAATTCACACTGCTCCTCGTGCCTCACCGTCCCCATCGGTGATATACGGGGCTGTGCTTTGCAGAGCTTTCAGTAAAATCCTCCACAGAAGTGACTGGGATAAGACTCAGCAATTACAGAGTATTAGCAATGACACTGCCATCCAAATCGGGCTTCAAACCAGCCTTTCAGGCACGCTGCCTGCCTGCATAGAAGACAACGCAAAGCTGGACTAAACCTTTCCCTGAGCAGCTTCACTGTCCCTTTGGATTCTCCACAATATGAGATCATGCAGGTATCTGATCTCACATCACTTTCTCTCCTCGTTTCCTTTTTTGAGAGAAGTTTCGGCTCTCAGCTCCAGCAGGGGCAACTGGTCCCTGGTGGTTAAGCCTCAGCTTAACCAACGTTTGTTGGTTATGGCTGCAATCACAGAATATCCTGCTCATTAGAGAGGCCACAGACTGCAGCAGCAGCATCCTGCTCTCCCCAGCGCTGAGACCCAGCAAGGGCTGGTTCCCTTCAAGCCAAAGGCATTTCATCCGCGTGAAAAGAGAACTGAGCCTAATCACACCCGTCTCCTGCGTGCTACGGGCCAGTCAGCGATGGTGCACAGCTTTAGCCAGACTCCCATTTTCTCTTCCTGCTGTCTCCTGACATCCAAGTGTCCCAGCCATCATTTTTCCATTAGGGCATCACTAGGTCCTGTAAGAAGCCAGGCTGGAGCAGAGCTGGGGCTGGCGAGAGCCCTGAAGGGCTGCAGCCCTCGTAGAGCAGCTCATAACTCTGCCCAACAGCTCCTGCTCCAGCTGAGATGTTTTAAGCTTGGTCTCTGCCCCAATGCATTTTTTTCTCTTTGACAGCTTAAGAACAACAAAATTGTTCTTGCTCAAAACAACTTCTTTGAAAGTTAAAAAAGAAAAGAGGAAAAGATACTCTTCCCATTTCCTGCTGTCATTTTTGGAAGAGCTTTAGAGCAAAATGGCTGAGGCATTTGGCACAGGAATAGCTTTCAGGGATACTATTGCCTGAACATCATTATTATGTCTCTTTATATTAACTATTATTGTTACTTGGTATTTGTAGTTCAACAGCACCCAGAGCAGCAAATGGGATGGGGGCTCCTTGGGCCAAACACTTCCCGGCTCTACAGGAGAGCGGGGAAGTATCAAAACAGTGCCATGGTATAACGACGTCCTGAGGCCTGCTGGGACTTCTTTAGGGAGAGATGGCTTCAAAGAGGCCAGAGTAAAAGCAACTTTCAATTGAGTTAATTCAAAGTTTTAAGTTGCCAAAATGGCTATCTTTACATTCCCAGCAAAAAAACCTCTTCTCTGCTAGCTTCGTCTGTGCTGGAGAGCCATCAGCGTCTTCAGCAGAGAATCCATCGGGCTTTGTCAATACAGGGCAAATCACAAAGGTTGGGATTTTAGTTGTTTATTTTATATCCCCCAAGAATAAAGAATGTTACTGAAAACCCTAAGCCAGTGGAAGAAAGAAGGAAATAAAGGGAGCAAGTGAACAGGTAAAACTGAAGAAAGAGGATGAGCCTATCTGCTAGCCCCAAGTTAGAAGATTTTGTTTTAGACCTTATATCAGTTGTTCTGTTCTATTTACTTGAGCTTTAGACCTTTGATCCCAGCATTGCATTTGCTATAGGCAGCACGGATGATTGCACCTGACACATTTCCTCTGCCTGTGACATCCAGATGCCTCTCGCCTGTGCAACCAGCCCGGCTGCAGAGCGGGATTCGCAACGGGAAGTGCATTAGGAGATTGCTCATCCTCTTGGAAAGTCCACCCGGGACGCTCACGTGTTGCCGAACCCCAAGTCAGATGGAGAGACTGAGGCATTTTGCACAAGCTGGGAATTTGGTTTAATTGCCACAGTTCGCAGCTTGGTCAGACAACCCAAGGCATGAGGCTGGCAGCTCATGCTCTGACAAGAGACATGGGAAAACAACCCAGAGGTTTATAAAATAGGTATGATGCCGCAGGCAAAGCCTGCGGAAGAGAGAGGAAGCGTCCTCACGCGGTCGATGCCCCAGTCCCCCACCGGGCTGTGCGTGCTGGCGGAAAGGTTTTCACGGCAGCGCCAGTCTCCCTCCCCAGCCGATACCCAGCCTCCGCCCTTGCAACCGGCCGGCTCCCAGACGGGGCAGAGCTCATCTTAAGCCAAGTGCTTGCGAGACAGGGGTGGGCAAGAGGGGAAAAAGCCGCTTCACTGTTTATTCTGCAGAAACAAAAGGCCTCGTGCTGTCCTTCATTTCAGACTCACTTGGTAAACAAAGCAGCTCCAGAAATAGTTTTCTTCATGCACTGGGCCAAATGCACTGCGGGTGTGACCCCCGGCCACGTAGTAAGCAGGAGTGAACCTGTCCCCTTCCCCCTTAAGGGAGAGAAATATGATGACTGTCACCTTCCCAAGGCAGCGCTATAAAAAGCTGAGCCCAAAGGAACTGTGCAAAAAAACCAAAGGCTGCCTGGGGTGCAAATTAAGCAACGTCCATTCTGCATGTCATTAAGGCCCAAATTTTAAGGAAGTGACCTTGCATGCTTAAGACGCTCATTTCTCACTTCCAGTTCTTCAAATGGCTTTAAATTACACGTGCTTATACAGACAAAAAAAGATTGAAGTAAATAGGACGCTGTAACTAAACATCGCCTCTTAACAGGTAGCAGATGAGACGCCAGCCATGTTGTGCCATGGTATAAAATCTAAACTGATTTTTCTAATGTTTCTCCTTCACTTCCATTCAAGAAAAAGAGGGCTTCTGTTTACTGCCTGTCAGGAAGAAGTCTGAACATTGCTGAATTTTTCCTTTGGGTTCTTCATTATTTATCTAGTTTTTTTGACTACGCTCCTTAGAAATCATCCTCAGCCATTTCTAAGTTCTTACATTTTTGCTCCTGTTTCTCAGTCCCAGTATTCTCATAGGAATTAAAGCAACTGAGCACGTGAGCCTCACCTGCATTAATTTATTTTGTTTTTGAAGAGATGCGGCTCTTTGTCCAGACAAAGAGACTCCAGACATTTGTTCTGTGCCACAAACCCATCGGAGGCCCATCCCTCCCACCTCTCTAGAGCCATTAACTCAGCTTGACCATAGTTTATTCCACAGGCAAATTTACCATACTGCATCAGAGTATGTATATTAAGAAAAAGGTGAAGGTTTATGTGATAACAAATATTTCTAGCATACATCAGGTCGCCCTGTCTATCCGAGCAACGAGGAGCCCTAGGTGAGGATCTCAACCCTAGCTCTAACGTTGCTAACATCCACTGGTGAAGAGTGCTGTGTAAGGAGGAGGTAGTATTAGCATTAAACCAGGTTTTCATTGTGCTAGCCAGCAATCTAAACCATAGGCAGGCTCTGTCTGGATGGCCTTCCTTGCTTTCCTGGTGTAGGAGCCAGGATTCACTAATCCCAAGCAGCAGAGGAGGAGGAGGAGGGATGAAACCTGGCCACTGGTTTTGGCACATGCCTGACGTCACGGCCAGGGCCAGCTCTGCCAGAGTTAGCCGGGCTCCAGCACCACCTTGCCAGGGCCTGGGACCAAGGTCCTTGCGTGCTGGGGTTATCCTCATCATTCTGGGCACTCTCCAGGCAAGACCACAACAAAATAGCAGTTATATCACATGGCCACACAGCTGTTGCCCCAGCCCAGCAGGGACAGAGACAGCACTTGCCATGCTGGGTGCCACAGGGTGTCCTGAGCAGTCGCACCAGTTCCACCAGGTCCAGGGCTGTCCCCTGGGGAGCCCACAGGGGCTCATGCCTAAACAAGCTAGCTCTCACAGCTGAGCTGGATCTCGATGGCTCCTGAATTTAAAACCTGCCTCTCACTAGCTCTAAGAGCCATGGCAAATCACAGCTTTGGCATGTCCCCAGCAGACCCACCACCCACCCTACCTCACTTCCCAGACACCAGCAGCAGCTGACAGCCTCAAACCATACACTGCTCCGGGTTAGCATTCAGCTGCTCTCTTTTTGCCTTGCTAATATTCAGCATATTCTCAACATCAATACAAAAGGCCTATTTTCACTACCAACCAATGCAGCCCTTCCTGCTGAGTGCCCTTTCCCTGCAGCCCCATCACCACCACCTCCATCCAGCTGCTAGCGGAGGACACGTACCTGGCTGAGGACACCGACCTCCCTCCGCGCCGAGGGCAGGAGCCCCCAGCACACACAGCCACGTCTCCCTCTTCCATCACCGACGCGAGGCTGCCAGGCTACGCAGGAGGACACGCTCAAAAAGCTGGTTACAACTCAGCAAGGATGGGAGAGTAAATGAAAGAGTCACTTGGGAGAACAAGCAAACCAAGTGATTCCGTAATTACCTTTTGACCCCTAGGACCTGCTCTACTTGCCAATACATCATGCCCCTCCACAAGCACCTTCTGACTATTTGTTTCATCTCTGTTGCACCATCCCACCTGCTGCTGGGGTGGGACAACTCATCACACCTGTAGAGCTACCAAACCGTGGGGATTTGTTCCAGCAGGAATCAGAAACAGCTGTCAGCCTTTAGCCTCCTCATCTGAACTGTGCTTCCAAGAAACATCCTCCAAAGCCACCAGTCCTCCCCTTGTTTGAGTACTGAACCTAACTCAGGGCTTGGCAGTGCTATTAAGGTGCTTCCTGGAAAAAATACGGTGGTAAAGTTACATCTATAGGCGCAAGCCTTGAAACAGTGATTTCAAAAGTGCCCAAAGGATAAAAGCTAATTGCTGTTGGGTTTAATTAAGTGCTGATCTGATGGTCACTGTTACCACGTCTCTTACACGCAGGGCCGGCTCGCCCAGACGCTCGCTCCGGCTGCCGGCTGCTGCCTCCGCTGCGCCAGCACGACTCCTTCATTACGTATGCTGAGGAAAAGACACTTTGTTTTACAAATTAGACTATTATCTCAGATTCACTTTCTCTCCTCACTTAATAAAAAGCAGGTTTTTACAGCATGTCAAATAAATAGCCCATAAATACAATATAGTCGAGCTCTTTTCGCGTATTCCTTAGAGAGGTGGGCGTTGTAGCGGCAGGTCCAGCCTCACGTTTCTGCCCACCGCGGCCCTCCGCGAAGGGACGACCAGCATCTCTGCACCCAGCGCATGACCCACCACCTCCCTGTCGTCACCAGCCCCACCTGCTTCCAAGAGCACTTCCCCTTCTTTCTTCTATCTTCATTTTTACTGTCAGGCTTTCCCTCTTGCTCCTCTCATTGCTCAGTTTTTCTTACGGCAATGTGCTGTCACTGTTTCTTGTTCTGCTGCTTCCTGGAGATCCTCATTTTTTGGAAGAATGCAATTTCTTTTTATCATCAAGCGTCCTCCCTGTTTTCTCTTCTTTTTTTCTAACCTATCTCCTACTCTTTCATTCTTCCCTCTTTCTCTTCACCACTGTCCCCCTTTCTATTTTTTATTTGTTTTTCTATCGATCCATTTTCTTTTCTCTTTTTTCCCTTCAACTCTCTGCTTCTCCTTTGCATCCCTGCCCCATGCCACTGAAGCTTTCTGGCTAGACGTATTACTGACTGCAGCGAGGGGAAGCAGTGCCTCTGAATTCAAGTTGTACCATACAACAAACGCAATATTACATCTACATACAGAGGCAGCAACACGTAATCTTAGTTTTCTCCCCTCCCTGTGCTAAATCCCCAAAGCCAGAAGCCTCCTGTTATCCAAACGGTTTTAAATAAAGCTAAGGAGAGAACGAGATGGGAAATAACCGGTGGGATTACCGCCCGACTCCCAGGCACTCCCATACCCCCCGTTCCCGCAGCCGTGCGCCGCCCTCCACGGGGATCCCGTTCTGCAAAGGTGCCTCCGCTCGCAGCTGTGCTCCCCTTCGTCCCGAGGACGATACCGGCACCCTCTATTGCCACATGAGCGATATAGGCTGCTCTTCTTTGCCTGAGATTAAAATGGATACGTTAATTTATTTCCTGCTACGGGCTGCAGCAGGAAGGGGCGAGGGGGAGCGGGCGTCCTCGCTCCCGGCTCGGGAGCCCACGGCACGCGCGGAGCCGGCTGCTCCTTCCCCCCCGCGCTCGCTGGGCAGCGCCTCGCCCGCGTGGGAGCCCCCCGGGTTCACGCGCACACAGTGGTGCCAATGAACAGCTGCTGCCTGGAGAGCGTATGATTTTATACATTTACACCCAGGGCAAATGAATCCTCCCCTACCTCCACCCACCCCTCTTAGGACAGACCCGCTGCCTCCCGCTGCTGGGGGAGGCAGAGCCCGTCAAGGCAACACGTATTCCCATCGTAATCAATACGATATTGTCTGTGAAACAGAAGTGCGTTAATTAAAAGCAATGCCAGAAAAATGAGAGTGATGCCAAAAGATCATTTTTTCAGTCCTAAAGATGATCAGAATAAAAATGTAGGAAGTGGATGTTCAGGGGGGCTTAGGGGGAGCTAGCTAAAAGGAGATAATACTACAAGTTTATACATTCTGCGTATTTTCTTTCTGCTTTATAGTGGATCATTTCTAAACTGGCTGTCAGCCATGCATGAGTTATTGCATCAGGCTCAGTAGGTTGTAGATATAGACTGAGACTAAACACACATATACCACACTCATCTAAGCTGACACATAATTCTTTTTTGTGCTGCTAAATGGGTGCAGAGGAAGGAACAAACACGTCTCTCACGTTCAAGTTAAAAGTCAGAAGTGGCGAGTCTCCTCACCACTGAGAAACTTAGGAATACTTTTTATTTATGTATGTATGCTTGTACATACATACGTACATATACACACAAACTGCGGGAGGGAAAGAGGGAGAATAAGACACAGGAAAAAACATTAAGATCGTTGTGCTGCCACTGAAATGCAGTGGTCCTGCTTATATGAAAAGATCTAATCCTTTCCTGCAAGCAAATCTCCAAAGATGTGGTCTAACACATATCTCTTGCTTCCTATTTAGATGTACTCTCAGACTACTGAATTACAAATTAAAAATATGCAGAATCAGTGTACAAAACTGTGGGGAAAAGCAGAAATATGTTTCTCTTGAAGACTCAATTGAATTACTTTGAAAAGATTAATTAAAATTGAATTTTCTTTTGACACGAAATCTCCTGTTTGCTAGTACTTGGTATTACCATTACCTAGTTTCCATTAGGAGATATTATACTCTGTAATGAAATAAACTGCGAGGACCCCATGGGTTCAAACAACAAGTTTACTGTATCCTGACAGCAGCAGACGGGCCGGCGCGAAGCAGGCTCTCGCACTTAATGGAAAAGGGCTGACATATTATCACTGAATTTCCACCAGTGATCGGTACCATTGCTTTTTAAAGTGTGAAAAGTCAAATAATTGAACGTTGTGTTTATTGGAAAACAGCTTGGCTTGCAAAGTCACCATCTAGTTTCAGATCCTAATTTGGCCTCTCCAAAAAAATGGGACCGGGAGAGAGAGGAGTTCCTCCAAGCCTCCGGTGCAGCTTCCTAACTAGACCATGCATTGTTCAAGGAAGGATGGCTGGAACACACTATACTATGTTCTGTACCACTATACCACTGGACTACTGTGTTTTCACCAGCATCTGTGGAAGCCATGCAGTGATTTATTAGGGATTTATTACCTTTATTAACCTGTATTAGGGATCCGTGTGAATGAGTTAGATAAAAGGCCGCGCGAGCCTTACCCAGCAGTGGGGCTGCTCGCACAGGGCTCACGTCTGCCGTGCCAAAACGTTTCTTAGGGCTTTACCGCTTCGGACTTGGAGACTAATGAGGCATTTGGCGTACCACGAAACCAGGATCCAGAATGAGCACGAGGGCCTGGTCTGGCCCCGCGGGACAGAAGACTGAATTTCAACACTGTTATGTTAACACACTTGTACCTTAAAAGAGACACCGACCATTTCAGCTTTATATGGAAGAGCAGCTCCAGAGAGTCAGAGCAAAAATTATTTGTTTCCCTTTATATCAGCATATACTGCTTTTCTGGCACATGCAAAGAGAAAATGAAGTCACCGGTGCCCCGCGCCTCTGCCCCGCAGCTGGCAGGCACATCAAAAGGAGACGTGTTTATGTGTTGGCTGTTTGGGGCCCCGCAACAGGGCCCGCAGAAACAGGTATTCACCACATCCTAAATCTGTGCTTCGAGCTACCCGGCCAGCAGCCTCCGAATGGAAAGTTAACATGTAAACACAAGCTGCTATTTTAGTGCAATCACACAAACGCAGCAGCTTGTGTTCCCGCTCCTCTAATTTCCCGAACGGACAGAATGCTGGAACCAAAACACCCAGATATTCCCTCTCCTCTTCTGCCTAAGTGCCACTCGGTTAAATCTTGCTCACCCAAGTAATTCTTACTCACCTTATCCCTACGCTAAGAGATGGTGGTGTTCAGACTAGAGGATGCCAAAACCTATTTTTCCCTGGAATATAAACAGAAATCAAAACCGAGCAGACCAATAAGGGGTTGTAAGAACTGACAGTGCTGTGCGAATTTGAAAGGTTACATTGTTCAGCCCAAAATAAAACCGAAATTGTGATTCA
Organism: Dromaius novaehollandiae; assembly: GCF_036370855.1. Lineage (NCBI taxonomy): Eukaryota > Metazoa > Chordata > Aves > Casuariiformes > Dromaiidae > Dromaius > Dromaius novaehollandiae. The sequence goes on from NC_088110.1 coordinate 13,806,059, forward strand.
GCCCTGAGCTTTTGCCTCCCCTTTTCACAGCGTTTAAAGCCTTTCTTCCCTCTGTCATGCGCATAGTTGTGCACAAAGGACTTTGATGATATCACCTTGCTCCTCTAGTCCAGATGGCCACAAGTGATGAAAATCCAAAGGTATCCCAGGAAGCGACCTTGGAAATGCTTTCGTGACTCAAAATTCAGGGACAAAGGTAAGCTCGATCCCGGCAGCGCCGCTGCCTTAGCTCTAAAGAAAACCAGTGCACCTAGGCAGCAGCCGACTGCAAAAAGGCAACGGTACGCTTTGCACACTTGACAAGACATCTGCTGTAGTATTCCACAAGCCCCCATTTAGGAAGGAAATAAGAGCTGGTTTTCATCACCTAAGTCGATAGCCAGGATTTTTGCCTTCTTGCCCTTCAGAGTCTATTATCTGCAATAAGACTAGATGGTGATGCCTGTTCAGAAAGGAAAACTTTGAGGGAAGCATCAGGGAAAAAACTACAGGCCAAAAACAGTTTACTTTTTTTTTTTTTCCTGAATTGATCTGCTTGGAGAAGCTGGTCAAACTAAAATCACGGGTCTGTGCTGCCCTCACCCTCTGCGTGTTGAGATACACAGTACTTCTACCCAAACCATGCCTGGCTCCGCAAAATAAAAATTAAATCAACAAGGTTTTGCAACACAAAAGCCACCCTCTCACTTCTGCTGAGTACCATTTGAAATAAAGATGGATCATAACGTGAGTCATCTACCTCGCCTCTCTGATGCACTCGCACGCACGCCCGCCGTGGCGGGGGGGGGGTGGTGGTGGTGGCGAGGAGTGACCTGAATCTCAAGCACCCTTGGGTTTGCAAGCAGAAACCCAACCAGTGAGGTCCTGCAAGTCCAGAACGAAATCTGTGGCTTCCCCCTTTCCCCGTTTCTCTCATCTCATTATTTTAGCTAGCAAAGGCGCTGGTGAAACGAGGAACGGTATCATATAATGAAGCCTTGTATTTTATACTAGTTCCAGAGTCAGTCGTTCCTATTTCACACTATGAATATTCAAGCAAACAGACTAAGTGAAATCCTGGTTGGCTGCAATACTCGTACCCACTTTAATTGTTTATTGAAAACAGCACAATAAATACAAAAGAGTGGTGGAGGAAGAACAAGAAATAGCGGCTCCTTCCACAGGCTCAGCCCCCTCGCTGCATGAACCATGAGCAAAACCGATTCTTTACATTATATATCACATTAGAAAAGGTTGAACTAGTAATATTATCATGAGGAAGAAAAGAAAGAAGCAGCAAAGGGAAGAGGAGGCGGTGGCAGGGAGGTCTGGCGGAGGCATGGGCTTCCCGGCGGCGGGGGTTAAATCCAGCTCCCTACGTTTCCCTCGGAGCGCCGGGGTTTCCGCTCGGTGAGTCATCCCACCGACGTGCAACCCCACAAAACGCACAGGACGGGGTGCAGCCGCCGAGGGACCGGCCCCCGCTCCTCGCGTCCCGAGAAGGCGCCTCGGGCACGTGTGCTCAGCGACGGAGCGAGCCTGCCGGCAACGCGGAGCACTTTTGCTGGCTGGCATTACGCTTATTTGTTGCCGATTTCTCTTTCCAGCCCGATTCACTCCATTCATGCACGTAGAGAAATGTGCCGTGGGTCATCCCAGCTGCTCCACAAAGCGGCCACCGCTACCCTGCCCCATCAGGGGGTCACGCGCTTGCCCAAACCGGGACAAAAATGCAGCACGTACAAATTCTGTCCCGAGTTTTACTGTCGCTGGAAACGGCGAAGCAAATGCAGGCAGGGCAGCCAAATAATTCCCAGGAAACCCCAAGCTCTAAAGGGCAGAACTGAACCAGATTTGAATAAATCTGGTCTATTCATAGTGCTGGTTTCACGCACAGCAAATTGCGTCCTGGAGAGCGACCCTGTCCCACGGGGCAAAGCCCCTGTGATCCAGCCCTTCGAAGCCCTGTGAGACCGCTGGATCTCAGCCGCCCGTCTTCTGGGACGGACAAAATCGGAGCGGTAAAACCCTGCAACCCCCGGCCCCTGCATGCTGCCACGGGGCGTAGTGCCGCGCACCTCCCCGTACGTCTCGCTGCAGCGCTCCGGCCCAGCGCCGGCCCGGGCGGCTCTGCGGTGCCGAGGACGGAGGCCAGCGCTCCAGCCACCGCCGCAGCTCCCTCAGAGCAGCTTTCAGGGAGACTTGTCTGGATTCTGAGTTCGGTAGATCCGGCTGTTTTCTCCCCAGACTAAATCAAAGGCTTCTCCGGCTTCCTCTTTGAAAACATATTGTTTCTTCTGGGCCTTTCGGCTATATTTTATTCAATAACTGGTGTCCTTTGTCTCTAGGGGACTATTTGCTGCTGCTACCTAAGGATGAACCATATGATCTAACACATGTCCAACTCCTTCTTTTGAGGTTTCTGCAGTTTTTCCAGAGGTTTTTATTTCGTTCCCAGAGAAAGGCTTCTGTACCCAACAGTTTGTCCCAGCAATATTGCTCGGTCTAATAAAGACGACGCCTCTCCATGCAAGCCTTGCCTCTCCTCTCCCAGACACGACACACGCAGAGTCATTTCTCCAGAGACAGAGTGCATGCAATCATTTTATATTTTTGGCTAACTCCCAGAAGATTCACTGTTATTCTCAGGCAGCAAGTAATAATCCTGCTTTCTTGCATCTCCAGCAATGCTACCTACCCCCGTGCTATTCCTCCTGCTGCTCCTTCCTTCCACGAATCCCGGCCGGCACCGTCCCGTTCCCTGACCCGCCACGCTCAGCTCCAGGGGCAGTCTACAGCGCAAGCAAGGTTTAGAAAATGATCTTTAAAGGAAAGCTCAGCTGCCATAGTCAGGCACGGTTACTCTGAGGAAGCACCAGCGAAGCAAGGTGGGATCCTGGCACTGGTCCCAGAAGATATTTAACTCCAGCTCTTCGTAGTCCCGGGTGGTGATCTGAGCAATAGCTTTACTACCCATCCTGCACGCACGGCTCCGGCTGCGGCGCTCGGCACTTCGGTGGCAGCTCCTGCCCGGGCGTCTTCGCTGAGCAGGGGGAAAAGTAGGGAGACGGAAATAAAAACGAGCTCTTGGGTCGTGCTGGTGCCTACAGCTTTCCCTTCAGGGCACTCGCGATCTCAGGAAACCTACCAGGTTGCCGATACTAATTTTTCTCATAAACCTCAACTGCTTTTGCTGCTTCTATAGGAGACCAGCTGTAAAATATCCCTTTTGAATTGGGATAGATGTTTCCAGTGCTGGGGTTTGCGAAGTTCCTGTGGCAGCTATTTCCATGGCCGCTTTGTCACGTACTTCTTTGCGAGAGGCTCTCAGAGCGGCAGAGAGGCTTTGCAGATAAGGATTTGAATTGCAAGCTTTACACTAGCAATGTAATAGGAACATTGGGGAATTAAATAAAATTATATTTTTCCTAGATGTCTGCTTAAAAAGGAAATTCTGGATTTTATAGATGCCCCAGAGACAAACTATTACATTACATGTCTCACAGAGTACTATCTGTTTGAGCACCTCAAACAGCACAGGATCATTCATAAAGAATGGGCAAGAGAGACTCTGTCCCATCAATATTTCAAGCTTAGTTATCGAATCAAGAGAAATTCATGAGTTCTGCTCCAGCTCAGCGTTTGCAGATTTGATACTATTGTTTGACAGTTTAGGGGTTTTTTTTCCTCTGCATTCTTATTGTCTTTAATATTTTATATAATCCTCCAGTTGATGGTTATTGTAATATTTATTAATTTTTTTTTACTTGGCTGCACGCACCAGTTTTCTCTTTTCTCTTTCAGCAGGGAGAAATTCACACTCATTTGCTATTTGTGGGGTGATGACACAGTGTGAAGAAGCAGTAATGATGACTGACTGATAGAAGACACCATATGTTCTCTTCATTTTTCTCTGTGCTGCTTTCTGAGAGACGAATAAAGACTCAATATAAGATGAACTTGCTTGTAATATAGAACAAAAAACCTTTGCCTTTTTGCAAATAATGGGCAGGACGGGGGAATTTTCTTTTTTTTGACAGCGTTCAGACAGTATTTTTATAAACATCAGGCTCCAGATCAGTAAGATGAATAATTTCCAAATGTTGGCACCAAAAATACTTTAAACGTGTCTAAGACCCAAAATATAACTTCACAATTGCAAGCGTGCATCCTTTAGAGACTGGGGCAAAGGACGCATTTTTAGCCTGCAGCTGGGGCCAGGCCTCCTGGCCGGGCTTTGCGCTCCAGGGCACGCACTAAAGGCATTTTCCAGGATGCAGGATGGATAACGCAGGCAGAGCCGCGTTTTGCCGGGCCGCTCGCAGGCCGAGCAGGACAGCTGCCGCGCGGGGGGCGAAGGGGTGCCGGCCCGCAGCACCGTGCTGCCCCGCTCGTCCCTCCGAGCAGCGGGCGTCGGCGCACGCCGTGCACGTCCCGTCCGCAGGGCAACGCGCTTTCCTCAGCCGGGTTTGGTTATTTTTGCCGTCCGGATCTCTGCATCCCGCGTCACAAACGCTGTGGCAGAAGCGGCTGAAGCGAAGCCACGATTGTGGTTTCCTTGTAAGAAACGTTTCTGACTGTCTCCGAGCTCCAAGTGCGTGACCGCATCCCCCGCGAACCTCGCTGCGCGCACGTCACCCTTCTGTCACGACATAAGGTCCGACCTCCCGACTCTCAGCCAAGTAAATGTTGCGCTCGTCAGTGAAGATCTGGCCTGCTTAAAGACTGCGGGACCGGGTCTTTAATCAACATTTTAATAAATAACAGCCACTTAGTCGGAATAACTGATTGCCAGGGAGCAGACGGAGCGTGAGGCGTTGCTGCTGCTCCAGGCAGGGCACACGCCGTGGGGCATCTCCCGTCACACCGGGGCGCTCAGAGGGCCGGCGCTCGCGCGGGGGCTTCCCAGGGCCCGCTCGCGGGGCTAGTTCCACAGCCCGGCTTCGCCGTCACGAGGCTGCGCATTCTGCGGCGCAGGGAACACCGAGGATGGCAAAGAGCCAGCAGGGAGTGCGAGAGCCGCCCTCCCCGCAGCGAGGCCCTGCGTGGCACCCCGGCCCCCCGCGACGCTGCCCGGCTCCCCCGGCGCCCGCGCGTGACGCCTCCGGGCCTCACCTGCTGCTCGAGGCCGACGTCGCTCCGGTTCCCGTCCAGCTGCTCCTCCTGCCCCCCCCGGGGCCGTGTTCACAGTCACGCTCTCTGGTGGGCCACCGATCTCCGCGACTGGCCTGAAAATACATGTATTTTCAGTGCTGTTAAACCGCAGAGCGGAGGAAGGCAGGACTGGCAGGAAGCTTATATCTATAAAGAAGAATACAGGAAAGGCAGGTACGAGACGTAAGATATGAGATGTAAGGTAGCCAACCCTCCCTGCCCCTTGTCCCCACCCCCCAAAGGAAACCCCAGACAAAGGACGGAGGAGTCGCACTGGCGCCTGCTCGGGACCTTTTTCTCCCCCTGCAACTTTCCGCCGGGGGGTTCGAACGTTTCAGCCGAGGCGCCAGGACCGTCACGGGGCGGGGGCCGCGCGTGCCCGTACCGCGCGCCCAGCCCAGGCGCCCCCGCCCCGCGCGGCACCTCTGCGCCCTTCAGCCGAGGCAGCGCTCAGCGCCGGGCGGGGGGGCCGCGCCGAGGACGTGCCGAACTCGCCAAGCGGGCGACACCCCCGCGGCACCTGCGCGCGGCCCCCCCGGCGGCGGCGGCGGGGCGGGCGGGCGGGGCGGAGCGGGGCGCGGCGGGGCGGAGCGCGGCGGCGGCGCGGCCCCGTCCCGCGGGCTCCCCGCGCGGCGGCGGGAGGAGGAGGCGGGCCGGGGGCGGCCGGTCCCGCGCCTCCCCGCCCTCCCCCCCCCCCCGAGGAGCGGCGCGCGGAGCCGCAGCCGCGCAGAGCCGCGGCGGCCGGGAGCGGCGCGGAGGATGCGCTGAGCCGGGGCAGCGGCGGGGCGCGGCCGCGGCCGCCGCGGCGCAGGTCAGTGGCGACCCCCCTCCGCGGCCGCGGCAACGCCGCTCCCCAACTTTTCCCCGCGCCGCTTCGCCCAAGTGCCGGAACTCGCGGCGCGGCCGGCCCCGACCCCGCACCCCGCACCCCGCACCGGCGCCCCTCACCGCGCGCGCGGGCGGCGCTCCGGTCACCGGCGGCGGCCGGGGGCAGGGAGGGGGGCAGGCAGGCAGGGCCGGGCGGCGGCGGCGCTGCGGCGGGGGCGCGGGAGGGCGCCGGGCCGTGCCCGCGTACCGGCCCCGCGGCGCGGCTCTCCCCGGCGCGGGGCGGCGGTGATGGGCGCGGGCAGCGCCCGCCGCGCGTTGCGGGAGCGGCGCCCCGCGGTTGCCCCCGGGCGCTTCCGCGGTGGGTCCCGGGCTGCCCCGGCTGGGGCGGGCGGTGCCGGCAGCGCGGTCCCGCGGCGCCGCCTCGCCGGCAGCAACTTGCGGGCGCGGAGCGATCCCGCCCCGGGAGCGGCGGTGCGGAGCGGGCGCCCCGGGAGCGGCGGTGCGGGGCCCGGCGCGGGCTGAGCAGGGAGCCGGGGCGGCGCAGCGCGAGCGCGGCCGTGAGCGCGGTTGCTTCGCCTCCTCGGAGCTCCGCGCGGGGTGCGCAAAGGCCCCGAAGTTGTAGCGTAGCGTAAACCCCGGCCGCGGCCGGTCGCGTCGGGCGGGGAGTAGCACGCTCACGACAAGCGGAGATGCCCCTTCGCTAGGGTAGAAGATTCCCCCGGTACGCGGGTGTTCCCGCAAGATTTAAAAGTTGCGGCTCTGCAGGGCAGGGGCTGTACGCACAGGAGCAGCGAGGGAGGGCGAATGGCAAACCCTAACGGTCTCCTAAGTGAGAATCAGAGATGTAGTCGCTAAATCCATCTCGTGCACTAACGGTGCTCACGATTTGATGAGAAAGCTATCCCTGGTTCATCCCGCGGAGATCTCATTTTGTCGGATGACCGGCTCCTCATCAACCCCTCTCGCGTCCCCGGGATTTTCTCTTTTCCGGGACTAGGCCGCAGGAGCTCTCGGTGGGGCGGATAACGGCTAAGCTCTTCTCTGGGGTTCGTGAGCTCCCAAATTAAACTTTTGCTGGCACCTGCTACCTAGCCGGGCTGCCCAGCACACCGGTGTCGCCCGAGCCCTGGGGTTCTGCTGCTGAGCAGAGCAAATTAAAAACAAAAATAAGTGTGAAGCAGCCAGGCTGGATTACACAGCAATCTGGAGCGGCTCTGTGAAACCGTGGCTGCTGGAAAGCTCGTCTGAGTGGGGCTCTGGTGGGGCAAACTCCAACAGCAGTCACAGCAAAACATTAAACCCGTGGCATAGACGGCAACGGAGATTAATAAACATCATCATCAATTAGCCGATAGCATCAAACAGAACAAAATGAGTGTAAACAATAACCTGGCTTCCCCTCCCTCCCTCCCTCCTTCTTTCCTACCACCTTTATTTATCTGGTGTCAAGGAAATTTTCTGAGCATTAGTTTCAAGTGCCAAAAAATTTAGCAAGTGTCATAACATAAGGTCAAGACTTAATTATTTATATGGAGACATCAATCACCATGTGTAGATGACTTATTTATAAATCACCCGAGCTGTAAAACGAAACAGCGCCTTCTGATTCTCTGCTGCTGGTTACCGAAGGGGAACATGAAAGGTCTGAGCTGCTGCTGCGTGACCTTTGCAAGCTGTGGAAGTTGCTACACGGGCCCCATATGGAGGAGGGTTTTGATACGCCTCTTAAATCTTGTAACCAAAATGCCACTTGGGAAATTTCATGCATATTTGCTACATCTCAGTAATGAACATTTACTGATTATGGATTATCAGGAGAATTTAGCTTTTTAAACATTATTCAAATGTTTATGTTTATGTAAGCTAATAAGAGTGAGGAGATTCAGTAACTACTCTTTGCCCTGCGGTGTTACAGAAGGATGTCTGCGGGGCTCAGCGGAGCCTCTCCAGAATCGCTTCTAAAACAGAAAAATTGAATTTTTCTGCCTGGGAAAAATAATGTATCTGTACTCAGTATAATGCTCTTTGCTCACAATTAATGCCAAAAATCAATCTGCTAACATGCTTTTTATGTTTCTGCTGATCGCAAACAGGATGGCACAGTAAAAGCTTTTATTGCTATCTGATTAGTCCACGGCGGTGGTGAGTAAATAGCTGCGGCTAGCACGGCTGCAGAGCGCCCGCGTGCAGCGCGGGGCGCAGGGGCTGCGGGGGCTCCGGCGTTAACCTGGCACTCGGAGCCGCTCCCAGGAGCTCTGCCAGCCGCACGAGTGGGGCAGGATCAGGCCCTCTGGTGCTCCCGCTGCGGGAGGGAGGCATGGACGCGCGCTCGGCGCCTTCCTGACCACCCCCCCCGGGTTTGTGGTGAGGGGTTGGTTGCAGACAGGGGTTGGTTGCAGACAGGGGTTGGTTGCAGACAGGGGTTCCCGGAGACTTTTCTGTTCATCCTGTTGGTAGAAATGGTGCTGCTCTTACTTACGTGGCTGCGTTGCAGACAGGGACACGATTAACTTAGCTGAGAGTGAATGAAGCTGGTTAAAAAAAAAAAAAAAAGCAGAGTACAGGAAAAGAGAGGTGGAAAGGAAGCGAGTAGCATTAGGCGGGAAGGTTTCCTTGGCTCACCTGTGACTGTCTCTTACACCTCCGCGTGCCCCAGAAGCACAGGGTTTACCGCTTGAAACAGGAGCCGGGCGGGTGAGGCAGGTCCCGGCAGCTTGGGAGCCCGCTGAGCTCCGGGGCCGCCTCCGCTTTGGCAAGAGCGAGTCAGGGAGCTCCCCTGCACACCCCTTACGCTGCTCCACTGATCTTAAAACAAGACCGTTTATCACTGCGTTCCCCTGACGGAAATACTCAGATAACATTTCACGGGGTTTGCAAGAGTGTAAATTAGGGGGAAGAGAATGGATGAACCGGCCACTTCTTCAAAAAACAATTAATGCATTAAGGATCTGGAAAACTTTTTTACCACATTAACCAATTGATGAGAAAAACCAGAATTTAGGACCCAAATCTGTTACAGGATGTTCCTCGAGCATCCTCTGGATCTTGCCCAGCGCGTGTGAAGAACGAGAGACGAACAGCATCTCTCCTGAGCGAGACCAGTCAGCTGCTCGTGTGTTTTTATAGGATATTGGGTACATCTATAGCATTTAGTATTGCCAGCAGCGTTAAATATAAAGCGCAACAGATGAATATATGGTGAAACAAGGCAACATCAAGGCAGGTGGGAAACGATTGCCAAAACATTGCAGTAACCAGGCTGGGGGAAACGTAGCAGGATGGTAAACACAGTATAATACACCCAAATGGTTTAACCGAAGCCCAGGCTAAAGCTTCGCCTTGGTCACAGCCGATGCCAGACTGAGCCCCACGAGCGCGTTATGTAAAAGCGGAAAGCGAGAAGTTGCTGCCCACAAATCCTGGCAAAAACGGCTTTGCGGCTGCTTCCCGGCGGCAACGGGGAAGAGGTGCCGGTGGGAGCGCGGCCGAGCGCGAGGAGGGGAGGGAGACAGTGTTGGCGCCTCTGCAAGAAGCAAATCACACGTTTCCCTAATGGGGCAGACGATGCTTAACTAGGGCACGCAGCAACCACGAGCGAAGGTGGCAGATTTCGCAAATGAGTCACGGCAAAAATGGCGGATTTCAGAGCTTGCAGTGGATTCGCGGTGCGGGAGGAAGCAGCACGCGGCGGTTAGGAGGGCTCCGGCCGAGCGAAGCAACGCGCGCGCGAGCCTCCGTCACGGTGGCCTAGAGCCACCACCGCTGCCGCCTCCTGCGTTCGCTGATCCGCTGGTGGTGCAAGGGTCAAACCTGGCCTGGGCCGCAGCTAGGCAGCACCTCGCAGCGCGCCGGTGGGGGACGAGCGTCTGCGGGGGTGGCTCGCTCGTGGACCAGCCCCTTTGATGGCTCTGCTCCAAAAGCCACCGGGTTTCCGTGGCTCAGGGACCGGCTAGCGCGGTGCCGGTGCCCTCCCGAGGGGCTCAGCCCCGCGTGGAGGAAACAGCCCGAGGTGGCTCCATCGCTGTTGACTGCCAGGGGAAAACAAAGCCTGGAAGGAATTAGCGTTTCTAAAGCACGGGCATGGAAACGTCCTTGGTCTCCTGGTAAGGAATTAGAAAGGTTCATCAAAAAAAAGAAAAAAGGGCAAAAAATCAAAAACAAAACAAAAAAGGAAAAAAAGGAAGAAGCCCTTTTTCTCCAGAATTGATTTTAAAACTTGGCAGATTTAAGAAACCTTTCAGTAACATTTTGCGGATCGATGCTAATTTGAAGCATGGGAGCTCCGCGCCGTGCCAGTTCGTTGTCACAGGGGTATTAACTAGGCACTTGGCGCTTCCCGGAGCACATTTATAGCCCCAGGTCCGTTAAATATGCACGACCAGCAATTACCGCACCGCCCTTAAAGCCCTCCCTCCAAGACGTACGCCACGTACGCCGCGGCACCCAGAAACGCGTCTCGGGCGCGGAGGGGGAGGCCGCGCTCGCGCCGGGCGCCGACCGAAACCCCCGTGCCGGAGGGGCGGGAGGGCTGGCGGCCGCCCCGGAGCGGCTCCACCGCCGCGAACCCCGCGGGCCGAGCTGCCCGGCTCCTGCCGTGACCAGCCTGGGGGAAGTCGGTCAGTTCAGGTGACACCCGTGGGGAGAGCAGCACTTACTCGCGTTGGTAAAGGCTGCGGGATCGGTTGCATGAACTTTCCGAGCGGTTTGGGAACCTGCACACCCACCATCCGACGTCCCGGCACAACCAGGAGCTAAGCACAACTTGCTTTATTTCTTAACGGTTCTTAGTCTCAGCCAAAGCTGCAGAAGATCCTGGTATTTGAATCTGGGTCCTTTTTAGCTCGACAGATACCTGCACAGAACTAGTTCCAGAAGTGCTGGTTTCTCGTCCTGTTCAACGTAACGCTCAGGTGCAGGAACGCGCCCTTCCCAGTCTGCAGAGCCACAGCGGTGCTTAGACACTGACGTGTCTAGCTAGATGTCTAACTTCAGGCACCTACGTTTAAAATAACATGCCTTCATTTTTACATCCTGAAGTGGGGATACTCCTTAGCTCAAAGATCAACAAAGAACATATATGTTACATAAATGGTTATTTACTATACCTTAACAGGTTTTTTGCAATGACCCGTCTGCTTAAAGCATGTAAACCGGGATGAGCCGAAATAGTGAAGTAATTGCAGAAATCTGAAGCGTACAGCAGAAGTTAGACTAGTGCATCAGGAGGAAGTAAGAGCAACGCTGCTATTTCATTTGGGAAAAAAAACCAAAGATCTTTCGTTTCTGAAACTCTGAGCATCTCATTTCTCAGGAATCAAAAAATCCATTTCGGGTAAGATCTATGAGATAGAGGAAGAAATTGTGAAGGTAGCATCCTGGTCAGTCAGACACGGGAGCCCGAGGGCACGCGCAGGGGAGGACGCCGCGGCTCTGTCGTTCGTCAGAAGCGGACTTCTCTGCGGCCCAGCAGATGCCAAAGGCTCACAGAAACAAGCGCTTATAGCACAGTCCTTAGTTCCTACAGTCCTTAGACATGTGATTTCTCAGTGAGAGATGTGCTAATCCTATGCTGATCTGCAGTGATTGAAACGGGTTCATTTGGAGGTTATCAAAGTACCGGACTGTATGACAGAGCACGGCAAGGTATCGGTCCATGATCACCTCTCCCGGTGCACAACGTAGCCCATCCGACACGTTTCAACGTCCACCAGCTCTAGGGAAAGTTCATTCCTTGCCATCTCTAAGATATTTTACAAATACTTGCACCCTTTTCCCCCCCAGCTTTCTTCAAAAGTACACTTTACCACACTTGCATTTAAAAAAAAAAAAAAAAAAAAAAGTATTAATTTTCTGGCTGCTCGTCACAAAAGCTATTCAGATCAGCCACACCACGTTGTTAATGTGCCTTAACAATACTACCTTCCCTGTTCACTAAGTGCTGTGAATGGTACTTTAAAGACTGTAATAATTTCCTAGCAAAATGGTTCACATCTATTTATTAGCTATAGATGTAAGATCAATGAATGACTACTGTCCCCTGCCTTTGCTTATCCCTCCCCAAAGTCCCCTGCATCTCCTCGGGGCCTCTTGTCACCTAAGCGAGTGCCAAAGAGGCAGGACGGCAGCTGGCTCAGCCCTTAATGCCAGTATTCTTCGTTTGCAGCGAAGGAGGAGGGGATTTGCTTTCAAGCTGCCCCTTTTCCCGCAGAGACCGACAATAATAATATCTCACATCTTTAAATATGGGTCTCACAGTTAATGGTGCAACAGTTATACACAGAGTTTTTACATTTATGGTACAGAAAAGTTATGTAGATCATTTCTTTTTTAAATTTTCAACATCTTAGGTCTGAAGTAACTTTCCCATCCTTAAAATAATTAATTCACCCTTTCCTCTTAAAAACACATTTTCTTTTTTTTAGTGCTTTGGAATAGCACTGCCTGTAGTGTTAAATACCTGCTGCAACTCCGGGAGGAGCAGCCTATCCCCGGTGCATCAGAGACCGTACCTGCACGTAGCGTGATGGCAGCCACTGCCCGGGCAGCTTCCAGCTCACGTGAAGCTCTTCTAATCCTACACTTCATATATGAGGTCTCCAACACTGATGGCAGTCTGTAAATACTAGCTACAGATAATAAATCATCACATTTACCTGCACTGTATTGTTTTAACTGCATTGCTATTAACCTTCCTTGCAGCATTTTTATTGCAAAGTACCAGAATCAGCTTATTGTTCAACCTGTGGTTTATATTGGGAGATATGTGAGCTTAGGTTAATGTCAGGAGTTTATCTGAAGTCTCTGTTATAATATCAGCATGTTGCTAGCACAGAAATTCATCTGGTTTTCATAAATATTTGATGCGTCTCTGTCATCATCCTCATCATCCTTTAGGGCTGGTGGGAAGAGGCTTTTCCCCCCCGACATGCGATTGCAATCGGTTCCCCAGTTGTCATGGAAAGTCGGCTGGTGATATTTCAATCAGAACAGCCTTATAACAAATCCCATTCAAATGCTCTCTGAAAGGAGTGAAGGTTTCATCCTGCTGCTTGGAGAATGATATGCTAAATGTAGCTTCCCCTGGGCTTGGCTGCAGTCCAGCGCTTTGTAATTTATAGTTCTCCTTCCCGATTCCGGCTGTGACCTTGGCACCCAATGCCGGGAATATTTCCCAGCTCTGCGCGGCTGCCCCAGCTCCTGGGAGGAACGCTGCGGTGGCGGCCGCCTCCGCCGACACGGGGCCGGGCTCGCTGGGTGCACGGGGCCCCGCGCCGCACCGCGCCGGCAGCAGCTCCCCAGCAGCACGCTCAGTTTTGCTCCTTCACTAATACAAGCAAATAATTGAACGTTGTTCTGAAGCGACAGGAGTGATTAGCTGACTTGAAAGCATGGCATGCACTTACAGGAGAGGTTTAAATTATATTAGCCAAAGGCCCTTCCTATAGAGATAGCCACAAACCAACTCTAATTGGAGATCTCCAATCAGCTGTTGTGCCTTATGCATTTATATCGGAAAAAGAACTTGAAAGATTATGTTAATGTGCAATTTTTTAAAAAAGCCTAAATTGTGTTTTAACATTATTGCTGTTCTTATTTATAGTCTCAGACCGCAGCCGTCTAGGATGCTTTACTGAGAAATGTGCATGTCCACGGCCAGAGGAGCTGACAACCTAGATTGTAACATACGACATTTTTTATCAGAAAAATTGTGTAATTGAGAGAAGTTATTGCCCCTTGAAGATTACATTCGTTATAGATTGTTACAGAGATATGTCTTTAGAATGACTATAGTTCCCTTCAGTTAAATAGCTGTTCAGAAATACGATCGTTCGAGCTTACGCATGCGACTGCGGACGGCTTCAGCCCATTTACCAAAGGAAAGCAGCTCCGGGGAAGGGGCGGCACGGCCGCCTCGCTGCCTTGCTCCTCCAGGCGCTCCAGATCCTTCAAGGACATACCTTCCGGAAATACTTGTCTCTACTTACCCCTTTCCTTAGGACGGGGAACGCTTCTAGAAAGAGAGTGACTTTTAAAATCATTGCTACTTTTAAAGTTTAAGATTTGTTATTTCACCAGTAATTGTCAGGGATTTTCAGCACAGGAAACAATACAGATTTAGCCTTAAAATCAGAGAAAAGCAAAACCCGTTGTTGTTTTTGGTCTTCAAAGTATCGTGTCCAGTATTTTTAGTGATTGGCATTAGAATAAATGGGCCTCGTCCATAATCTGGTGGCACCCCCGACTTCACACAGATCTCTTCTGAAAATATTTCTGCTATTATCCATTGCAAGGACCTCAGAGAATCGTTACATTAATTAGTTCTTTGTAAACAAGTGCGAGACCGAGAAGCTCCCTCTGCAAGAAGCTGGTCACTACGATACCACTAACAAAACACTCGTCGACTGTGTGGATCCCTCCTAAAAGTGGCGGTCCTCAGCTGGAGCGCGTCCGCACGGACCCAATGGGCCTTTTAGTTTTGCTAATGACAAGGCTAAAATTCTTAACGCTATATAAAATTGCTTTAGATGCTCAGTGTCAATACTATAGTGCTTTTTCTTTACGAGCATGAAAGAACAGACTCGCTTTTCAGATCCCATATGTCCTTTGGGGCATGCGCGCCGTCTCGTTCCCCCCTCAGGCATGCAAGCGCCGCGGCGGGGCAGGAGCTGGGGACGAGGGGCAGGAGCTGGGGACGAGGGGCAGGAGCTCGGTCCTCTCGCGCCCGCGGGACGGCCCGGTGCCCCCGCAGCATGGGCGGGGCGAGCTGCGGGACGGCGCGCAGCTCCTCCCGGGTACTGCGGTTTAAAGGAGGCCCCTGGAGAGGCCGTCAGGCCAAACCAAGAGAGGTCCCCTCCCTGGCAGGCGGGGGCCGTGCCCAGCGCTCCCCCAGGACAGGCATGCTCCTCGGAGGGCTCCCGCCCCATCCTGGAAGCCGGCCGCGGAGAAGGGGCTCTGCCTCGCGAGTCCGCCTCCCGCCGCGAGGCGTTACGGGAGCACAGGCCGGGCGACCGAGGAGTACTTGGTCCATCTGCTCTGCCTCGCGTGCATCTGATTAAGCCTCTCCCCTTTTTCGACGCTATCCCACCTAGCTAGTTGTCCAGACCTGGCAGTGATGCTACACTGGGCACTTTCCCTGTTAGCCCATTAAACTGCCCTCTCTTTTTTTGGTCAGGGCTTCCCCCCTCCCCAATATCTCACCTCAACTTTTTCTTTCCTAGCTCCAGGCCATTGCTTCCTGGCCTACAGTTTTCTGAGGCTGCGAGTAATTCCCTGCCTTTGTTTCTGTTGTTACCTCGAAAGTATTTATAGACTGTGATCATGTTCCCCTCGAGTCTTCTCTTTCACCAGGCTCTATGAATTTAGCGCTCTCGGCCTCTTCGCACGTTATGGTCTCCAACCCACACACCGCTGCTCTCCTTTGTTTTCATCTTCTCGTTTGGAAGGTTGGTAACTAGAGATACGCAGCAGCATGGCTTTGCCCGGCTATTATTTTTATAAATTTACATGCAGTTCCCCCAAATCTATATTTTCTTACCCAGAGGGGCTATTTTTGTTCATACTGGTTTACTTTACAAAATGTCTCTCTCCCCTCCAAATTTAATTTTGCAAATGAAAATATACCAAATAACTCTGTTTTGTTGCCAAGAGATAAACAGAAGTAAGGCCAAAGAGCGCATCTGGAAGTAAAGACTCCTAGGGTCAGTTTTTGCTGCAGAAACTTGGCCCGAATTAGGTGTAGTCCTCTCTGCATTTCAGCCTCTTGCTTGGGAGGAAGAACTGCCCCCAAGACCATGGCTATGCCCGGCACAAGGGCCCCTTTCCCTGCCATTTTGGAATGTAAAATTGGCTATCGTCCTCCGTCATCGAGGTTCCCCATGGTTTCCTCAGGCTTTACAGCTAGGCAAGAGACTGAACTTCCATTCCCTGGGAAATTCCAATGTTTTGGAATTCCAATTTAACAATCTTCTTTCTAAAGCTTCCAATGAAATACAAAATTAAGGTGGCACCAGCCAGGTACCATCTTCCATAATGCAGCAGCATCTCCTTTAAACTCGATTCTTTCTAAAAACCTGTGCCAAATCCACAAAGCCTCAGGAAAAGGCCCTATCTCATCATGGAAAAGGGGGCCACACCTGGGAGCAAGACCTTTGTATGGGCAAAGAAATACCATTCCCACAGGGCAACAGGAAGGCTGAGATGGAGGGAGAAATTTGAACCTAAATTTGTAGAGTTAAACTACCTAAATATTTGTAACAAAGTCAGAGTACTAGAAAATAAGAAACATTTCTTTCACTGTAGCAGGTGTTCTTTTGTGGCCGTAGCCAGATTAGATTTCAGCACACCTCCCATTCGCGCTGATGCCCAAGTAGAACTTGACACTAATGATGTCCCTTGCAGGACAGAATAATCTATCAAACTAACCAACGCTTCTACAACTTTTTCCTTGTACTTCTCCATCATTCTGCACCAGTCTCGTTTTACCTAGCTGTGTTGTTTGAAACAGAATTGTCTGTTTGTTCTGGGCTTGTACAGGATTTGCAATTAGGGTCTTAGTTCTGAAAGATAAGAAAAAAAATATTTTTTATTAATAATATCGGCTTTAAAGTAAGTCTTAGTTCCAAGTTTATTTGAGAATAACTAATGATTATCAATGCGTATGAGGACTGGTGTCATATAGGGTATGACGAACTTAGTAAGAGTTTCCATCTTCATCCTGTACAAATATTGATTCAGAGCAATGCTATGATATTTTACCACTACTTACTTCATTTCGGAAGAGACATCGCAGACTTGATAAGACCGTATGAAATGAACTACTAACACTTGCAGATTTTCTTCCTAAAGAACTGACCTATTTGAATAATTAGTTTTTCTGTTCAGTGGGTGAACCGAACTTAGTGGGGGAAAGAATTGTTTCAGGTGTGTCCAAGAGACAAGTGTTTCATTTTTATCACTGAAACAGAAATCTCCAACATGAAAAATAATTTCATATCAAAAGATTTTTTTCCTTAAAAGCATCAAAATGAAATGTTTCCTTTTTTTTAGCTCAGAGAATTTTGTAAGATATTTAATCAGTTGCCACCCTGATTTTTTGTAAAAGTCACATAGTTTTATATACAGAAGTTTTGTACATGAAAATAATTCTGCAAGCTTTGAATAAGAAAAACAAGAAGTTATAGTCTCCTGCCTCTTCAAGAATCAGTGTTTTTAATGGACACTGAAATACCCCCCTATGGAAATAGACTACTGCTTCTGCCTTTTAGTTAATTATTAAATTCACGATGTTTGAAATAGGCATCCTAAGATGACTTTAATTTTCTCAGCAGAGACATTGACAGCTCCTGGATGATACTGCACTGAACTGTCCTCTTTAATGACATTTTCTTTTTAATAATCATTGATCCACACAAGTCTGTCACTTTCTGAACAGGAGCTCATCACTCCCATTGCTTGGGAGATCTCTGTCGAGGGCTTAGCACGGCACAACCCAGCTCTCGCTGTGAAAGTTTGCCGTGTAGTCACGTGATACACTGGATATGATTTGGATCCTAATTTTTTGTGGCTGTTCTAAATACAGCAGTGTACCAAAATACCACTGCTTTTGTTCCTGTGTGCTGACAGCGTTCAGAAGAGGAAAGGTAAAATCCTGTGATGAAATATAAACGAAATAATTTAGAAAGTCTGCGCCTAAGAACGGGAACATTCTGTCTCTATTTTCACCTTTCCGAGGCCTAAATGTCACCTAATTTTCTCAAGTTATTATTCAGATGATTTCCCAGATCAGTCCCGTTCCTGGTCCGACAGGAACGTGAAGGTCTTTATCATCCTCCCCCGGGAGAAGGGGTGTCTTAGCCTGGGCAGGCAGGAAGCAGGGAACGAACCCTGGGACCCTATCCGGCAACGCCTGCCTGGGTCTGAAGCGCTCCGATGGGGCGCCAGGCATATTGGGCAAAGCGGGGAAAAACGTGGAAGGGGAAGGTGCAAATGTCAGAGCAAGAGTTGAGAATTTGACCACGGCAGTGAGCTGAAATGAGGACTGTCGTCCGTGCCCGGGAGGAACGTATAGAGACCAGAGAGTGGCCTGGCCATGAAAGGCTGCTTTGGAAGGGACCAGGGAAGAGAGGGAAGCGGGTGAGCAGAGAAAGCAGACGCAGAGGATAAATACGAGCATAACCTCCCAGACAAGCCATTACCGAGGAAGTTGTGCCACTTCCAGGTGGCAGGAGCAGGGCATTTCATCTGTCCCCACAGCCTGGACCTTCGATCAGCCAAACCAGAGCAAAGCCTTGCTTTTCCTTTCCACTGCCCTAGGTCTTGTCCGAAAGTCATCTCTAATGTTATGAAAGCAAACACCTGCTGGAAATTAAGTCATAACCTGCGCTGTAAGAGCACACATTAAGCCGTGAAAAAACATTTCTGACATTGCAAAGTGGTGTCTCAGGGGGTCTGGCATTAAGGAGCAACTTTATCTTCCAGCTGCTGTACAGAGGCTTGTGGGACATAATCCTCCTTTTTTGCCTCGTTCTCGCTGCCCTTGTTTACCACTATGGGAAGAGAAGACATCAATACTATAGTGTGACTTCTTTCCTGGGTCCCCTAGGGAAGAGATGGGAAAGAAGAGGACTGCCGATCCTTTTCCGAGCATCTTCTGGATTAGGGGAGGAGAGTCCTATAGGATCCACCTAGAGACCATTGCTGGATTTATTCTTTATCCCAGTGACTCCCAGCAATCTTCACGGATTCCCACCCCCTTAGGGAAGTTCTGTTCAGACACACAATTCTGTTTTCTCCTGTTCCTTCCATCAGTGTCTCACAGAGCAGGAGAAAGGTTTGATTCTCACCTCCCAACACCTCTTTTCATCTTGCAAGCTGTACCCTGATCGCATTCTCCTCCTCTACACAAACAGGCATCCAGGCATGATGCATCTTAGCAATACTCCATTTCTCTGGAAAGCTTTAGGTCAGGTGGTAATTTTGGCTGAGATGTTGTCTGTAAAGACAACAAACGCAAGAAAATCTTTCTCCTAGTAAAGGATAAACAAGATGACCCAAGTGATTTTCTGTGTCACTGCTATCTATGTTTCTGTTAAGGAGTAAAGCACTAGACAAGGAGAAGGGTTTAATGCTTTGACTGTAGTGATAGATACTACCTAACAGCCTAACTTAGTTCATCTCCTCATTGCCTTATGAGGGGGAGTATGGTACGCCCAGCAAAATAGCAGCATTTATCTTCTGTGTTTACCTGTAGAGTATAGCTTATTTCCCATGATGGGTACCTGGGGTTGCAGAGATGCTTCACTTGGATGGCTAAGGTGTTGAAGATCTTTGTGAATTTGGAGGCAGATTTTGGTTTTCTTTCCTTATATTTCACCTCAGAATGAGTTCTTTACACCTGCGTACAGCCCGCACAGCTCCCGTGAGCATGACGGCGTCACGAGGAAGGAGGTTTCGGGAAGGGAGCACGGTGAACTCCTGGCAGCCCATGGAGAGCTCCTCAAGCTCTGCTATTAGGGCTCTATCCAGAGTATGGTAGGGGTCTCACAGGTCCATCTGCTGCTTTACTTTTTGAATGAGTATACCACTGCCTGCATCTTATCAACAGCAAGCTACCAGCCATCAGTCTCATGTGTTTGCTTTTTTAGGCAACTCAAGAAAAAATACTGAGTGGCTTTAACAAGGCGAGGGGAAGGTGATTTTAGTTTGTAAGTGTGAAGGTGACTAGTGGATGTCTACACTAGCGGATGTTTAGCCCAGACTGAGAAACGCTAAAGAGAACAAGATGTCTAGACCCTACAGCATCTTTTTTTTTCTCCTCTCTGAAGTAAAACCCTGGAGTATCATAGAGAGAACAGTTTTCTTCTGCTGTTAACCCTTCAAAACTATTAAGAATTTTTTTAAAAACATTACTTCTTTTTCTTTCCCTTTTTTGTTTATCAGGGCAGAAGAGGCCTGACTTAAACCCCGTGGTAGTCACTGAGCATCTCTGCCTGACAATGGATCACACTGCCATTACGATTTAAGGTTTTGCTAATAGTCCTTTATTATTTTTGGGCTGTTCTAAAAGGTTTTAACTCTCATTTTATGTACTCATTGAGTTGTTTGAAGTGAAGGGACGGTCAGTCTCCATTGCCATACTAAAAGGAAATAGGAGAGTGCTGGCAGTTACTACCATGCAAGCCTGACCGTCTGAAGTGTCTTTTAGCCAGATGTAAGTCCACAATTACAAGTCACCACGGAAGGGGGAATGGCAATCGCTGCTCATTTTGATTTATTGCCACAACACTTCTCATACAAATATACTGACCAGAATAGGAAATTTAGGGGTTAAAAGGTGTATTTTCTGTCACTTATGCAGCAAAGGTATTTCCTTAAGCACCGTTAGTGTTAGAAGCCAGAGGAGTGTGTCTGAGCAAGAGCTACTCATGAAAGGAAGAGGAGAGTGCCAGACTGATGCACAGTAGAGAAATAAAAAACCTGCTGCATGGCATAACTGTGTAGGCCTGTATAATTTCTGCAAATTGGGATGTACAGCATGTATAGCTGTGTTCATCTAATGTATAAATAGTTCCCAGTGCTTCAAGGAGAAGGACTGTCCTGGGAACTACAGGGCAATCTGAGTTTTAGCTCCTACTTTTCCATAGACTTCTGTGGTATTTTCTGCAAGTCATTTAATTTCATTGGGCCTAAGTTTCTTCATCTGTAAAATAAATCCTTCAAATACAATTGGATCAGCTTCATACAGCAAATTACATCTGATGCTGAATCATGTCTTTTATCTCTCTCTCTGTCTGCCTATTTTTTATTGCGAGTTCCTCAGGGCAAAGACTATCACTTGGAGTCTCATATATAATAAAAGTGTCTTTAGCACAGCAGAACCCCATTCTCAGGGACTGGAAACTTACTGTAATAAAAATAAACAAATGTGATCAGCTACTGGAATTAAAACAAAGTGTTCAAATCAAAGAAAATCAGTACTTATGTCCTGCTCTCGTGAATATACAGGCCTTGAAAGAGATATACTATTTAGGTGCGTCCCTGGGAAGGTATAAAACCCTGGATACATTTCAGGTTTTGGCCGACTGGAAGAATTAAAAACAAAAAAAAGGCCTGCACCCCCCCCTGCACACACACACTTTCTTGCCGCAACAAAAACATTTAGAGAAAAAAAAATTGCAAGATGGAGAACGTGGCACTCAACTGTTCAGCAGCCTCAGCAAGAGGTTGGAAAGGACCATTAGTGTTCCTGAACCCTGACTGTCCACCGTAGGAACAGATCGGCTCATCTAAAGATACCTGAGCTGGAAAGAATCTAAAAAAGGATTCTCCTAGTGATACAGAGATATGGAGCATTATCTAGAAAAGAGACCAGAGGACAGCAACAGGCCTGCATGTCCCTAGAAGGGCCCAGGCCAAGGCAACCAGCCAGGTTTTGCTAAACATGCACATAACATGGACAGATACAAGCTAAAAAACACAACAAAACTAAGCCAAACCCTGTGTATATCCCCACGTAGCGCATTCTTAGAAAAGAGAGACTAAAATCTTATTCTGACTGAAAATGTCATCTCCTGCTACAGATACAGAATATAGATACAACCCGAACAGCTACATCACGGGTGTTTGGTCTGCTGAGCCGTTTCAGAGCGCGTTTATATTTCACCAAGTCCAAGAACTAAAGAACGGCAAAGATGGAAAGATTTTCCCTTTTAATGCCTAGATTTGATAGCTGTTAGCATTAATTGCAGATAAATGCAGAGGAGATAATAGGTTCATTGCACTGTTGAAAGCTGAGCTGAGAGGTCCTGGGCCGTAGCGTTGAAACCGGTCCCTGCAGTCTCAGCACCAGCTCTTTGCTCAGGCAAAACTTAGAGCGTCTCCCGTCAGAGTTTGGCTGTAAGTCACGAGCACGGGGCTGGGCTCTAATGATAGGTTCATGATACATTGCTCATTATTTTTCATACATATTAAACTCATTTTGTTCACAGAAGAGGTCTCTGGGGTCAGCAAACGCTTCACGACGCTCATTCTCTTTAATGGTATGAACACCTTATGTGGCAGTCATTTCTGCATTTCTCTTGCTGTGCCTACGTTTTAAAGAACATTATTTTCTGTAGAAAAACATTCAGTTCTTGCAATCAGTGCTCGTTTTTTTGTAAATTAAGGCATAAATTGTGCCAAATTGTTCTCCTCTTATTTCCTCTTTCAGGATTTTTTGCAGTGTAGCGTATGTTACTGTCTGTATGTCTGCTGCGTGCTTTACGGGAAAATGAAATCATTACACACAACACAAATTACTAGACCTCTTTCATAATCACACACTCTTAATTGGCACGTAAGCACTAGGATCACTGTAATACATGCAGTGAAATGCCTCCGACTCATTTTTTTTCTCCCAGGTTTAAAGGTCAACAAGAATATTTTTCTTTAATTTGACAGGCACACAAGAAATAATGCAAGACTCGTTTATGGTCAGGTAATGCACAAAGAAATCTATAAATCAAGATAAGGGGAATATTAGATCATGCTCATATCTGAACCCATCTGGCTTAGTTCACGAAGGAATCGATATGAGGCGGAGCGCTCAGTATTACTGGTGATTTATGCTCTTGCATCTAGGGGAGAAACATTTGCAATTTTTAAGGCCCTTCCTCTCCTCCCGAAACAGTAGGATACGGAAGAGCAGCCACAGTTGGCCACTGCAGCACACGGGCTGGAGAAGCGACTTGCTGACGGGCTGCGGCTGCTGGAGGAAGGGACCTTCCTCACCTTCCCTGCCACTTAATGACTCGGCACTTCTTTTTTTTTTAAAGCACTGTTTTGATTTTTCTCCCCCAAAGGTACCGTTAGCATGAAGCTGTTAAGAAATAAAATTAGCCTGA
Organism: Dromaius novaehollandiae; assembly: GCF_036370855.1. NCBI lineage: Eukaryota > Metazoa > Chordata > Aves > Casuariiformes > Dromaiidae > Dromaius > Dromaius novaehollandiae. The sequence goes on from NC_088110.1 coordinate 13,828,900, forward strand.
TCTCCACGCGTTTGATTCGTGCGCGTGAACGGGGACGGACAGCCCCCAGGCGCAGCGCTGTCTGACAGAAAATACAGCGTATTTTATGCAACGCGCAGATTTCTTCCGTTGTCTGCTTCCAAACATCGCTCTCACCACCAAACCCCACGCCTACAGACACGCGTGGCCAGGTGCTAATCCCGCCTCCCGCCACATCAGACACAAGCTTTTGATCGCTCCGTGAACACCGGGGTTTACGTGGAAGCTTTCTCGTACGCGGAGCCTCTCCGAGCTAAGGGAAGCCTCCGCCGGCCGCGCGCTCGGCCGCCCCGGGAGCGGGCTGAGAGGCGCCGGGTGCCGGCACGCGCGCGGCGATTGGAGCGTGGGACGCCGATACTGCAGTGGCGGGTGCCGTGAAAGCACCAGGGGAACCGGGGCAAGTAAAACATCCGTTTCTGCTGCGGTGATTTGTTTTACATACAGCGCCAATGTGCTTCACCCAGACACAGAACGCAGCTTAATTTAAGCCTAGGAGGGCGCCCAGGCTGAAGGCACAACCTGACATATTTTTCTCCCAGCTAATGTGTACAAGTAGAATCAATAATTTTCCCAGTATGTGTTGATAAATTATTACATCAGGCACTATTGATCCAGCCAAAGTAGAAGGAGGTCAAAATAATGGAAATTGGATTGTTGTGATTAGAAATAGTTGGGATATTCATTTGGAAGAGGCTGATAACTAGAATGGTCTATGGGCTTTACACTTATTGATTTAATAAATAGAATAAGCCTTGCTGATCCCAAACAAGGTTACTTGTACAGGTATTTGAGGGGGTTGTGCTACCAAAGGACAGTCTATGTGTCTTCTGTGTGTGCTTGAATTATATTTTAGTTCACTGCCCTGAAAGCATTCATTTAAAACATCTGTTCCTTTCAGGCACAATTTCCTACTGCATTTTGCTGCTCAACCCTTAAACTTCCTTCTGGTAGGGGGCTTAGCACTCTTTCAAGTATTTATTTAAAATGCTTTCTTATGTTTGTGTCATTATTAATTATGAATACGCTCATTAATTTGCATATGCTTGACAAACATGGGGCAGGCTCCAAGAGAGCCCTGCGCGAGGAGCGCTGCGCGGGCTCTGCGCTCGGGTGGGTCCTTCCAGCAGGACGTCAGCATTGCACCTTTCCACCCAAAAGGCTGCAAAACGTTTCCTGAACGGCCGAGGCTGGCGTGCCGGCTGCCAGAGACCACGCCATCCGTCCGGGCAGGCAGGCGCCTTCGAGGCATTACAGGGCAGCAGAGAGCCTTCAGCCGCTGTGCCGGCCGGGGGCAGGAGACCGCACGGTATATGGGATGGAGAGGAGAAGGTGGAGCGTGATTTACCTGCCTGGGACCTGGCCAGGATACAGAATCCACAGATGTCTCCTCTTTGTCCTCACACCACTAGAGTCCCTTCTCCATTCTGGGACTCCCACTTTTCTCTGCATTTCTCCTCCCCCCCCGGCTCTGCTCCCCAGGCGCTACCCCCCACTCAGGACTCAAACTCCCATTTCAATCTCAGCCTTTTCCTTCTGTGCTCTTACTGTCGCTTTGGTCTCCAGCTGCTCCTTTGCACGCGGTGCATTCCTACATCATCTACCCTTACCTCATCCCTCCCAGGCAGCAGCCCCACATCGCCCATCTCCACCACGCTAGGCAGGGCCCCTCGCAGCGCTACTCACCCCCGCCAGACCTGCCCCTTCCACGCTCTCCGTGCTGCTGTCTCTGCCCCACAGCCTCTGCAGGGGACCAGGAGGCACCTTCCCCCGGGGGGCTGCACCAGGGACCAGCGAGCAGCTTCACCATAGGCCTTGCAAAGCCCCTGAGTGCTTTTGGTAAGAGCTGTCCTGAGCACCTGGGGCTGATAAGGGCTGAGGGGACCAGGATCCGTTTCACCTGTTTTCTCACAGAGAGCATTTTTAGCATCTGAGTACCCATAGGAGGAGGTTGGAGCATTGCCTCTGGGAAGGGTAGTTTAACTGACCGTATAATGCACGTGTTATTACCATAGCCCTGAATTACAAAAGAGAAGCAAGGCTTCGCTACCTCTCAGAGAAACTGGGGGGGGGGGGGGGCTGGTCACGTCTCATCAATTGCAAAAGCCCTTCTAAAATACGGTAACACGGGAAATGTGTGTGTGCAGATATGGCTCATTGCGAGTCAAAAATTCTTATCCCTTTTTCTTTCCACGCTTGGGATTCTTCCAAAGTTTCTCTCAAGCATGGGAAACCAAATATGCTCTCCTTAAGGTCTTTAGAAATTCCTTGCCCTGGTTTGGTGTAATGAATACCAACTGACTGTTGAGTTGACACTAGTTACAAAGCCTGGGCCTATGGGACAGCAGTGTAGTGTGAAAAATGAAAACATCCATATGTACTTCTCATTTGCTGGGAGTGGAAGGTGATCCTGAAAATGAATTCTATATTTCTTCCCCATCATCCTTCACCATGGTCATCGCCTAAAAAGCTGTGTGTTTTCCCCTGCCAATAGCGCCTGTAGCAGTCACGGCCGCTGCATAGAAGTTATATTGCAAGGGTGACAAAAGTCATCTCCCAGACAGGCAGAAGATGATCCAAGCTCCGTGACACATGACTGCATTTATCATACCTGTCCTGCATTATTTAAAGACAATAGTACAGCGCAGCAAGTTCTGTTGTCTAACTCAGCATCAGAGCACCATTATCTAGGTATTGCTTTGTAGCTATGAATCGCCTTTGGACAGTGTGGTGCAACTGTTTCTTCTGGATAAGAGCTGTTATATTCGTTACCTGTCCTATGATAAGACACAGGGAACATCACTATCACACACACCAATTCTGTAGATTCTTTTGCTTGACCAGATTCTCTTACCCCAAAACTGTCAAAAAAGACCAAGGTTAGAATGAGACAAAGATCGGGGCTGGGTGAAACGGGACGGAAGCACGACTTGTTCCTGGAGGTGCTGTAAGGCGGTGCAGAGTCCCTTGAATTACAGTGGCGGGATGTGGCGGGGTGCTGTGAGGTGGGGCTGCGGACCGTGAGAGCACGGAGGAGCAGCAGTCCTGGCCGGGAGAAGGGCCGGAGTCGTCCCGTGCATGGCGAGGTGCTGAGCAATGAGCGCTTACGTGGCACCGGAGAGTAATCTGGTGCCCCTCAACTGAAATGAGAGATTATTTCCCCAGCAGGGAGACTGTGTTTCCACTATATTCGGGTGATAGCACTTATATCTTTGTTAAAATAGCATATTATTCCCCAGTGCTGATATCTTTCTGGCCTCACAGGCTAAATTATTATTTCTGGTTCAGACACTTCTTTTTTCTGCAAAGGTTTACTTCTTTAACGCTTGCTATTTAGAAACTTTGCGTTATGTAAATAAAAGCTGTGACCTCTGCCTTGCCATGGGCCGGAGCTAAGTTAAGGTAAAGCAGTGCAGAGAGAGAGGGAGCACACAGGGTTAGAGCACTTTCAAAATGCCATTTTCTTGCTTGTAATTTATTCTTCCTACCTCTAGTGTTCCACTGCAGAGATATTTATAAAAATAGGTGTTCCATGCCCTGTATATCACAGGTTTATTTAGGACTGTTGTTGAAGATTTACGCTGCTCGAAAGAGCAGTCAGAGCAGATAATGCCATTTGCAAGCACCGACAAAATGTTCCAGCGGACGCGCCGGTGTCACCGTGGGGAATTTTAATGATGGCAGAGTTTACAGATAACTTATTGGGCAAACAAGGCGGCGGCAGCAGACCCCGCAGCGAGGCCTTGTGCCGCCGGTGGGTTTGTGATGAGCGTTGCTGCCCGTTGAACGCGCTGCCCAGCCACCTCCCAGCGCCTGCCAGAAACTGCGGACCGCGTCGCTGCCGAAGCGCTAGCCCTGCTCCTCGTGCGCCAGCCTAGAGAAGGTGCTGAGCACCCCGCGGACTGACTGCTGCTGCAGACTGACTGCTGAGCGCGTTCACTGCGTGGTCTTTTATACAACTTGGTGTTATGTAAATAAAAGCTTCGACTTTGCCATTCCAAAACCTGAGTCAAATAAATAATAATAACTTTACTGATGGTAGTGGTGCAAGGAGCCAGGGGGAGAAGCGGGGCTGAGGTGCGTCCTGCTCCCTGGAAGATGCCACGTGAACTCCCATCCCCTGGCACGCAGGACTGGCTCTCGCGGTAAAGGGACGCGGTGCGTTAGCGCAGCAGCCCCGTGGATCCGGCTGCACCGCTGCTGGAAGAGAAGGGACACGAGGTGTACGTGGCCTTCCTTCCACAGCCGCCCACTGGTTGAAGGGATGAGTGTTTGGGAAAAGCACGTTGAGCTGCTGCTTCTGGTGTTGTGCCTTTTCCGCAAGTAAATGTAGGACGTCGGGTTTGGGGGCTGTCGGTCTGACACCTCTCCGTTAGCCCCGGAAAACCTCCCCAGTGCCATCTGTGTGCGTTATGCTGGAAATCTTGAAAGATGCCGTACTACTCCCAAGTGATTTTTTTCTTCTTCTCTCTCTCTCTCTCATTGCTTTTATGTTGTCGGCTAGAACAAAAGGAGCTGCAGTTAATTACCTGTTTATTTGCTGAAATCGCTAACCTACATGGCATCTAGTGCAAAACAGTTGCTTAACTGAAGTTCTTGGCAGATTTACACAACTTCTGATTGTGAGTTTAAAAAACTTCTATTGCTGTTTTCAGATTTGCATATTCAGTTTCCTCTTAGGTATAAAATAAACATTTTACCTTTTTCATTATTCTTCAGTAACTAAGGCAAAGGAAGACGATTCAGCAGAGCATTTACCCGCACTGTGGGAAATCCAGACTCAGGCTCTCGTTCCCATTTCTCTAGGCATGTTCTGCAGTTTTCCCTACCTCCCTTTCTCATTTGCAAAATAGGAACAGCAACACTGTTTTCACCACTCCAGACTGAGAAGATCTTAGCCACTTAGGTGACAAGGACCGTGCGGGTGACTGAAGAGAGAAACTGTACTGCCAGAATAAAACATGGAGCGTTTTAACCTAGTTCAGTGCTGTGAAAATATATTGACCTCCGTAAATATTGCTTTCTTTTGGTGCCTTTCTTTTCTGATGCACCGTTTCCCAGCTGAATCCGTTCCCTCAGGTCACCTCGCTACCTGGCTGCAGAGGCGTTACGCCAGCGTAACGCAGCAGGCAGGGCGGGATGGCTAGCAGTACCGAGCGGTACGGCCACCGAGCCGCGAATCGTGGCCCTCGAGCTTGGGAATCAGCTCCTTGCACGGGCGCCCGCGACGTAGCTGGGGCTGGGTCGCTGCTCCCAGCAGCCTGGCGCAGAGGTGCGGCCTCGCGCACCACCTCCCAGCAGCCCCCCGCACAGCCGCGGCCACCGCACCGGCACGCCGAGTGCCACCGCCTGGGCACCCACCTTGTTGTCCTCACCCTTGAAGGTAATTAAATGTACTTTTTCTCCTCCTGGGCAAAAATTAAACACGTGCGAGATGAGAGCATTTTATCACGCGTGTGGAGGGAGAGAGTTCAGAGCTCTTTCTTCTTGCCGGTAATTGCTTAGTTTAATGAGGAAGTTTGGGAGAATTTTTAAGTATTGCTTCTGTGCCTTGTTTAATTATTCACATATGGCATCACCAAGTTAAAAAGAGGGTGAATATACAGCACTTCTTCTCATTCCTGTATTAGACATTAATGAAAGGAAGCACAAGGAGAAGTTTCTCACTAATGACGATGGAAAATGAGCTTCAAGTCCCCGGAGGTGTCTTGAAAGATACACCAATGATATATAAGGGGCCAAGGAGAAAAATTCAGCAGAAACTATTGCCTGGACCCTTTTTGGCTATTTCTCCAGGAGATACCATTGCCATTTAGTTTTGTATTTATTGGGCGGGGGGCGGGAGGGAGGCAAAGAGCTCATACAGGGAATTGAAGAGCCTGCAATACGCGCGGGAAGTGAGCGAGGCTGATAAACACGGTGCAGGCTAGACAACTAGTGCCAGCGTGGCATATGCGGTAAAGGTTACGTGCCTAGAGACGGAGAGCTAAAGACAGATTCACGGCTTTTTTTCTTTAAGTCTCAAGCTAGCAAAAAGTTGAGCGTCTGGAGAGGCGCAGTCCTTTATGCATTAGTCGTAACGTTTTGAAGGGCGGCAAATCCACGGCCAGCAGCACGCGGCGGGAGAAGGGCGGTTGCTAATTCCTCCTCCCGCTTACTGCTTTAGTCAGCGGTGAACTGCCGAGGGAGCCCGAGCAGCCCCGCCGGAGCAGTAAGGGGTCTCTTCGCCCGGCGCTGCCGGGGGGGGTGGTTCCCCTTCCCGGCCCCTCCATCGTCCTCCCGGCGCAGCGCGGCGAGCACCAGGCGCGTGGCATCGCTCACCTCGCGCCTCCGGCCCGCCACGCCAGGCACCTTTGCCCCTTTTCTTCCCTCCTGGTCCGCAGACTCCTGATTTTTTCTCCTGTGTGCTCGGATCCTTTTACAGATAAGTGAAGTCTCTGACGATGCGGTTGCTTTTCTTAGAAACTTCTCGGAACAGTTCAGAAATAGCCCGCAGGTGCCTCCGCCGCAGAGGCGCTGCCCCGAGTCCCCTGGGTTATCGCTTTAGTGTCTGTGACATTAAAACACCTTAACAGGAAGCTGCTCGTGATACATCAGTACAATAAGAAAAAGAGGGTGAAGCAAGAAGGAGAAAAAGATAAATGGAGGCAGCAAAGAAGCTACCACAAATGTTGCAAGCCAAAATGGCTCTTTATGTTTCAGTAGGTCCCGAAAACGCAAACACATCATAGCCGGTAACCAGCAGATGCACACTCCATACGTTAGTCCCCATGCTCGCGATTCGTTCTGTGTGACTGATCCCTAATACTATTTTGTACACAGTCATGACGCTAGAGTGGCCACAGTATATCTACGTGGATAGGAATCTCCTCAGTGCTTTCTTCACGTTACGTGTGCTGGAAGCACGTTGAACCCGGGGCCAGTGGTTTGCAGAGGTCTCAGATCCTCCCTGCACTGGAGTGCAAAGCTTAATAATACGGTCCTGATGCTACTGAAAAGGGATTCATCCGTAAAAATAAATAATAAATAATTATAAATAACAGGAGAATGATGGGGTGGCTGCCTGGAAGCTGGGCAAGTCCAGAACGAAGCTGGAAATGCCGCACTTAACCTGTCTGTCATACCTAAGTATTTGGGGGATCTAACGCTGTGGACCAGCCCCTCTGGGCGCACGCAGCACGCTGGTGTAAGGGCAAAGCTGCAATTTTCACCGTGGTGAATGTACATAAACTCCCGTCATTGCTACCCCCGAAAAGGGCTGCTGAGCTGCAACGCTGCTATCTGGAGCCACGGGAGATCCCTTAATGGCTCCTGTAGTTTGTTAGATTGAACTTTCACAGCAACATGCAACACTCGGAGCAGCAAAGCTAAGTTTCAGCTCTAACCACAGCATATTACTCGCGGTCAGCCCACACATTGCTAATTGCAAGCGGAATAGGAATAACATGCCTGACACGCAGGCTGATTTGGCTTTAAAAAAATACGTTATTCTGAAATGTTATGCTGCTTTTCCTCTGTTGGAATCGCACCGAAAACCAAGACTTGTCACCTGAGGATGCAGCAGGACACACAGGGATTACTAACAGCCAGATCTGGGGCTTCTGGGCATTTCCCTTCTGCTAGCACGAGTAGAGGCACGGATGTGGCAGGAAAGGTGCTGGGAGCCGGGAGCTGCTTGCAGTGAGCTTGTGCATGAATTCTGGGTTAAGGGCGGCAGGAGAAAATCCCACGGGGAGCACGAAGCAGAGCGTGACCACGGGGGACTAAAACTCACTGCTAAAAGCAGGATGATAAAAGGAATTTCCTGAGAAATTCAGCGCAGTTAAGATAGGGGGTATAGTTATTAGCGGTATAGATCACTCACAACGCAGTAAAACGGAGCCCCGTCGCCTGCCGGCTGGCACGCTTCATGCCGTTCAGTAGAGGCGGCCGGCGGGGAAGCTGCTGGGAGCTGGCGGCCGCGTTACCCCGGGCTCCAGCAAGCCAGGGTGGCCCGTCAGCCACGGCGGGGACGCTGCAAGGTGCAAACTCTGCTGTGCCTCCAGAGTTAATCGGGTTAAAGAGTAGCTAGTGAATAAGCAGGCTCTGGATCGAGCTGAGGAAAGGTTAACAGGAACAGTTTTCTTCTTTCTTAAAAGCCGGACTTTTATCTGCTAAGAGGAATTATGATATGCATCTGCAGAGTGAAACTAATATAAACCCTGTTTTCTTCCTGCAGACTGGAGTCTTTAGGTGCATCTCCTATCAATATATAGTATACTTCATGCAACGTGTATAAAATTATAGTTATATCCACACTATTAGTATTAACAAGGCAGGGCACAGAACGTAGCTTCATCAGGGAGTGCACTTTTTACATTGCAAAATTATGACAAAAGAATCCATCTTCTGAAAGCTGCCACTGTGTTAAAAAGCCGTCTGACGAAGCAAACCGCCTGGTTTTAACCAAAACCGCAATGCTATTACAATGTGAAATAACAGCGAGAGGTGACGGGAGTTTTATGGGAACCTGAGCATAAAACTGTGAAACAAGATTACCTGTGAAATGAAGGAACACAAGGGCATTTGCTCGTAGGTACTCTACTACTCTGTTCATAGATGGGTGAAATTATACTAGCAGGTACCTACATCATGTACAATAAAGAAAAATCATGCTTCATCTCATTTTTCTGGCTTACCAATTTCAAGTGCTCAAAACTCTTGAATCACGCTTTCCAAAATAATAAGGTTTAAAAATATTAAATGTCATAAATGCTTTCTGGATTTTATTTTATTTATAAGTACAACGCTATCCAAGGTTAAGTGCCTTAATATGATTAATCATTCATTACATGCAATCGAACTAAGGCTGAGCAGCCCTCGAAGCAGCGCCCCAGAAAGGCGGCCCAGAAAGGCGGCCCGCCCCCCCGCAGCGCGGCGGAGCACCCCCAGCCTCCTCCAGGGACGCCAGCAGAACACGAGCTGCTGTAACGGGACCGGAAAGTCACCGAGTTTGGGTTATTTTCAGTCTATGTGGGAGTAAGTTCCAGAAAAAGAGCTGCTTGGGGAATTTTCCAGCAGAATGATTTTTCAGTAAGAAAATGCCCTTTTCAGAAAACTGAAGTTTTCTATGTGGCAATACGAAGTTCGGCGAAATGTATTTTTCACCGGGAAGATCAAAGCGACGGCTTCTCCGGCTGCTGCCTTCTGCGCGCCGGGGAGCCCGCTTTCGGCAAGACGTGGGTTCGGCAGCGCCGTCGCAGGCTGCCGGGGGCCGGGAGCGCCCCGCGGGCCCGGCCGGGAAAGGGCGAGGAGGAAGCGGGGAGAACTGGGATCCTCAGCAGCCCGGAAATTTTCCACACAACATTTTCCCGAACGATTAGCAGCCAAAAAGGAAAAAAAGAAAAGGCGCTATTTAATGTTCCCGTAAGTTAAATTTTTCTGAAAATCCATTTCTACAAAAATCCATCTTTGACGTCCTTTTTGCCCAGAGGGAGGGGTCTCCGCGGTGCCCACGGCCGGGGCCGCGGCTCCAGGGGTGCAGCTGGAGCGGCCGGGCGCTGGGCAGCACCTACCCACCTTGCCAGGGAGGCGCAAGGGTACCTGAGCGAGTGAGCGGCCAACAAGCCCGGGGGTTATCGCCGAGACTGGAGGAAAGG